>NW_027076008.1:7500-307500 GCF_963932015.1 Anas acuta | reverse complement strand
AACGTAGCCCTAGCCGTCATCGGAGATGAGTGAAAAATCAGGCCCCAGGAAATGCGTTCCGAGGCCTTTTCACCCATCCAAAAGTGCCCCCAAAGGAAGGCTTTGGGTACAAGTGAACTCCCCAGGGGAGCCTTTACGCAGCCGCACATGCAACTGGACCCTCCGGGTTCGCTGTTTCCGAGCATCCCTAAACATATCCCTAGCCGTAATCGGAGACGAGTGAAAAATCAGGCCCCAGGAAATGCGTTGCGAGCCCTTTTCGCCCATCCAAAAGTGCCCCCAAAGGAAGGCTTTGGGTACAAGTGAACTCCCCAGGGGAGCCTTTACGCAGCCCCACATGCAACTGGACCCTTCGGGATCGCTGTTCCTGAGCAAACCTAAACATAGCCCTAGCCGGCATCGAAGACGAGTGAAAAATCAGGCCCCAGGAAATGCGTTGCGAGCCCTTTTCGCCCATCCAAAAGTGCCCCCAAAGGAAGGCTTTGGGTACAAGTGAACTCCGCAGGGGAGCCTTTACGCAGCCCCACATGCAACTGGACCCTTCGGGATCGCTGTTTCCGAGCATCCCTAAACATAGCCCTAGACGGCATCGAAGACGACTGAAAAATCAGGCCCCAGGAAATGCGTTGCGAGCACTTTTTGCCCATCCAAAAGTGCCCCCAATAGAAGGCTTTGGGTACAAGTGAACTCCCCAGGGGAGCCTTTACGCAGCCCCACATGCAACTGGACCCTCCGGGTTCGCTGTTTCCGAGCATCCCTAAACATAGCCCTAGACGGCATCGAAGACGACTGAAAAATCAGGCCCCAGGAAATGCGTTACGAGCCCTTTTCGCCCATCCAAAAGTGCCCCCAAAGAAAGGCTTTGGGTACAAGTGAACTCCCCAGGGGAGTCTTTACGCAGCCCCACATGCAACTGGACCCTTCGGGATCGCTGTTTCCGAGCATCCCTAAACATAGCCCTAGACGGCATCGATGACGACTAAAAAATCAGGCCCCAGGAAATGCGTTACGAGCCCTTTTTGCCCATCCAAAAGTGCCCCCAAAGGAAGGCTTTGGGTACAAGTGAACTCCCCAGGGGAGCCTTTACGCAGCCCCACATGCAACTGGACCCTCCGGGTTCGCTGTTTCCGAGCATCCCTAAACATAGCCCTAGACGGCATCGAAGACGACTGAAAAATCAGGCCCCAGGTAATGCGTTGCGAGCACTTTTCGTCCATCCAAAAGTGCCCCCAATAGAAGGCTTTGGGTACAAGTGAACTCCCCAGGGGAGCCTTTACGCAGCCCCACATGCAACTGGACCCTCCGGGTTCGCTGTTTCCGAGCATCCCTAAACATAGCCCTAGCCGGCATCGATGACGACTGAAAAATCAGGCCCCAGGAAATGCGTTGCGAGCCCCTTTGGACCATCCAAAAGTGCCTCCAAAGGAAGGCTTTGGATACAAGTGAACTCCCCAGGGGAGCCTTTACGCAGCCCCACATGCAACTGGACTCTCCGGGTTCGATTTTTCCGAGCAATCCTAAATATATCCCTAGCCGGCTTGGGAGAAGACTGAAAACCCGGGCCCCAGAAAACGCGTTGCAAGCCCCTTTGGACCATCCAAAAGTGTCACCAAAGGAAGGCTTTGGGTACAAGTGATCTCCCCAGGGGAGCCTTAACGCAGCCCCACATGCAACTGGACCATCCGGGTTCGCTGTTCCTAAGCAAACCTAAACATAGCCCTAGCCGTCATCGGAGACAAGTGAAAAATCAGGCCCCAGGAAATGCGTTGCGAGCCCCTTCGGCCCATCCAAAAGTTCCCCCAAAGGAAGGCTTTGGATACAAGTGAACTCCCCAGGGGAACCTTTACGCAGCCCCACATGCAACTGGACCTTCCGGGTTCGATTTTTCCGGGTAAACCTAAATATATCACTAGCCTGCATGGGAGAAGACGGAAAACCCAGGCCCCAGAAAACGCGTTGCAAGCCCCTTTGGACCATCCAAAAGTATCACCAAAGGAAGGCTTTGGGTACAAGTGAACTCCCCAGGGGAGCCTTTACGCAGCCCCACATGCAACTGGACCCTCCGGGTTCGCTGTTTCCGAGCATCCCTAAACATAGCCCTAGCCGGCATGGAAGACAACTGAAAAATAAAGCCCCAGGAAATGCGTTGCGAGCCCTTTTCGCCCATCCAAAAGTGCCCCCAAAGGAAGGCTATGGGTACAAGAGAACTCCCCAGGGGAGGCTTTACGCAGCCCCACATGCAACTGGACCCTCCGGGTTCGCTGTTCATGAGCAAACCTAAACGTAGCACTAGCCGTCATCGGAGACGACTGAAAAATCAGGCCCCAGGAAATGCGTTGCGAGCCCCTTTGGACCATCCAAAAGTGCCCGCAAAGGAAGGCTTTGGGTACAAGTGATCTCCCCAGGGGAGCCTTAACGCAGCCCCACATGCAACTGGACCCTCCGGGTTCGCTGTTCCTAAGCAAACCTAAACATAGCCCTAGCCGTCATCGGAGACAAGTGAAAAATCAGGCCCCAGGAAATGCGTTGCGAGCCCCTTCGGACCATCCAAAAGTTCCCCCAAAGGAAGGCTTTGGGTACAAGTGAAATCCCCAGGGGAGCCTTAACGCAGCCCCACATGCAACTGGACCCTCCGGGTTCGCTGTTCATGAGCAAACCTAAACGTAGCCCTAGCCGTCATCGGAGATGAGTGAAAAATCAGGCCCCAGGAAATGCGTTCCGAGGCCTTTTCGCCCATTCAAATGTGACCCCAAAGGAAGGCTTTGGGTACAAGAGAACTCCCCAGGGGAGCCTTTACGCAGCCCCACATGAAACTGGACCCTCCGGGTTCGCTGTTTCCGAGCATCCCTAAACATAGCCTTAGCCGGCATCGGAGACGAGTGAAAAATCAGGCCCCAGGAAATGCGTTCCAAGCCCTTTTCGCCCATCCAAAAGTGCCCCCAAAGAAAGGCTTTGGGTACAAGTGAACTCCCCAGGGGAGTCTTTACGCAGCCCCACATGCAACTGGACCCTTCGGGATCGCTGTTTCCGAGCATCCCTAAACATAGCCCTAGCCGGCATCGGAGACGAGTGAAAAATCAGGCCCCAGGAAATGCGTTCCGAGCCCTTTTCGCCCATCCAAAAGTGCCCCCAAAGGAAGGCTTTGGGTACAAGTGAACTCCCCAGGGGAGCCTTTACGCAGCCCCACATGCAACTGGACCCTCCGGGTTCGCTGTTTCCGAGCATCCCTAAACATAGCCCTAGCCGGCATAGAAGACAACTGAAAAATAAAGCCCCAGGAAATGCGTTGCAAGCCCTTTTCGCCCATCCAAAAGTGCCCCCAAAGGAAGGCTTTGGGTACAAGAGAACTCCTCAGGGGAGGCTTTACGCAGCCCCACATGCAACTGGACCCTCCGGGTTCGTTTTTTCCGAGCAATCCTAAATATATCCCTAGCCGGCTTGGGAGAAGACTGAAAACCCGGGCCCCAGAAAACGCGTTGCAAGCCCCTTTGGACCATCCAAAAGTGTCACCAAAGGAAGGCTTTGGGTACAAGTGATCTCCCCAGGGGAGCCTTTACGCAGCCCCACATGCAACTGGACCCTCCGGGTTCGCTGTTCATGAGCAAACCTAAACGTAGCCCTAGCCGTAATCGGAGACGAGTGAAAAATCAGGCCCCAGGAAATGCGTTGCGAGCCCCTTTGGACCATCCAAAAGTTCCCCCAAAGGAAGGCTTTGGGTACAAGTGATCTCCCCAGGGGAGCCTTTACGCAGCCCCACATGCAACTGGACCCTCCGGGTTCGCTGTTCATGAGCAAACCTAAAAGTATCCCTAGCCGTAATCGGTGACGACTGAAAAATCAGGCCCCAGGAAATGCGTTCCGAGGCCTTTTCACCCATCCAAAAGTGCCCCCAAAGGAAGGCTTTGGGTACAAGTGAACTCCCCAGGGGAGCCTTTACGCAGCCGCACATGCAACTGGACCCTCCGGGTTCGCTGTTTCCGAGCATCCCTAAACATAGCCCTAGCCGGCATCGGAGACGAGTGAAAAATCAGGCCCCAGGAAATGCGTTCCGAGCCCTTTTCGCCCATCCAAAAGTGCCCCCAAAGAAAGGCTTTGGGTACAAGTGAACTCCCCAGGGGAGCCTTTACGCAGCCCCACATGCAACTGGACCCTTCGGGATCGCTGTTCCTGAGCAAACCTAAACATAGCCCTAGCCGGCATCGAAGACGACTGAAAAATCAGGCCCCAGGAAATGCGTTGCGAGCCCTTTTCGCCCATCCAAAAGTGCCCCCAAAGGAAGGCTTTGGGTACAAGTGAACTCCCCAGGGGAGCCTTTACGCAGCCCCACATGCAACTGGACCCTCCGGGTTCAATTTTTCCGGGTAAACCTAAATATATCACTAGCCGGCATGGGAGAAGACTGAAAACCCGGGCCCCAGAAAACGCGTTGCAAGCCCCTTTGGACCATCCAAAAGTATCACCAAAGGAAGGCTTTGGGTACAAGAGAACTCCCCAGGGGAGCCTTTACGCAGCCCCACATGCAACTGGACCCTCCGGGTTCGCTGTTTCCGAGCATCCCTAAACATAGCCCTAGCCGGCATAGAAGACAACTGAAAAATAAAGCCCCAGGAAATGCGTTCCGAGCCCTTTTCGCCCATCCAAAAGTGCCCCCAAAGGAAGGCTTTGGGTACAAGAGAACTCCCCAGGGGAGCCTTTACGCAGCCCCACATGCAACTGGACCCTCCGTGTTCGCTGTTCCTGAGCAAACCTAAACGTAGCCCTAGCCGTCTTCGGAGACGAGTGAAAAATCAGGCCCCAGGAAATGCGTTGCGAGCCCTTTTCGCCCATCCAAAAGTGCCCCCAAAGGAAGGCTTTGGGTACAAGTGAACTCCCCAGGGGAGCCTTTACGCAGCCCCACATGCAACTGGACCCTCCGGGTTCGCTGTTTCCGAGCATCCCTAAACATAGTCCTAGACGGCATCGAAGACGACTGAAAAATCAGGCCCCAGGAAGTGCGTTGCAAGCCCTTTTCGCCAATCCAAAAGTGGCCCCAAAGGAAGGCTTTGGGTACAAGTGAACTCCCCAGGGGAGACTTTACGCAGCCCCACATGCAACTGGACCCTCCGGGTTCGCTGTTTCCGAGCATCCCTAAACATAGCCCTAGCCAGCATCGATGACGACTGAAAAATCAGGCCCCAGGAAATGCGTTACGAGCCTTTTTCGCCCATGCAAATGTGCCCCCAAAGGAAGGCTTTGGGTACAAGTGAACTCCCCAGGGGAGCCTTTACGTAGCCCCACATGCAACTGTACCCTCCGGGTTCGATGTTTCCGAGCATCCCTAAACATTGCCCTAGCCGGCATCGAAGTCGACTGAAAAATCAGACCCCAGGAAATGCGTTGCGAGCCCCTTTGGACCATCCAAAAGTGCCCCCAAAGGAAGGCTTTGGGTACAAGTGAACTCCCCAGGGGCGCCTTTACGCAGCCCCACATGCAACTGGACCCTCCTGGTTCGATTTTTCCGGGTAAACCTAAAAATATCACTAGCCGGCATGGGAGAAGACTGAAAACCCGGGCCCCAGAAAACGCGTTGCAAGCCCCTTTGGACCATCCAAAAGTATCACCAAAGGAAGGCTTTGGGTACAAGTGAACTCCCCAGGGGAGCCTTTACGCAGCCCCACATGCAACTGGACCCTCCGGGTTCGCTGTTTCCGAGCATCCCTAAACATAGCCCTAGCCGGCATAGAAGACAACTGAAAAATAAAGCCCCAGGAAATGCCTTGCGAGCCCTTTTCGCCCATCCAAAAGTGCCCCCAAAGGAAGGCTTTGGATACAAGAGAACTCCCCAGGGGAGCCTTTACGCAGCCCCACATGCAACTGGACCCTCCGGGTTCGCTGTTCATGAGCAAACCTAAACGTAGCCCTAGCCATCATCGGAGACGACTGAAAAATCAGGCCCCAGGAAATGCGTTGCGAGCCCCTTTGGACCATCCAAAAGTGCCCGCAAAGGAAGGCTTTGGGTACAAGTGATCTCCCCAGGGGAGCCTTTACGCAGCCCCACATGCAACTGGACCCTCCGGGTTCGCTGTTCCTGAGCAAACCTACACATAGCCGTAGCCGTCATCGGAGATGAGTGAAAAATCAGGCCCCAGGAAATGCGTTCCGAGGCCTTTTCGCCCATCCAAATGTGCCCCCAAAGGAAGGCTTTGGGTACAAGTGATCTCCCCAGGGGAGCCTTTACGCAGCCCCACATGCAACTGGACCCTTCGGGATCGCTGTTCCTGAGCAAACCTAAACATAGCCCTAGCCGGCATCGAATACGAGTGAAAAATCAGGCCCCAGGAAATGCGTTGCGAGCCCTTTTCGCCCATCCAAAAGTGCCCCCAAAGGAAGGCTTTGGGTACAAGTGAACTCCCCAGGGGAGCCTTTACGCAGCCCCACATGCAACTGGACCCTCCGGGTTCAATTTTTCCGGGTAAACCTAAATATATCACTAGCCGGCATGGGAGAAGACTGAAAACCCGGGCCCCAGAAAACGCGTTTCAAGCCCCTTTGGACCATCCAAAAGTATCACCAAAGGAAGGCTTTGGGTACAAGTGAACTCCCCAGGGGAGCCTTTACGCAGCCCCACATGCAACTGGACCCTCCGTGTTCGCTGTTCCTGAGCAAACCTAAACGTAGCCCTAGCCGTCTTCGGAGACGAGTGAAAAATCAGGCCCCAGGAAATGCGTTGCGAGCCCTTTTCGCCCATCCAAAAGTGCCCTCAAAGGAAGGCTTTGGGTACAAGTGAACTCCCCAGGGGAGCCTTTACACAGCCCCACATGCAACTGGACCCTCCGGGTTCGCTGTTTCCGAGCATCCCTAAACATAGTCCTAGACGGCATCGAAGACGAATGAAAAATCAGGCCCCAGGAAATGCGTTGCAAGCCCTTTTCGCCCATCCAAAAGTGCCCCCAAAGAAAGGCTTTGGGTACAAGTGAACTCCCCAGGGGAGCCTTTACGCAGCTCCACATGCAACTGGACCCTCCGGGTTCGCTGTTTCCGAGCATCCCTAAACATAGCCCTAGCCAGCATCGATGACGACTGAAAAATCACGCCCCAGGAAATGCGTTACGAGCCTTTTTCGCCCATCCAAATGTGCCCCCAAAGGAAGGCTTTGGGTACAAGTGAACTCCCCAGGGGAGCCTTTACGTAGCCCCACATGCAACTGTACCCTCCGGGTTCGATGTTTCCGAGAATCCCTAAACATAGCCCTAGCCGGCATCGAAGTCGACTGAAAAATCAGACCCCAGGAAATGCGTTGCGAGCCCCTTTGGACCATCCAAAAGTGCCCCCAAAGGAAGGCTTTGGGTACAAGTGAACTCCCCAGGGGAGCCTTTACGCAGCCCCACATGCAACTGGACCCTCCGGGTTCGCTGTTTCCGAGCATCCCTAAACATAGCCCTAGCCGGCATAGAAGACAACTGAAAAATAAAGCCCCAGGAAATGCGTTGCGATCCCTTTTCGCCCATCCAAAAGTGCCCCCAAAGGAAGGCTTTGGATACAAGAGAACTCCCCAGGGGAGTCTTTACGCAGCCCCACATGCAACTGGACCCTCCGGGTTCGCTGTTCCTGAGCAAACCTAAACGTAGCCCTAGCCGTCATCGGAGACGACTGAAAAATCAGGCCCCAGGAAATGCGTTGCGAGCCCTTTTCGCCCATCCAAAAGTGCCCCCAAAGGAAGGCTTTGGGTACAAGTGAACTCCCCAGGGGAGCCTTTACGCAGCCCCACATGCAACTGGACCCTCCGGGTTCGCTGTTTCCGAGCATCCCTAAACATAGTCCTAGACGGCATCGAAGACGACTGAAAAATCAGGCCCCAGGAAGTGCGTTGCAAGCCCTTTTCGCCAATCCAAAAGTGGCCCCAAAGGAAGGCTTTGGGTACAAGTGAACTCCCCAGGGGAGACTTTACGCAGCCCCACATGCAACTGGACCCTCCGGGTTCGCTGTTTCCGAGCATCCCTAAACATAGCCCTAGCCAGCATCGATGACGACTGAAAAATCAGGCCCCAGGAAATGCGTTACGAGCCTTTTTCGCCCATGCAAATGTGCCCCCAAAGGAAGGCTTTGGGTACAAGTGAACTCCCCAGGGGAGCCTTTACGTAGCCCCACATGCAACTGTACCCTCCGGGTTCGATGTTTCCGAGCATCCCTAAACATTGCCCTAGCCGGCATCGAAGTCGACTGAAAAATCAGACCCCAGGAAATGCGTTGCGAGCCCCTTTGGACCATCCAAAAGTGCCCCCAAAGGAAGGCTTTGGGTACAAGTGAACTCCCCAGGGGCGCCTTTACGCAGCCCCACATGCAACTGGACCCTCCTGGTTCGATTTTTCCGGGTAAACCTAAAAATATCACTAGCCGGCATGGGAGAAGACTGAAAACCCGGGCCCCAGAAAACGCGTTGCAAGCCCCTTTGGACCATCCAAAAGTATCACCAAAGGAAGGCTTTGGGTACAAGTGAACTCCCCAGGGGAGCCTTTACGCAGCCCCACATGCAACTGGACCCTCCGGGTTCGCTGTTTCCGAGCATCCCTAAACATAGCCCTAGCCGGCATAGAAGACAACTGAAAAATAAAGCCCCAGGAAATGCCTTGCGAGCCCTTTTCGCCCATCCAAAAGTGCCCCCAAAGGAAGGCTTTGGATACAAGAGAACTCCCCAGGGGAGCCTTTACGCAGCCCCACATGCAACTGGACCCTCCGGGTTCGCTGTTCATGAGCAAACCTAAACGTAGCCCTAGCCATCATCGGAGACGACTGAAAAATCAGGCCCCAGGAAATGCGTTGCGAGCCCCTTTGGACCATCCAAAAGTGCCCGCAAAGGAAGGCTTTGGGTACAAGTGATCTCCCCAGGGGAGCCTTTACGCAGCCCCACATGCAACTGGACCCTCCGGGTTCGCTGTTCCTGAGCAAACCTACACATAGCCGTAGCCGTCATCGGAGATGAGTGAAAAATCAGGCCCCAGGAAATGCGTTCCGAGGCCTTTTCGCCCATCCAAATGTGCCCCCAAAGGAAGGCTTTGGGTACAAGTGATCTCCCCAGGGGAGCCTTTACGCAGCCCCACATGCAACTGGACCCTTCGGGATCGCTGTTCCTGAGCAAACCTAAACATAGCCCTAGCCGGCATCGAATACGAGTGAAAAATCAGGCCCCAGGAAATGCGTTGCGAGCCCTTTTCGCCCATCCAAAAGTGCCCCCAAAGGAAGGCTTTGGGTACAAGTGAACTCCCCAGGGGAGCCTTTACGCAGCCCCACATGCAACTGGACCCTCCGGGTTCAATTTTTCCGGGTAAACCTAAATATATCACTAGCCGGCATGGGAGAAGACTGAAAACCCGGGCCCCAGAAAACGCGTTGCGAGCCCCTTTGGACCATCCAAAAGTGCCCCCAAAGGAAGGCTTTGGGTACAAGTGAACTCCCCAGGGGAGCCTTTACGCAGCCCCACATGCAACTGGACCCTCCGTGTTCGCTGTTCCTGAGCAAACCTAAACGTAGCCCTAGCCGTCTTCGGAGACGAGTGAAAAATCAGGCCCCAGGAAATGCGTTGCGAGCCCTTTTCGCCCATCCAAAAGTGCCCTCAAAGGAAGGCTTTGGGTACAAGTGAACTCCCCAGGGGAGCCTTTACACAGCCCCACATGCAACTGGACCCTCCGGGTTCGCTGTTTCCGAGCATCCCTAAACATAGTCCTAGACGGCATCGAAGACGAATGAAAAATCAGGCCCCAGGAAATGCGTTGCAAGCCCTTTTCGCCCATCCAAAAGTGCCCCCAAAGAAAGGCTTTGGGTACAAGTGAACTCCCCAGGGGAGCCTTTACGCAGCTCCACATGCAACTGGACCCTCCGGGTTCGCTGTTTCCGAGCATCCCTAAACATAGCCCTAGCCAGCATCGATGACGACTGAAAAATCACGCCCCAGGAAATGCGTTACGAGCCTTTTTCGCCCATCCAAATGTGCCCCCAAAGGAAGGCTTTGGGTACAAGTGAACTCCCCAGGGGAGCCTTTACGTAGCCCCACATGCAACTGTACCCTCCGGGTTCGATGTTTCC
The DNA here is from genome assembly GCF_963932015.1 of Anas acuta. Lineage (NCBI taxonomy): Eukaryota > Metazoa > Chordata > Aves > Anseriformes > Anatidae > Anas > Anas acuta. The sequence continues at coordinate 297,441 of NW_027076008.1, read as the reverse complement.
GAGAATCCCTAAACATAGCCCTAGCCGGCATCGAAGTCGACTGAAAAATCAGACCCCAGGAAATGCGTTGCGAGCCCCTTTGGACCATCCAAAAGTGCCCCCAAAGGAAGGCTTTGGGTACAAGTGAACTCCCCAGGGGAGCCTTTACGCAGCCCCACATGCAACTGGACCCTCCGGGTTCGCTGTTTCCGAGCATCCCTAAACATAGCCCTAGCCGGCATAGAAGACAACTGAAAAATAAAGCCCCAGGAAATGCGTTGCGATCCCTTTTCGCCCATCCAAAAGTGCCCCCAAAGGAAGGCTTTGGATACAAGAGAACTCCCCAGGGGAGTCTTTACGCAGCCCCACATGCAACTGGACCCTCCGGGTTCGCTGTTCCTGAGCAAACCTAAACGTAGCCCTAGCCGTCATCGGAGACGACTGAAAAATCAGGCCCCAGGAAATGCGTTGCGAGCCCCTTTGGACCATCCAAAAGTGCCCGCAAAGGAAGGCTTTGGGTACAAGTGATCTCCCCAGGGGAGCCTTTACGCAGCCCCACATGCAACTGGACCCTCCGGGTTCGCTGTTCCTGAGCAAACCTACACATAGCCCTAGCCGTCATCGGAGATGAGTGAAAAATCAGGCCCCAGGAAATGCGTTCCGAGGCCTTTTCGCCCATCCAAATGTGCCCCCAAAGGAAGGCTTTGGGTACAAGTGAACTCCCCAGGGGAGCCTTTACGCAGCCCCACATGCAACTGGACCCTCCGGGTTCGCTGTTTCCGAGCATCCCTAAACATAGCCCTAGCCGGCATCGGAGACGAGTGAAAAATCAGGCCTCAGGAAATGCGTTCCGAGCCCTTTTCGCCCATCCAAAAGTGCCCCCAAAGGAAGGCTTTGGGTACAAGTGAACTCCCCAGGGGAGCCTTTACGCAGCCCCATATGAAACTGGACCCTTCGGGATCGCTGTTCCTGAGCAAACCTAAACATAACCCTAGCCGGCATCGAATACGAGTGAAAAATCAGGCCCCAGGAAATGCGTTGCGAGCCCTTTTCGCCCATCCAAAAGTGCCCCCAAAGGAAGGCTTTGGGTACAAGTGAACTCCCCAGGGGAGCCTTTACGCAGCCCCACATGCAACTGGACCCTCCGGGTTCAATTTTTCCGGGTAAACCTAAATATATCACTAGCCGGCATGGGAGAAGACTGAAAACCCGGGCCCCAGAAAACGCGTTGCAAGCCCCTTTGGACCATCCAAAAGTATCACCAAAGGAAGGCTTTGGGTACAAGTGAACTCCCCAGGGGAGCCTTTACGCAGCCCCACATGCAACTGGACCCTCCGGGTTCGCTGTTTCCGAGCATCCCTAAACATAGCCCTAGCCGGCATAGAAGACAACTGAAAAATAAAGCCCTAGGAAAGGCGTTGCGAGCCCTTTTCGCCCATCCAAAAGTGCCTCCAAAGGAAGGCTTTGGGTACAAGTGAACTCCCCAGGGGAGCCTTTACGCAGCCCCACATGCAACTGGACCCTCCGTGTTCGCTGTTCCTGAGCAAACCTAAACGTAGCACTAGCCGTCTTCGGAGACGAGTGAAAAATCAGGCCCCAGGAAATGCGTTGCGAGCCCTTTTCGCCCATCCAAAAGTGCCCCCAAAGGAAGGCTTTGGGTACAAGTGAACTCCCCAGGGGAGCCTTTACGCAGCCCCACATGCAACTGGACCCTCCGGGTTCGCTGTTTCCGAGCATCCCTAAACATAGTCCTAGACGGCATCGAAGACGAATGAAAAATCAGGCCCCAGGAAGTGCGTTGCAAGCCCTTTTCGCCCATCCAAAAGTGCCCCCAAAGGAAGGCTTTGGGTACAAGTGAACTCCCCAGGGGAGCCTTTACGCAGCTCCACATGCAACTGGACCCTCCGGGTTCGCTGTTTCCGAGCATCCCTAAACATAGCCCTAGCCAGCATCGATGACGACTGAAAAATCAGGCCCCAGGAAATGCGTTACGAGCCTTTTTCGCCCATCCAAATGTGCCCCCAAAGGAAGGCTTTGGGTACAAGTGAACTCCCCAGGGGAGCCTTTACGTAGCCCCACATGCAACTGTACCCTCCGGGTTCGATGTTTCCGAGCATCCCTAAACATAGCCCTAGCCGGCATCGAAGTCGACTGAAAAATCAGACCCCAGGAAATGCGTTGCGAGCCCCTTTGGACCATCCAAAAGTGCCCCCAAAGGAAGGCTTTGGGTACAAGTGAACTCCCCAGGGGAGCCTTTACGCAGCCCCACATGCAACTGGACCCTCCGGGTTCGATTTTTCCGGGTAAACCTAAAAATATCACTAGCCGGCATGGGAGAAGACTGAAAACCCGGGCCCCAGAAAATGCGTTGCATGCCCCTTTGGACCATCCAAAAGTATCACCAAAGGAACGCTTTGGGTACAAGTGAACTCCCCAGGGGAGCGTTTACGCAGCCCCACATGCAACTGGACCCTCCGGGTTCGCTGTTTCCGAGCATCCCTAAACATAGCCCTAGCCATTTTGGGAGAAGACTGAAAACCCGGGCCCCAGAAAACGCCTTGCAAGCCCCTTTGGACCATCCAAAATTGTCACCAAAGGAAGGCTTTGGGTACAAGTGATCTCCCCAGGGGAGCCTTTACGCAGCCCCTCATGCAACTGGACCCTCCGGGTTCGCTGTTCATGAGCAAACCTAAACGTAGCCCTAGCCGTAATCGGAGACGACTGAAAAATCAGGCCCCAGGAAATGAGTTGCGAGCCCCTTTGGACCATCCAAAAGTTCCCCCAAAGGAAGGCTTTGGTTACAAGTGAACTCCCCAGGGGAGCCTTAACGCAGCCCCACATGCAACTGGACCCTCCGGGTTCGATTTTTCCGAGCAATCCTAAATATATCACTAGCCGGCATGGGAGAAGACTGAAAACCCGGGCCCCAGAAAACGCGTTGCAAGCCCCTTTGGACCATCCAAAAGTGTCACCAAAGTAAGGCTTTGGGTACAAGTGAACTCCCCAGGGGAGCCTTTACGCAGCCCCACATGCAACTGGACCCTCTGGGTTCGCTGTTTCCGAGCATCCCTAAACATAGCCCTAGCCGTCATCGGAGACGACTGAAAAATCAGGCACCAGGAAATGCGTTGCGAGCCCCTTTGGACCATCCAAAAGTGCCCCCAAAGGAAGGCTTTGGGTACAAGTGATCTCCCCAGGGGAGCCTTAACGCAGCCCCACATGCAACTGGACCCTCGGGGTTCGCTGTTCCAGAGCAAATCTAAACGTAGCCCTAGCCGTCATCGCAGACAAATGAAAAATCAGGTCCTATGAAATGCGTTGCGAGCCCCTTTGGACCATCCAAAAGTGCCCCCAAAGGAAGGCTTTGGGTACATCTGAAGTTCCCAGGGGAGCCTTTACGCAGCCCCACATGCAACTGGACCCTCCGGGTTCGCTGTTTCCGAGCATCCCTAAACGTAGCCCTAGCAGTCATCAGAGACGAGTGAAAAATCAGGCCCGAGGAAATGCGTTGCGAGCCCCTTTGGACCATCCAAAAGTTCCCCCAAAGGAAGGCTTTGAGTACAAGAGAACTCCCCAGGGGAGCCTTTACGCAGCCCCACATGCAACTGGACCCTTCGGGTTCGATATTTCCGAGCAACCCTAGATATATCCCTAGCCGGCATGGGAGAAGACTGAAAACCCGGGCCCCAGAAAACGCGTTGCAAGCCCCTTTGGACCATCCAAAAGTGTCCCCAAAGGAAGGCTTTGGGTACAAGAGAACTCCCCAGGGGAGCCTTTATGCAGCCCCACATGCAACTGGACCCTTCGGGTTCGATTTTTCCGAGCAACCCTAATTATATGCCTAACCGGCATGGGAGAAGACTGAAAACCCGGGCCCCAGAAAACGCGTTGCAAGCCCCATTGGACCATCAAAAAGTGTCACCAAAGGACGGCTTTGGGTACAAGAGAACTCCCCAGGGGAGCCTTTACGCAGCCGCACATGCAACTGGACCCTCCGGGTTCACTGTTCATGAGCAAACCTAAACGTAGCCCTAGCCGTCATCAGAGACCACTGAAAAATCAGGCCCCAGGAAATGCGTTGCGAGCCCTTTTCGCCCATCCAAAAGTGCCCCCAAAGGAAGGCTTTGGGTACAAGAGAACTCCCCAGGGGAGCCTTTACGCAGCCCCACATGCAACTGGACCCTCCGGGTTCGCTGTTTCCGAGCATCCCTAAACGTAGCCCTAGCAGTCATCAGAGACGAGTGAAAAATCAGGCCCCAGGAAATGCGTTGCGAGCCCCTTTGGACCATCCAAAAGTGCCCCCAAAGGAAGGCTTTGAGTACAAGAGAACTCCCCAGGGGAGCCTTTACGCAGCCCCACATGCAACTGTACCCTTCGGGTTCGATATTTCCGAGCAACCCTAGATATATCCCTAGCCGGCATGGGAGAAGACTGAAAACCCGGGCCCCAGAAAACACGTTGCAAGCCCCTTTGGACCATCCAAAAGTGTCACCAAAGGAAGGCTTTGGGTACAAGAGAACTCCCCAGGGGAGCCTTTATGCAGCCCCACATGCAACTGGACCCTCCGGGTTCGCTGTTCCTGAGCAAACCTAAACGCAGCCCTAGCCGGCATCGGAGACGAGTGAAAAATCAAGCCCCAGGAAATGCGTTGCGAGCCCTTTTCGTCCATCCAAAAGTGCCCCTAAAGGAAGGCTTTGGGTACAAGAGAACTCCCCAGGGGAGCCTTTACGCAGGCCCACATGCAACTGGACCCTCCGGGTTCACTGTTCATGAGCAAACCTAAACGTAACCCTAGCCGTTATCAGAGACCACTGAAAAATCAGGCCCCAGGAAATGCGTTGCGAGCCCCTTTGGACCATCCAAATGTGCCCCCAAAGGAAGGCTTTGGATACAAGTGAACTCCCCAGGGGAGCCTTTACGTAGCCCCACATGCAACTGGACTCTCCGGATTCGATTTTTCCGAGCAATCCTAAATATATCACTAGCCAGCATGGGAGAAGACTGAAAACCCGGGCCCCAGAAAACGCGTTGCAAGCCCCTTTGGACCATCCAAAAGTGTCACCAAAGGAAGGCTTTGGATACAAGTGAACTCCCCAGGGGAGCCTTTACGCAGCCCCACATGCAACTGGACCCTCCGGGTTCGCTGTTTCCGAGCATCCCTAAACATAGCCCTAGCCGTCATCGGAGACGACTGAAAAATCAGGCCCCAGGAAATGCGTTGCGAGCCCCTTTGGACCATCCAAAAGTGCCCCCAAAGGAAGGCTTTGGTTACAAGTGATCTCCCCAGGGGAGCCTTAACGCAGCCCCACATGCAACTGGACCCTCGGGGTTCGCTGTTCCAGAGCAAATCTAAACGTAGCCCTAGCCGTCATCGCAGACGAATGAAAAATCAGGTCCCAGGAAATGCGTTGCGAGCCCCTTCGGACCATCCAAAAGTGCCCCCAAAGGAAGGCTTTGGGTACATCTGAAGTTCCCAGGGGAGCCTTTACGCAGCCGCACATGCAACTGGACCCTTCGGGTTCGATATTTCCGAGCAACCCTAGATGTATCCCTAGCCGGCATGGGAGAAGACTGAAAACCGGGGCCCCAGAAAACGCGTTGCAAGCCCCTTTGGACCATCCAAAAGTGTCACCAAAGGAAGGCTTTGGGTACAAGAGAACTCCCCAGGGGAGCCTTTACACAGCCGCACATGCAACTGGACCCTCCGGGTTCACTGTTCATGAGCAAACCTAAACGTAGCCCTAGCCGTCATCAGAGACCACTGAAAAATCAGGCCCCAGGAAATGCGTTCCGAGCACTTTTTGCCCATCCAAAAGTGCCCCCAAAGGAAGGCTTTGGGTACAAGTGAACTCCCCAGGGGAGCCTTTACGCAGCCCCACATGCAACTGGACCCTCCGGGTTCGCTGTTCATGAGCAAACCTAAACGTAGCCCTAGCCGTCATCAGAGACCACTGAAAAATCAGGCCCCAGGAAATGCGTTGCAAGCCCCTTCGGACCATCCAAAAGTGCCCCCAAAGGAAGGCTTTGGGTACAAGTGAACTCCCCAGGGGAGCCTTTACGCAGCCCCACATGCAACTGGACCCTCCGGGTTCGCTGTTTCCGAGCAACCCTAAACGTAGCCCTAGCAGTCATCGGAGACGAGTGAAAAATCAGGCCCCAGGAAATGCGTTGCGAGCCCCTTTGGACCATCCAAAAGTGTCACCAAAGGAAGGCTTTGGGTACAAGAGAACTCCCCAGGGGAGCCTTTACGCAGCCCCACATGCAACTGGACCCTTCGGGTTCGATATTTCCGAGCAATCCTAGATGTATCCCTAGCCGGCATGGGAGAAGACTGAAAACCCGGGCCCCAGAAAACGCGTTGCAAGCCCCTTTGGACCATCCAAAAGTGTCACCAAAGGAAGGCTTTGGGTACAAGAGAACTCCCCAGGGGAGCCTTTACGCAGCCCCACATGCAACTGGACCCTCCGGGTTCGCTGTTCCTGAGCAAACCTAAACGCAGCCCTAGCCGTCATTGGAGACGAGTGAAAAATCAGGTCCCAGGAAATGCGTTGCAAGCCCCTTTGGACCATCCAAAAGTGCCTCCAAAGGAAGGCTTTGGATACAAGTGAACTCCCCAGGGGAGCCTTTACGCAGCCCCACATGCAACTGGACCCTCCGGGTTCGATTTTTCCGAGCAATCCTAAATATATCCCTAGCCGGCTTGGGAGAAGACTGAAAACCCGGGCCCCAGAAAACGCGTTGCAAGCCCCTTTGGACCATCCAAAAGTGTCACCAAAGGAAGGCTTTGGGTACAAGAGAACTCCCCAGGGGAGCCTTTACGCAGCCCCACATGCAACTGGACCCTCCGGGTTTGCTGTTCCTGAGCAAACCTAAACGTAGCCCTAGCTGTCATCGGAGACAAGTCAAAAATCAGGCCCCAGGAAATGCGTTGCAAGCCCCTTCGGACCATCCAAAAGTGCCCGCAAAGGAAGGCTTTGGGTACAAGAGAACTCCCCAGGGGAGCCTTTACGCAGCCCCACATGGAACTGGACCTTCCGGGTTCGCTGTTCCTGAGCAAACCTAAACGTAGCCCTAGCCGTCATCGGAGACGACTGAAAAATCAGGCCCCAGGAAATGCATTGCAAGCCCTTTTCGCCCATCCAAAAGTGCCCCCAAAGGAAGGCTTTGGGTACAAGTGAACTCCCCAGGGGAGCCTTTACGCAGCCCCACATGCAACTGGACCCTTCGGGTTTGATATTTCCGAGCAACCCTAGATATATCCCTAGCCGGCATGGGAGAAGACTGAAAACCCGGGCCCCAGAAAACGCGTTGCAAGCCCCTTTGGACCATCCAAATGTGTCACCAAAGGAAGGCTTTGGGTACAAGAGAACTCCCCAGGGGAGCCTTTACGCAGCCCCACATGCAACTGGACCCTCCGGGTTCGCTGTTCCTGAGCAAACCTAAACGTAGCCCTAGCCGTCATCGCAGACGAGTGAAAAATGAGGCCCCAGGAAATGCGTTGCAAGCTCCTTTGGACCATCCAAAAGTGCCCCCAAAGGAAGGCTTTGGGTACAAGTGATCTCCCCAGGGGAGCCTTTACGCAGCCCCACATGCAACTGGACCCTCTGGGTTCGCTGTTCCTGAGCAAACCTAAAAGTAGCCCTAGCCGTCATCGGAGACGAGTGAAAAATCAGGCCCCAGGAAATGCGTTGCGAGACCTTTTCGCCCATCCAAATGTGCCCCCAAAGGAAGGCTTTGGGTACAAGTGAACTCCCCAGGGGAGCCTTTACACAGCCCCACATGCAACTGGACCCTCCGGGTTTGCTGTTTCCGAGGATCCCTAAACATAGCCGTAGCCGGCATCGAAGATGACTGAAAAATCAGGCCCCAGGAAATGCGTTGCGAGCCCTTTTCACCCATCCAAAAGTGCCCCCAAAGGAAGGCTTTGGGTACAAGTGAACTCCCCAGGGGAGCCTTTACGCAGCCCCACATGCAACTGGACCCTCCGGGTTCGCTGTTTCCGAGCATCCCTAAACATAGCCCTAGCCGGTATCGATGACGACTGAAAAATCAGGCCCCAGGAAATGCGTTACGAGCCCTTTTCGCCCATCCAAAAGTGTCACCAAAGGAAGGCTTTGGGTACAAGAGAACTCCCCAGGGGAGCCTTTACGCAGCCCCACATGCAACTGGACGCTTCGGGTTCGATTTTTCCGAGCAACCCTAAATATACCCCTAGGCGGCATGGGAGAAGACTGAAAACCCGGGCCCCAGAAAACGCGTTACAAGCCCCTTTGGAACATCCAAAAGTGTCACCAAAGGAAGGCTTTGGGTACAAGAGAACTCCCCAGGGGAGCCTTTACGCAGCCCCACATGCAACTGGACCCTCCGGGTTCGCTATTCATGAGCAAATATTAACGTAGCCCTAGCCATCATCGGAGACGACTGAAAAATCAGGCCCCAGGAAATGAGTTGCAAGCCCCTTTGGACCATCCAAAAGTGCCCCCAAAGGAAGGCTTTGGGTACAAGAGAACTCCCCAGGGGAGCCTTTATGCAGCCCCACATGCAACTGGACCCTCCGGGTTCGCTGTTCATGAGCAAACCTAAACGTAGCCCTAGCCGTCATCAGAGACCACTGAAAAATCAGGCCCCAGGAAATGCGTTCCGAGCACTTTTCGCCCATCCAAAAGTGCCCCCAAAGGAAGGCTTTGGGTACAAGAGAACTCCCCAGGGGAGCCTTTACGCAGCCCCACATGCAACAGAACCCTTCGGGTTCGATTTTTCCGAGCAACCCTAATTATATCCCTAGGCGGCATGGGAGAAGACTGAAAACCCGGGCCCCAGAAAACGCGTTGCAAGCCCCTTTGGACCATCCAAAAGTGTCACCAAAGGAAGGCTTTGGGTACAAGAGAACTCCCCAGGGGAGCCTTTACGCAGCCCCACATGCAACTGGACCCTCCGGGTTCGCTGTTCATGAGCAAACCTAAACGTAGCCCTAGCCATCATCGGAGACGACTGAAAAATCAGGTCCCAGGAAATGCGTTGCGAGCCCCTTTGGACCATCCAAAAGTGCCCCCAAAAGAAGGCTTTGGGTACAAGAGAACTCCCCAGGGGAGCCTTTACGCAGGCCCACATGCAACTGGACCCTCCGGGTTCACTGTTCATGAGCAAACCTAAACGTAGCCCTAGCCGTCATCAGAGACCACTGAAAAATCAGGCCCCAGGAAATGCGTTACGAGCCCTTTTCGCCCATCCAAAAGTGCCCCCAAAGGAAGGCTTTGGGTACAAGAGAACTCCACAGGGGAGCCTTTACGCAGCCCCACATGCAACTGGACCATCCGGGTTCGCTGTTTCCGAGCATCCCTAAACATAGCCCTAGCCGGCATCGATGACGACTGAAAAATCAGGCCCCAGGAAATGCGTTGCGAGCCCCTTTGGACCATCCAAAAGTGCCTCCAAAGGAAGGCTTTGGATACAAGTGAACTCCCCAGGGGAGCCTTTACGCAGCCCCACATGCAACTGGACCCTCCGGGTTCGATTTTTCCGAGCAATCCTAAATATATCCCTAGCCGGCTTGGGAGAAGACTGAAAACCCGGGCCCCAGAAAACGCGTTGCAAGCCCCTTTGGACCATCCAAAAGTGTCACCAAAGGAAGGCTTTGGGTACAAGAGAACTCCCCAGGGGAGCCTTTACGCAGCCCCACATGCAACTGGACCTTCCGGGTTCGCTGTTCCTGAGCAAACCTAAACGTAGCCCTAGCCGTCATCGGAGACGACTGAAAAATCAGGCCCCAGGAAATGCATTGCAAGCCCTTTTCGCCCATCCAAAAGTGCCCCCAAAGGAAGGCTTTGGGTACAAGTGAACTCCCCAGGGGAGCCTTTACGCAGCCCCACATGCAACTGGACCCTTCGGGTTTGATATTTCCGAGCAACCCTAGATATATCCCTAGCCGGCATGGGAGAAGACTGAAAACCCGGGCCCCAGAAAACGCGTTGCAAGCCCCTTTGGACCATCCAAATGTGTCACCAAAGGAAGGCTTTGGGTACAAGAGAACTCCCCAGGGGAGCCTTTACGCAGCCCCACATGCAACTGGACCCTCCGGGTTCGCTGTTCCTGAGCAAACCTAAACGTAGCCCTAGCCGTCATCGCAGACGAGTGAAAAATGAGGCCCCAGGAAATGCGTTGCAAGCTCCTTTGGACCATCCAAAAGTGCCCCCAAAGGAAGGCTTTGGGTACAAGTGATCTCCCCAGGGGAGCCTTTACGCAGCCCCACATGCAACTGGACCCTCTGGGTTCGCTGTTCCTGAGCAAACCTAAAAGTAGCCCTAGCCGTCATCGGAGACGAGTGAAAAATCAGGCCCCAGGAAATGCGTTGCGAGACGTTTTCGCCCATCCAAATGTGCCCCCAAAGGAAGGCTTTGGGTACAAGTGAACTCCCCAGGGGAGCCTTTACACAGCCCCACATGCAACTGGACCCTCCGGGTTTGCTGTTTCCGAGGATCCCTAAACATAGCCGTAGCCGGCATAGAAGATGACTGAAAAATCAGGCCCCAGGAAATGCGTTGCGAGCCCTTTTCACCCATCCAAAAGTGCCCCCAAAGGAAGGCTTTGGGTACAAGTGAACTCCCCAGGGGAGCCTTTACGCAGCCCCACATGCAACTGGACCCTCCGGGTTCGCTGTTCCTGAGCAAATTAAAACGTAGCCGTAGCCGTCATCGCAGACGAGTGAAAAATCAGGCCCCAGGAGATGCGTTGCGAGCCCATTTGGACTTTTTTTTTTTTTTTTTTTTTTTTTTTTTTTTTAATTTTTTTTTTTTTAATTTTTTTTTTTACGCAGCCCCACATGCAACTGGACCCTCCGCGTTCGCTGTTTCTGAGCATCCCTAAACATAACCCTAGCCGGCATCGATGACGACTGAAAAATCAGGCCCCAGGAAATGCGTTCCGAGCCCTTTTCGCCCATCCAAAAGTGCCCCCAAAGGAAGACTTTGGGTACAAGAGAACTCCCCAGGGGAGCCTTTACGCAGCCCCATATTCAACTGGACCATCCGGGTTCACTGTTCATGAGCAAACCTAAACGTAGCCCTAGCCGTCATCAGAGACCACTGAAAAATCAGGCCCCAGGAAATGCGTTGCGAGCACTTTTCGCCCATCCAAAAGTGCCCCCAAAGGAAGGCTTTGGGTACAAGTGAACTCCCCAGGGGAGCCTTTACGCAGCCTCACATGCAACTGGACCCTCCGGGTTCGCTGTTTCCGAGCATCCCTAAACATAGCCCTAGCCGTCATCGGAGACGACTGAAAAATCAGGCCCCAGGAAATGCGTTGCGAGACCTTTTCGCCCATCCAAAAGTGCCCCCAAAGGAAGGCTTTGGGTACAAGAGAACTCCCCAGGGGAGCCTTTACGCAGCCCCACATGCAACTGGACCCTCCGGGTTTGATTTTTCCGAGCAACCCTAAATATATCACTAGCCAGCATGGGAGAAGACTGAAAACCCGGGCCCCAGAAAACGCGTTGCAAGCCCCTTTGGACCATCCAAAAGTGTCACCAAAGGAAGGCTTTGGGTACAAGTGAACTCCCCAGGGGAGCCTTTACGCAGCCCCACATGCAACTGGACCCTCCGGGGTCGCTGTTTCCGAGCATCCCTAAACATAGCACTAGCCGGCATCGAAGACGACTGAAAAATCAGGCCCCAATGAAATGCGTTGCAAGCCCCATTGGACCATCCAAAAGTGCCCCCAAAGGAAGGCTTTAGGTACATCTGAAGTTCCCAGGGGAGCCTTTACGCAGCCCCATATTCAACTGGACCCTCCAGGTTCGCTATTTCAGAGCAACCCTAGATATATCACTAGCCGGCATGGGAGAAGACTGAAAACCCGGGCCACAGAAAATGCTTTGCAAGCCCCTTTGGACCATCCAAAAGTGTCACCAAAGGAAGGCTTTGGGTACAAGAGAACTCCCCAGGGGAGCCTTTACGCAGCCCCACATGCAACTGGACCCTCCGGGTTCGATTTTTCGGAGCAACCCTAAATATATCCCTAGGCGGCATGGGAGAAGACTGAAAACCCGGGCCCCAGAAAACGCGTTGCAAGCCCCTTTGGACCATCCAAAAGTGTCACCAAAGAAAGGCTTTGGGTACAAGAGAACTCCCCAGGGGAGCCTTTACGCAGCCCCACATGCAACTGGACCCTCCGGGTTCGATGTTCCTGAGCAAACCTAAACGTAGCCCTGGCCGTCATCGGAGACGACTGAAATACAGGCCCCAGGAAATGCGTTGCGAGCTGCTTTGGACCATCCAAAAGTGCCTCCAAAGGAAGGCTTTGGGTACAAGTGAACTCCCCAGGGGAGCCTTTACGCAGTCCCACATGCAACTGGACCCTCCGGGTTCGCTGTTTCCCATCATCCCTAAACATAGCCCTAGCCAGCATCGAAGACGACTTTAAAATCAGGCCCCAGGAAATGCGTTGCGAGCCCTTTTCGCCCATCCAAAAGTACCCCCAAAGGAAGGCTTTGGGTACAAGAGAACTCCCCAGGGGAGCCTTTACGCAGCCCCACATGCAACTGGACCCTTCGGGTTCGATTTTTCCGAGCAACCCTAAATATATCCCTAGGCGTCATGGGAGAAGACTGAAAACCCGGGCCCCAGAAAACACGTTGCAAGCCCCTTTGGAACATCCAAAAGTGTCACCAAAGGAAGGCTTTGGGTACAAGAGAACTCCACAGGGGAGCCTTTACGCAGCCCCACATGCAACTGGAACCTCCGGTTTCGCTGTTCCTGAGCAAACCTAAACGTAGCCCTGGCCGTCATCAGAGACGACTGAAAAATCAGGCCCCAGGAAATGCGTTGCGAGCCCCTTAGGACCATCCAAAAGTGCCCCCAAAGGAAGGCTTTGGGTACATCTGAAGTTCCCAGGGGAGCCTTTACGCAGCTCCATATGCAACTGGACCCTCCGAGTTCGCTGTTTCCGAGCATCCCTAAACATAGCCCTAGCAGTCATCGGAGACGACTGAAAAATCACGCCCCAGGAAATGCGTTACGAGCCCTTTTCGCACATCCAAAAGTGCCCCCAAAGGAAGGCTTTGGGTACAAGAGAACTCCCCAGGGGAGCCTTTACGCAGCCCCACATGCAACTGGACCCTCCGGGTTCGCTGTTCCTGAGCAAACCGAAATGTAGCCCTGGCCGTCATCGCAGATCTGTGAAAAATCATGCCCCAGGAAATGCATTCCGAGCCCTTTTCGCCCATCCAAATGTGCCCCCAAATGAAGACTTTGGGTACAAGTGAACTCCCCAGGGGAGCCTTTACGCAGCCCCACATGCAACTGGACCCTCCGGGTTCGCTGTTCCTGAGCAAACCTAAATATAACCCTAGACGGCATCGAAGACGACTGAAAAATCAGGCCCCAGGAAATGCGTTGCGAGCCCTTTTCGCCCATCCAAAAGTGCCCCCAAAGGAAGGCTTTGGGTACAAGTGAACTCCCCAGGGGAGCCTTTACGCAGCCCCACATGCAACTGGACCCTCCGGGTTCGCTATTTCCGAGCATCCCAAAACATATCCCTAGCCGGCATCGATGACGACTGAAAAATCAGGCCCCAGGAAATGCGTTCCGAAGCCTTTTCGCCAATCCAAAAGTGCCCCCAAAGGAAGGCTTTGGGTACAAGTGAACTCCCCAGGGGAGCCTTTACGCAGCCCCACATGCAACTGGACCCTCTGGGTTCGCTGTTCCTGAGCAAACCTAAAAGTAGCCCTAGCCGTCATCGGAGACGAGTGAAAAATCAGGCCCCAGGAAATGCGTTGCGAGCCCTTTTCGCCCATCCAAAAGTGCCCCCCAAGGAAGGCTTTGGGTACATCTGAAGTTCCCAGGGGAGCCTTTACGCAGCCCCATATTCAACTGGACACTCCGGGTTCGCTATTTCAGAGCAACCCTAAATATATCCCTAGCCGGCATGGGAGAAGACTGAAAACCCGGGCCACAGAAAACGCGTTGCAAGCCCCTTTGGACCATCCAAATGTGCCCCCAAAGGAAGTCTTTGGGTACAAGTGAACTCCCCAGGGGAGCCTTTACGCAGCCCCACATGCAACTGGACCCTCCGGGATCGCTGTTTCCCAGCATCCCTAAACATAGCCCTAGCCGGCATCGAAGACAACTGAAAAATCAGGCCCCAGGAAATGCGTTACGAGCCCTTTTCGCCCATCCAAAAGTGCCCCCAAAGGAAGGCTTTGGGTACAAGTGAACTCCCCAGGGGAGCCTTTACGCAGCCCCACATGCAACTGGACCCTCCGGGTTCGCTGTTTCCGAGCATCCCTATACATAGCCCTAGGCGGCATGGGAGAAGACTGAAAACCCGGGCCCCAGAAAACGCGTTGCAAGCCCCTTTGGACCATCCAAATGTGCCCCCAAAGGAAGGCTTTGGGTACAAGAGAACTCCCCAGGGGAGCCTTTACGCAGCCCCACATGCAACTGGACCCTCCGGGTTCGCTGTTCATGAGCAAACCTTAACGTAGCCCTAGCCGTCATCGGAGACGAGTGAAAAATCAGGCCCCAGGAAATGCGTTGCGAGCCCCTTTGGACCATCCAAAAGTACCCCAAAAGGAAGGCTTTGGGTACAAGTGAACTCCCCAGGGGAGCCATTACGCAGCCCCACATGCAACTGGACCCTCCGGGTTCGCTGTTCTTGAGCAAACCGAAATGTAGCCCTGGCCGTCATCGCAGATGTGTGAAAAATCAGGCCCCAGGAAATGCGTTGCGAGCCCTTTTCTCCCATCCAAATGTGCCCCCAAAGGAAGACTTTGGGTACAAGAGAACTCCCCAGGGGAGCCTTTACGCAGCCCCACATGCAACTGGATCCTCCGGGTTCGCTGTTTCCCAGCATCCCTAAACATAGCCCTAGCCGTCATCGAAGACGACTGAAAAATCAGGCCCCAGGAAATGCGTTGCGAGCCCTTTTCGCCCATCCAAAAGTGCCCCCAAAGGAAGGCTTTGGGTACAAGAGAACTCCCCAGGGGAGCCTTTACGCAGCCCCACATGCAACTGGACCCTCCGGGTTCGCTGTTCCTGAGCAAACCTAAACGTAGCCCTGGCCGTCATCGGAGACGACTGAAATACAGGCCCCAGGAAATGCGTTGCGAGCCGCTTTGGACCATCCAAAAGTGTCACCAAAGGAAGGCTTTGGGTACAAGTGAACTCCCCAGGAAACCCTTTACGCAGTCCCACATGCAACTGGACCCTCCGGGTTCGCTGTTTCCCAGCATCCCTAAACATATCCCTAGCCGGCATCGAAGACGACTGAAAAATCAGGCCCCAGGAAATGCGTTGCGAGCCCTTTTCGCCCATCCAAAAGTGCCCCCAAAGGAAGGCCTTGGGTACAAGAGAACTCCCCAGGGGAGCCTTTACGCAGCCCCACATGCAACTGGACCCTCCGGGTTCGCTGTTTCCGAGCATCCCTATACATAGCCATAGGCGGCATGGGAGAAGACTGAAAACCCGGGCCCCAGAAAACGCGTTGCAAGCCCCTTTGGACCATCCAAAAGTGTCACCAAAGGAAGGCTTTGGGTACAAGAGAACTCCCCAGGGGAGCCTTTACGCAGCCCCACATGCAACTGGACCCTCCGGGTTCGATGTTCCTGAGCAAACCTAAACGTAGCCCTGGCCGTCATCGGAGACGACTGAAATACAGGCCCCAGGAAATGCGTTGCGAGCTGCTTTGGACCATCCAAAAGTGCCTCCAAAGGAAGGCTTTGGGTACAAGTGAACTCCCCAGGGGAGCCTTTACGCAGTCCCACATGCAACTGGACCCTCCGGGTTCGCTGTTTCCCATCATCCCTAAACATAGCCCTAGCCGGCATCGAAGACGACTTTAAAATCAGGCCCCAGGAAATGCGTTGCGAGCCCTTTTCGCCCATCCAAAAGTACACCCAAAGGAAGGCTTTGGGTACAAGAGAACTCCCCAGGGGAGCCTTTACGCAGCCCCACATGCAACTGGACCCTTCGGGTTCGATTTTTCCGAGCAACCCTAAATATATCCCTAGGCGTCATGGGAGAAGACTGAAAACCCGGGCCCCAGAAAACACGTTGCAAGCCCCTTTGGAACATCCAAAAGTGTCACCAAAGGAAGGCTTTGGGTACAAGAGAACTCCACAGGGGAGCCTTTACGCAGCCCCACATGCAACTGGAACCTCCGGTTTCGCTGTTCCTGAGCAAACCTAAACGTAGCCCTGGCCGTCATCAGAGACGACTGAAAAATCAGGCCCCAGGAAATGCGTTGCGAGCCCCTTAGGACCATCCAAAAGTGCCCCCAAAGGAAGGCTTTGGGTACATCTGAAGTTCCCAGGGGAGCCTTTACGCAGCTCCATATGCAACTGGACCCTCCGAGTTCGCTGTTTCCGAGCATCCCTAAACATAGCCCTAGCAGTCATCGGAGACGACTGAAAAATCACGCCCCAGGAAATGCGTTACGAGCCCTTTTCGCACATCCAAAAGTGCCCCCAAAGGAAGGCTTTGGGTACAAGAGAACTCCCCAGGGGAGCCTTTACGCAGCCCCACATGCAACTGGACCCTCCGGGTTCGCTGTTCCTGAGCAAACCGAAATGTAGCCCTGGCCGTCATCGCAGATCTGTGAAAAATCATGCCCCAGGAAATGCATTCCGAGCCCTTTTCGCCCATCCAAATGTGCCCCCAAATGAAGACTTTGGGTACAAGTGAACTCCCCAGGGGAGCCTTTACGCAGCCCCACATGCAACTGGACCCTCCGGGTTCGCTGTTCCTGAGCAAACCTAAATATAACCCTAGACGGCATCGAAGACGACTGAAAAATCAGGCCCCAGGAAATGCGTTGCGAGCCCTTTTCGCCCATCCAAAAGTGCCCCCAAAGGAAGGCTTTGGGTACAAGTGAACTCCCCAGGGGAGCCTTTACGCAGCCCCACATGCAACTGGACCCTCCGGGTTCGCTATTTCCGAGCATCCCAAAACATATCCCTAGCCGGCATCGATGACGACTGAAAAATCAGGCCCCAGGAAATGCGTTCCGAAGCCTTTTCGCCAATCCAAAAGTGCCCCCAAAGGAAGGCTTTGGGTACAAGTGAACTCCCCAGGGGAGCCTTTACGCAGCCCCACATGCAACTGGACCCTCTGGGTTCGCTGTTCCTGAGCAAACCTAAAAGTAGCCCTAGCCGTCATCGGAGACGAGTGAAAAATCAGGCCCCAGGAAATGCGTTGCGAGCCCTTTTCGCCCATCCAAAAGTGCCCCCCAAGGAAGGCTTTGGGTACATCTGAAGTTCCCAGGGGAGCCTTTACGCAGCCCCATATTCAACTGGACACTCCGGGTTCGCTATTTCAGAGCAACCCTAAATATATCCCTAGCCGGCATGGGAGAAGACTGAAAACCCGGGCCAAAGAAAACGCGTTGCAAGCCCCTTTGGACCATCCAAATGTGCCCCCAAAGGAAGTCTTTGGGTACAAGTGAACTCCCCAGGGGAGCCTTTACGCAGCCCCACATGCAACTGGACCCTCCGGGATCGCTGTTTCCCAGCATCCCTAAACATAGCCCTAGCCGGCATCGAAGACAACTGAAAAATCAGGCCCCAGGAAATGCGTTACGAGCCCTTTTCGCCCATCCAAAAGTGCCCCCAAAGGAAGGCTTTGGGTACAAGTGAACTCCCCAGGGGAGCCTTTACGCAGCCCCACATGCAACTGGACCCTCCGGGTTCGCTGTTTCCGAGCATCCCTATACATAGCCCTAGGCGGCATGGGAGAAGACTGAAAACCCGGGCCCCAGAAAACGCGTTGCAAGCCCCTTTGGACCATCCAAATGTGCCCCCAAAGGAAGGCTTTGGGTACAAGAGAACTCCCCAGGGGAGCCTTTACGCAGCCCCACATGCAACTGGACCCTCCGGGTTCGCTGTTCATGAGCAAACCTTAACGTAGCCCTAGCCGTCATCGGAGACGAGTGAAAAATCAGGCCCCAGGAAATGCGTTGCGAGCCCCTTTGGACCATCCAAAAGTACCCCAAAAGGAAGGCTTTGGGTACAAGTGAACTCCCCAGGGGAGCCATTACGCAGCCCCACATGCAACTGGACCCTCCGGGTTCGCTGTTCTTGAGCAAACCGAAATGTAGCCCTGGCCGTCATCGCAGATGTGTGAAAAATCAGGCCCCAGGAAATGCGTTGCGAGCCCTTTTCTCCCATCCAAATGTGCCCCCAAAGGAAGACTTTGGGTACAAGAGAACTCCCCAGGGGAGCCTTTACGCAGCCCCACATGCAACTGGACCCTCCGGGTTCGCTGTTCCTGAGCAAACCTAAACGTAGCCCTGGCCGTCATCGGAGACGACTGAAATACAGGCCCCAGGAAATGCGTTGCGAGCCGCTTTGGACCATCCAAAAGTGTCACCAAAGGAAGGCTTTGGGTACAAGTGAACTCCCCAGGAAACCCTTTACGCAGTCCCACATGCAACTGGACCCTCCGGGTTCGCTGTTTCCCAGCATCCCTAAACATATCCCTAGCCGGCATCGAAGACGACTGAAAAATCAGGCCCCAGGAAATGCGTTGCGAGCCCTTTTCGCCCATCCAAAAGTGCCCCCAAAGGAAGGCCTTGGGTACAAGAGAACTCCCCAGGGGAGCCTTTACGCAGCCCCACATGCAACTGGACCCTCCGGGTTCGCTGTTTCCGAGCATCCCTATACATAGCCATAGGCGGCATGGGAGAAGACTGAAAACCCGGGCCCCAGAAAACGCGTTGCAAGCCCCTTTGGACCATCCAAAAGTGTCACCAAAGGAAGGCTTTGGGTACAAGAGAACTCCCCAGGGGAGCCTTTACGCAGCCCCACATGCAACTGGACCCTCCGGGTTCGATGTTCCTGAGCAAACCTAAACGTAGCCCTGGCCGTCATCGGAGACGACTGAAATACAGGCCCCAGGAAATGCGTTGCGAGCTGCTTTGGACCATCCAAAAGTGCCTCCAAAGGAAGGCTTTGGGTACAAGTGAACTCCCCAGGGGAGCCTTTACGCAGTCCCACATGCAACTGGACCCTCCGGGTTCGCTGTTTCCCATCATCCCTAAACATAGCCCTAGCCGGCATCGAAGACGACTTTAAAATCAGGCCCCAGGAAATGCGTTGCGAGCCCTTTTCGCCCATCCAAAAGTACACCCAAAGGAAGGCTTTGGGTACAAGAGAACTCCCCAGGGGAGCCTTTACGCAGCCCCACATGCAACTGGACCCTTCGGGTTCGATTTTTCCGAGCAACCCTAAATATATCCCTAGGCGTCATGGGAGAAGACTGAAAACCCGGGCCCCAGAAAACACGTTGCAAGCCCCTTTGGAACATCCAAAAGTGTCACCAAAGGAAGGCTTTGGGTACAAGAGAACTCCACAGGGGAGCCTTTACGCAGCCCCACATGCAACTGGAACCTCCGGTTTCGCTGTTCCTGAGCAAACCTAAACGTAGCCCTGGCCGTCATCAGAGACGACTGAAAAATCAGGCCCCAGGAAATGCGTTGCGAGCCCCTTAGGACCATCCAAAAGTGCCCCCAAAGGAAGGCTTTGGGTACATCTGAAGTTCCCAGGGGAGCCTTTACGCAGCCCCACATGCAACTGGACCCTCCGGGTTCGCTGTTCCTGAGCAAACCTAAACATAACCCTAGACGGCATCGAAGACGACTGAAAAATCAGGCCCCAGGAAATGCGTTGCGAGCCCTTTTCGCCCATCCAAAAGTGCCCCCAAAGGAAGGCTTTGGGTACAAGTGAACTCCCCAGGGGAGCCTTTACGCAGCCCCACATGCAACTGGACCCTCCGGGTTCGCTGTTTCCGAGCATCCCAAAACATATCCCTAGCCGGCATCGATGACGACTGAAAAATCAGGCCCCAGGAAATGCGTTCCGAAGCCTTTTCGCCAATCCAAAAGTGCCCCCAAAGGAAGGCTTTGGGTACAAGTGAACTCCCCAGGGGAGCCTTTACGCAGCCCCACATGCAACTGGACCCTCTGGGTTCGCTGTTCCTGAGCAAACCTAAAAGTAACCCTAGCCGTCATCGGAGACGAGTGAAAAATCAGGCCCCAGGAAATGCGTTGCGAGCCCTTTTCGCCCATCCAAAAGTGCCCCCCAAGGAAGGCTTTGGGTACATCTGAAGTTCCCAGGGGAGCCTTTACGCAGCCCCATATTCAACTGGACACTCCGGGTTCGCTATTTCAGAGCAACCCTAAATATATCCCTAGCCGGCATGGGAGAAGACTGAAAACCCGGGCCACAGAAAACGCGTTGCAAGCCCCTTTGGACCATCCAAATGTGCCCCCAAAGGAAGTCTTTGGGTACAAGTGAACTCCCCAGGGGAGCCTTTACGCAGCCCCACATGCAACTGGACCCTCCGGGATCGCTGTTTCCCAGCATCCCTAAACATAGCCCTAGCCGGCATCGAAGACGACTGAAAAATCAGGCCCCAGGAAATGCGTTACGAGCCCTTTTCGCCCATCCAAAAGTGCCCCCAAAGGAAGGCTTTGGGTACAAGTGAACTCCCCAGGGGAGCCTTTACGCAGCCCCACATGCAACTGGACCCTCCGGGTTCGCTGTTTCCGAGCATCCCTATACATATCCCTAGGCGGCATGGGAGAAGACTGAAAACCCGGGCCCCAGAAAACGCGTTGCAAGCCCCTTTGGACCATCCAAATGTGCCCCCAAAGGAAGGCTTTGGGTACAAGAGAACTCCCCAGGGGAGCCTTTACGCAGCCCCACATGCAACTGGACCCTCCGGGTTCGCTGTTCATGAGCAAACCTTAACGTAGCCCTAGCCGTCATCGGAGACGAGTGAAAAATCAGGCCCCAGGAAATGCGTTGCGAGCCCCTTTGGACCATCCAAAAGTACCCCAAAAGGAAGGCTTTGGGTACAAGTGAACTCCCCAGGGGAGCCTTTACGCAGCCCCACATGCAACTGGACCCTCCGGGTTCGCTGTTTCCGAGCATCCCTATACATAGCCCTAGGCGGCATGGGAGAAGACTGAAAACCCGGGCCCCAGAAAACGCGTTGCAAGCCCCTTTGGACCATCCAAATGTGCCCCCAAAGGAAGGCTTTGGGTACAAGAGAACTCCCCAGGAAACCCTTTACGCAGTCCCACATGCAACTGGACCCTCCGGGTTCGCTGTTTCCCAGCATCCCTAAACATATCCCTAGCCGGCATCGAAGACGACTGAAAAATCAGGCCCCAGGAAATGCGTTGCGAGCCCTTTTCGCCCATCCAAAAGTGCCCCCAAAGGAAGGCCTTGGGTACAAGAGAACTCCCCAGGGGAGCCTTTACGCAGCCCCACATGCAACTGGACCCTCCGGGTTCGCTGTTTCCGAGCATCCCTATACATAGCCATAGGCGGCATGGGAGAAGACTGAAAACCCGGGCCCCAGAAAACGCGTTGCAAGCCCCTTTGGACCATCCAAATGTGCCCCCAAAGGAAGGCTTTGGGTACAAGAGAACTCCCCAGGGGAGCCTTTACGCAGCCCCACATGCAACTGGACCCTCCGGGTTCGTGTTCATGAGCAAACCTTAACGTAGCCCTAGCCGTCATCGGAGACGAGTGAAAAATCAGGCCCCAGGAAATGCGTTGCGAGCCCCTTTGGACCATCCAAAAGTACCCCAAAAGGAAGGCTTTGGGTACAAGTGAACTCCCCAGGGGAGCCTTTACGCAGCCCCACATGCAACTGGACCCTCCGGGTTCGCTGTTCTTGAGCAAACCGAAATGTAGCCCTGGCCGTCATCGCAGATGTGTGAAAAATCAGGCCCCAGGAAATGCGTTGCGAGCCCTTTTCTCCCATCCAAATGTGCCCCCAAAGGAAGACTTTGGGTACAAGAGAACTCCCCAGGGGAGCCTTTACGCAGCCCCACATGCAACTGGACCCTCCGGGTTCGCTGTTTCCCAGCATCCCTAAACATAGCCCTAGCCGTCATCGAAGACGACTGAAAAATCAGGCCCCAGGAAATGCGTTGCGAGCCCTTTTCGCCCATCCAAAAGTGCCCCCAAAGGAAGGCTTTGGGTACAAGAGAACTCCCCAGGGGAGCCTTTACGCAGCCCCACATGCAACTGGACCCTCCGGGTTCGCTGTTCCTGAGCAAACCTAAACGTAGCCCTGGCCGTCATCGGAGACGACTGAAATACAGGCCCCAGGAAATGCGTTGCGAGCCGCTTTGGACCATCCAAAAGTGTCACCAAAGGAAGGCTTTGGGTACAAGTGAACTCCCCAGGAAACCCTTTACGCAGTCCCACATGCAACTGGACCCTCCGGGTTCGCTGTTTCCCAGCATCCCTAAACATATCCCTAGCCGGCATCGAAGACGACTGAAAAATCAGGCCCCAGGAAATGCGTTGCGAGCCCTTTTCGCCCATCCAAAAGTGCCCCCAAAGGAAGGCCTTGGGCACAAGAGAACTCCCCAGGGGAGCCTTTACGCAGCCCCACATGCAACTGGACCCTCCGGGTTCGCTGTTTCCGAGCATCCCAAAACATATCCCTAGCCGGCATCGATGACCACTGAAAAATCAGGCCCCAGGAAATGCGTTCCGAAGCCTTTTCGCCAATCCAAAAGTGCCCCCAAAGGAAGGCTTTGGGTACAAGAGAACTCCCCAGGTGACCCTTTACGCAGCCCCACATGCAGCTGGACCCTCTGGGTTCGCTGTTCCTGAGCAAACCTAAAAGTAGCCCTAGCCGTCATCGGAGACGAGTGAAAAATCAGGCCCCAGGAAATGCGTTGCGAGCCCTTTTCGCCCATCCAAAAGTGCCCCCAAAGGAAGGCTTTGGGTACAAGTGAACTCCCCAGGGGAGCCTTTACGCAGCCCCACATGCAACTGGACCCTCCGGGTTCGCTGTTTCCGAGCATCCCTATACATAGCCATAGGCGGCATGGGAGAAGACTGAAAACCCGGGCCCCAGAAAACGCGTTGCAAGCCCCTTTGGACCATCCAAAAGTGTCACCAAAGGAAGGCTTTGGGTACAAGTGAACTCCCCAGGGGAGCCTTTACGCAGACCCACATGCAACTGGACACTCCGGGTTCGCTGTTCCTGAGCAAACCTAAACGTAGCCCTAGCTGTCATCGGAGACGACTGAAAAATCAGGCCCCAGGAAATGCGATGCGAGCCGCTTTGGACCATCCAAATGTGCCCCCAAAGGAAGACTTTGGGTACAAGAGAACTCCCCAGGGGAGCCTTTACGCAGCCCCACATGCAACTGGACCCTCCGGGTTCGCTGTTTCCGAGCATCCCAAAACATAGCCCTAGCCGTCATCGAAGACGACTGAAAAATCAGGCCCCAGGAAATGCGTTGCGAGCCCTTTTCGCCCATCCAAAAGTGCCCCCAAAGGAAGGCTTTGGGTACAAGAGAACTCCCCAGGGGAGCCTTTACGCAGCCCCACATGCAACTGGACCCTCCGGGTTCGCTGTTTCCAAGCATCCCTAAACATAGCCCTAGTCGGCATCGAAGACGACTGAACAATCAGGCCCCAGGAAATGCGTTGCGAGCCCTTTTCGCCCATCCAAAAGTGCCCCCAAAGGAAGGCTTTGGGTACAAGAGAACTCCCCAGGGGAGCCTTTATGCAGCCCCACATGCAACTGGACCCTTCGTGTTCGATTTTTCCGAGCAACCCTAAATATATCCCTAGGCGGCATGGGAGAAGACTGAAAACCCGGGCCCCAGAAAACACGTTGCAAGCCCCTTTGGACCATCCAAAAGTGTCACCAAAGGAAGGCTTTGGGTACAAGAGAACTCCCCAGGGGAGCCTTTACGCAGCCCCACATGCAACTGGACCCTCCGGGTTCGATGTTCCTGAGCAAACCTAAACGTAGCCCTGGCTGTCATCGGAGACGACTGAAATACAGGCCCCAGGAAATGCGTTGCGAGCTGCTTTGGACCATCCAAAAGTGTCACCAAAGGAAGGCTTTGGGTACAAGTGAACTCCCCAGGGGAGCCTTTATGCAGTCCCACATGCAACTGGACCCTCCGGGTTCGCTGTTTCCCATCATCCCTAAACATAGCCCTAGCCGGCATCGAAGACGACTTTAAAATCAGGCCCCAGGAAATGCGTTGCGAGCCCTTTTCGCCCATCCAAAAGTGCCCCCAAAGGAAGGCTTTGGGTACAAGAGAACTCCCCAGGGGAGCCTTTACGCAGCCCCACATGCAACTGGACCCTTTGGGTTCGATTTTTCCGAGCAACCCTAAATATATCCCTAGGCGTCATGGGAGAAGACTGAAAACCCGGGCCCCAGAAAACGCGTTGCAAGCCCCTTTGGACCATCCAAAAGTGTCACCAAAGGAAGGCTTTGGGTACAAGAGAACTCCCCAGGGGAGCCTTTACGCAGCCCCACATGCAACTGGACCCTCCGGGTTCGCTGTTCCTGAGCAAACCTAAACGTAGCCCTGGCCGTCATCGGAGACGAGTGAAAAATCAGGCCCCAGGAAATGCGTTGCGAGCCCCTTAGGACCATCCAAAGTGCCCCCAAAGGAAGGCTTTGTGTACAAGTGAACTCCCCAGGGGAGCCTTTACGCAGTCCCACAGGCAACTGGACCCTCCGGGTTCGCTCTTTTCCGAGCAACCATAAACATAGCACTAGCCGGCATCGAAGACGACTTTAAAATCAGGCCCCAGGAAATGCGTTGCGAGCCCTTTTCGCCCATCCAAAAGTGCCCCCAAAGGAAGGCTTTGGGTACATCTGAAGTTCCCAGGGGAGCCTTTACACAGCTCCATATGCAACTGGACCCTCCGAGTTCGCTGTTTCCCAGCATCCCTAAACATAGCCCTAGCAGTCATCGGAGACGACTGAAAAATCAAGCCCCAGGAAATGCGTTACGAGCCCTTTTCGCACATCCAAAAGTGCCCCCAAAGGAAGGCTTTGGGTACAAGAGAACTCCCCAGGGGAGCCTTTACGCAGCCCCACATGCAACTGGACCCTCCGGGTTCGCTGTTCCTGAGCAAACCGAAATGTAGCCCTGGCCGTCATCGCAGATCTGTGAAAAATCAGGCCCCAGGAAATGCGTTCCGAGCCCTTTTCGCCCATCCAAATGAGCCCCCAAATGAAGACTTTGGGTACAAGAGAACTCCCCAGGGGAGCCTTTACGCAGCCCCACATGCAACTGGACCCTCCGGGTTCGCTGTTTCCAAGCATCCCTAAACATAGCCCTAGACGGCATCACAGACGAATGAAAAATCAGGCCCCAGGAAATGCGTTGCGAGCCCTTTTCGCCCATCCAAAAGTGCCCCCAAAGGAAGGCTTTGGGTACAAGTGAACTCCCCAGGGGAGCCTTTACGCAGCCCCACATGAAACTGGACCCTCCGGGTTCGCTGTTTCCGAGCATCCCTAAACATACCCCTGGACGGCATCGAAGACGACTGAAAAATCAGGCCCCAGGAAATGCGTTCCGAGCCCTTTTCGCCCATCCAAAAGTGCCCCCAAAGGAAGGCTTTGGGTACAAGAGAACTCCCCAGGGGAGCCTTTATGCAGCCCCACATGCAACTGGACCCTTCGGGTTCGATTTTTCCGAGCAACCCTAAATATATCCCTAGGCGGCATGGGAGAAGACTGAAAACCCGGGCCCCAGAAAATGCGTTGCAAGCCCCTTTGGACCATCCAAAAGTGTCACCAAAGGAAGGCTTTGGGTACAAGAGAACTCCCCAGGGGAGCCTTTACGCAGCCCCACATGCAACTGGACCCTCCGGGTTCGCTGTTCCTGAGCAAACCTAAACGTAGCCCTGGCCGTCATCGGAGACGACTGAAAAATCAGGCCCCAGGAAATGCGTTGCGAGCCCTTTTCTCCCATCCAAAAGTGTCACCGAAGGAAGTCTTTGGGTACAAGTGAACTCCCCAGGAAACCCTTTACGCAGTCCCACATGCAACTGGACCCTCCGGGTTCGCTGTTTCCCAGCATCCCTAAATATAGCCCTAGCCGGCATCGAAGACGACTGAAAAATCAGGCCCCAGGAAATGCGTTGCGAGCCCTTTTCGCACATCCAAAAGTGCCCCCAAAGGAAGACTTTGGGTACAAGAGAACTCCCCAGGGGAGCCTTTACGCAGCCCCACATGCAACTGGAACCTCTGGGTTCGCTGTTTCCGAGCATCCCAAAACATAGCCCTAGCCGGCATCGATGACGACTGAAAAATCAGGCCCCAGGAAATGCGTTCCGAAGCCTTTTCGCCAATCCAAAAGTGCCCCCAAAGGAAGGCTTTGGGTACAAGAGAACTCCCCAGGGGAGCCTTTACGCAGCCCCACATGCAACTGGAACCTCTGGGTTCGCTGTTCCTGAGCAAACCTAAAAGTAGCCCTAGCCGTCATCGGAGACGAGTGAAAAATCAGGCCCCAGGAAATGCGTTCCGAAGCCTTTTCGCCCATCCAAAAGTGCCCCCAAAGGAAGGCTTTGGGTACAAGTGAACTCCCCAGGGGAGCCTTTACGCAGCCCCACATGCAATTAGACCCTCCAGGTTTGCTGTTTCCGAGGATCCCTAAACATAGCCCTAGCCGGCATCGAAGACGATTGAAAATCCAGGCCCCAGGAAATGCGTTGCGAGCCCTTTTCACCCATCCAAAAGTGCCCCCCAAGGAAGGCTTTGGGTACATCTGAAGTTCCCAGGGGAGCCTTTACGCAGCCCCACATGCAACTGGACCCTCCGTGTTCGCTGTTCCTGAGCAAACCTAAAAGTAGCCGTAGCCGTCATCGCAGACGACTGAAAAATCAGGCCCCAGGAAATGCGTTGCGAGCCCTTTTCGCCCATCCAAAAGTGCCCCCAAAGGAAGGCTTTGGGTACATCTGAAGTTCCCAGGGGAGCCTTTACGCAGCCCCATATTCAACTGGACCCTCCGGGTTCGCTATTTCAGAGCAACCCTAAATATATCCCTAGCCGGCATGGGAGAAGACTGAAAACCCGGGCCACAGAAAATGCGTTGCAAGCCCCTTTGGACCATCCAAAAGTGTCACCAAAGGAAGGCTTTGGGTACAAGTGAACTCCCCAGGGGAGCCTTTACGCAGCCCCACATGCAACTGGACCCTCCGGGATCGCTGTTTCCCAGCATCCCTAAACATAGCCCTAGCCGGCATCGAAGACGACTGAAAAATCAGGCCCCAGGAAATGTGTTTCGAGCCCTTTTCGCCCATCAAAAAGTGCCCCCAAAGGAAGGCTTTGGGTACAAGAGAACTCCCCAGGGGAGCCTTTATGCAGCCCCACATGCAACTGGACCCTTCGGGTTCGATTTTTCCGGGTAAACCTAAATATATCCCTAGCCGGCATGGGAGAAGACTGAAAACCCGGGCCACAGAAAACGCGTTGCAAGCCCCTTTGGACCATCCAAAAGTGTCACCAAAGGAAGGCTTTGGGTACAAGAGAACTCCCCAGGGGAGCCTTTACGCAGCCCCACATGCAACTGGACCCTCCGGGTTCGCTGTTCCTGAGCAAATCTAAACGTAGCCCTGGCCGTCATCGGAGACGACTGAAAAATCAGGCCCCAGGAAATGCGTTGTGAGCCCTTTTCTCCCATCCAAAAGTGTCACCAAAGGAAGGCTTTGGGTACAAGTGAACTCCCCAGGAAACCCTTTACGCAGTCCCACATGCAACTGGACCCTCCGGGTTCGCTGTTTCCCAGCATCCCTAAACATAGCCCTAGCCGGCATCGAAGACGATTGAAAAATCAGGCCCCAGGAAATGCGTTGCGAGCCCTTTTCGCCCATCCAAAACTGCCCCCAAAGGAAGACTTTGGGTACAAGAGAACTCCCCAGGGGAGCCTTTACGCAGCCCCACATGCAAATGGACCCTCCGGGTTCGCTGTTTCCGAGCATCCCTAAACATAGCCCTAGCCGGCATCGATGACAACTGAAAAATCAGGCCCCAGGAAATGCGTTCCGAAGCCTTTTCGCCAATCCAAAAGTGCCCCCAAAGGAAGGCTTTGGGTACAAGAGAACTCCCCAGGGGAGCCTTTACGCAGCCCCACATGCAGCTGGACCCTCTGGGTTCGCTGTTCCTGAGCAAACCTAAAAGTAGCCCTAGCCGTCATCGGAGACGAGTGAAAAATCAGGCCCCAGGAAATGCGTTCCGAAGCCTTTTCGCCCATCCAAAAGTGTCACCAAAGGAAGGCTTTGGGTACAAGTGAACTCCTCAGGGGAGCCTTTACGCAGCCCCACATGCAACTAGACCCTCCAGGTTTGCTGTTTCCGAGGATCCCTAAACATATCCCTAGCCGGCATCGAAGACGATTGAAAAATCAGGCCCCAGGAAATGCATTGCGAGCCCTTTTCACCCATCCAAAAGTGCCCCCCAAGGAAGGCTTTGGGTACATCTGAAGTTCCCAGGGGAGCCTTTACGCAGCCCCACATGCAACTGGACCCTCCGTGTTCGCTGTTCCTGAGCAAACCTAAAAGTAGCCCTAGCCGTCATCGGAGACGACTGAAAATTCAGGCCCCAGGAAATGCGTTGCGAGCCCTTTTCGCCCATCCAAAAGTGCCCCCAAAGGAAGGCTTTGGGTACAAGTGAACTCCCCAGGGGAGCCTTTACGCAGCCCCATATTCAACTGGACCCTCCTGGTTCGCTATTTCAGAGTAACCCTAAATATATCCCTAGCCGGCATGGGAGAAGACTGAAAACCCGGGCCACAGAAAATGCGTTGCAAGCCCCTTTGGACCATCCAAAAGTGTCACCAAAGGAAGGCTTTGGGTACAAGTGAACTCCCCAGGGGAGCCTTTACGCAGCCCCACATGCAACTGGACCCTCCGGGATCGCTGTTTCCCAGCATCCCTAAACATAGCCCTAGCCGGCATCGAAGACGACTGAAAAATCAGGCCCCAGGAAATGCGTTACGAGCCCTTTTCGCCCATCAAAAAGTGCCCCCAAAGGAAGGCTTTGGGTACAAGAGAACTCCCCAGGGGAGCCTTTATGCAGCCCCACATGCAACTGGACCCTCCGGGTTCGCTGTTTCCGAGCATCCCTATACATAGCCCTAGGCGGCATGGGAGAAGACTGAAAACCCGGGCCCCAGAAAACGCGTTGCGAGCCCCTTTGGACCATCCAAAAGTGTCACCAAAGGAAGGCTTTGGGTACAAGAGAACTCCCCAGGGGAGCCTTTACGCAGACCCACATGCAACTGGACCCTCCGGGTTCGCTGTTCCTGAGCAAACCTAAACGTAGCCCTAGCCGTCATCGGAGACGACTGAAAAATCAGGCCCCAGGAAATGCGATGCGAGCCGCTTTGGACCATCCAAAAGTGCCCCCAAAGGAAGGCTTTGGGTACAAGTGAACTCCCCAGGGGAGCCTTTACGCAGCCCCACATGCAACTGGACCCTCCGGGTTCGCTGTTCCTGAGCAAACCGAAATGTAGCCCTGGCCGTCATCGCAGATGTGTGAAAAATCAGGCCCCAGGAAATGCGTTGCGAGCCCTTTTCTCCCATCCAAATGTGCCCCCAAAGGAAGGCTTTGGGTACAAGAGAACTCCCCAGGGGAGCCTTTACGCAGCCCCACATGCAACTGGACCCTCCGGGTTCGCTGTTTCCCAGCATCCCTAAACATAGCCCTAGCCGGCATCGGAGACGAGTGAAAAATCAGGCCCCAGGAAATGCATTGCGAGCCCTTTTCGCCCATCCAAAGGTGCCCCCAAAGGAAGGCTTTGGGTACAAGAGAACTCCCCAGGGGAGCCTTTACGCAGCCCCACATGCAACTGGACCCTTCGGGTTCGATTTTTCCGAGCAACCCTAAATATATCCCTAGGCGGCATGGGAGAAGACTGAAAACCCGGGCCCCAGAAAAGGCGTTGCAAGCCCCTTTGGACCATCCAAAAGTGTCACCAAAGGAAGGCTTTGGGTACAAGAGAACTCCCCAGGGGAGCCTTTACGCAGCCCCACATGCAACTGGACCCTCCGGGTTCGCTGTTCCTGACCAAACCTAAACGTAGCCCTGGCCGTCATCGGAGACGACTGAAAAATCAGGCCCCAGGAAATGCGTTGTGAGCCCTTTTCTCCCATCCAAAAGTGTCACCAAAGGAAGGCTTTGGGTACAAGTGAACTCCCCAGGAAACCCTTTACGCAGTCCCACATGCAACTGGACCCTCCGGGTTCGCTGTTTCCCAGCATCCCTAAACATAGCCCTAGCCGGCATCGAAGACGATTGAAAAATCAGGCCCCAGGAAATGCGTTGCGAGCCCTTTTCGCCCATCCAAAACTGCCCCCAAAGGAAGACTTTGGGTACAAGAGAACTCCCCAGGGGAGCCTTTACGCAGCCCCACATGCAAATGGACCCTCCGGGTTCGCTGTTTCCGAGCATCCCTAAACATAGCCCTAGCCGGCATCGATGACGACTGAAAAATCAGGCCCCAGGAAATGCGTTCCGAAGCCTTTTCGCCAATCCAAAAGTGCCCCCAAAGGAAGGCTTTGGGTACAAGAGAACTCCCCAGGGGAGCCTTTACGCAGCCCCACATGCAGCTGGACCCTCTGGGTTCGCTGTTCCTGAGCAAACCTAAAAGTAGCCCTAGCCGTCATCGGAGACGAGTGAAAAATCAGGCCCCAGGAAATGCGTTCCGAAGCCTTTTCGCCCATCCAAAAGTGTCACCAAAGGAAGGCTTTGGGTACAAGTGAACTCCTCAGGGGAGCCTTTACGCAGCCCCACATGCAACTAGACCCTCCAGGTTTGCTGTTTCCGAGGATCCCTAAACATAGCCCTAGCCGGCATCGAAGACGATTGAAAAATCAGGCCCCAGGAAATGCATTGCGAGCCCTTTTCACCCATCCAAAAGTGCCCCCCAAGGAAGGCTTTGGGTACATCTGAAGTTCCCAGGGGAGCCTTTACGCAGCCCCACATGCAACTGGACCCTCCGTGTTCGCTGTTCCTGAGCAAACCTAAAAGTAGCCCTAGCCGTCATCGGAGACGACTGAAAATTCAGGCCCCAGGAAATGCGTTGCGAGCCCTTTTCGCCCATCCAAAAGTGCCCCCAAAGGAAGGCTTTGGGTACAAGAGAACTCCCCAGGGGAGCCTTTACGCAGCCCCATATTCAACTGGACCCTTTGGGTTCGCTATTTCAGAGTAACCCTAAATATATCCCTAGCCGGCATGGGAGAAGACTGAAAACCCGGGCCACAGAAAATGCGTTGCAAGCCCCTTTGGACCATCCAAAAGTGTCACCAAAGGAAGGCTTTGGGTACAAGTGAACTCCCCAGGGGAGCCTTTACGCAGCCCCACATGCAACTGGACCCTCCGGGATCGCTGTTTCCCAGCATCCCTAAACATAGCCCTAGCCGGCATCGAAGACGACTGAAAAATCAGGCCCCAGGAAATGCGTTACGAGCCCTTTTCGCCCATCCAAAAGTGCCCCCAAAGGAAGGCTTTGGGTACAAGAGAACTCCCCAGGGGAGCCTTTATGCAGCCCCACATGCAACTGGACCCTCCGGGTTCGCTGTTTCCGAGCATCCCTATACATAGCCCTAGGCGGCATGGGAGAAGACTGAAAACCCGGGCCCCAGAAAACGCGTTGCGAGCCCCTTTGGACCATCCAAAAGTGTCACCAAAGGAAGGCTTTGGGTACAAGAGAACTCCCCAGGGGAGCCTTTACGCAGACCCACATGCAACTGGACCCTCCGGGTTCGCTGTTCCTGAGCAAACCTAAACGTAGCCCTAGCCGTCATCGGAGACGACTGAAAAATCAGGCCCCAGGAAATGCGATGCGAGCCGCTTTGGACCATCCAAAAGTGCCCCCAAAGGAAGGCTTTGGGTACAAGTGAACTCCCCAGGGGAGCCTTTACGCAGCCCCACATGCAACTGGACCCTCCGGGTTCGCTGTTCCTGAGCAAACCGAAATGTAGCCCTGGCCGTCATCGCAGATGTGTGAAAAATCAGGCCCCAGGAAATGCGTTGCGAGCCCTTTTCTCCCATCCAAATGTGCCCCCAAAGGAAGGCTTTGGGTACAAGAGAACTCCCCAGGGGAGCCTTTACGCAGCCCCACATGCAACTGGACCCTCCGGGTTCGCTGTTTCCCAGCATCCCTAAACATAGCCCTAGCCGGCATCGGAGACGAGTGAAAAATCAGGCCCCAGGAAATGCATTGCGAGCCCTTTTCGCCCATCCAAAGGTGCCCCAAAGGAAGGCTTTGGGTACAAGAGAACTCCCCAGGGGAGCCTTTACGCAGCCCCACATGCAACTGGACCCTTCGGGTTCGATTTTTCCGAGCAACCCTAAATATATCCCTAGGCGGCATGGGAGAAGACTGAAAACCCGGGCCCCAGAAAAGGCGTTGCAAGCCCCTTTGGACCATCCAAAAGTGTCACCAAAGGAAGGCTTTGGGTACAAGAGAACTCCCCAGGGGAGCCTTTACGCAGCCCCACATGCAACTGGACCCTCCGGGTTCGCTGTTCCTGACCAAACCTAAACGTAGCCCTGGCCGTCATAGGAGACGACTGAAAAATCAAGCCCCAGGAAATGTGTTGCGAGCCCTTTTCGCCCATCCAAAAGTGTCACCAAAGGAAGGCTTTGGGTACAAGTGAACTCCCCAGGGGATCCTTTACGCAGCCCCACATGCAACTGGACCCTCCGGGTTCGCTGTTCCTGAGCAAGTCTAAACGTAGCCCTAGCCGTCATCACAGACGAATGAAAAATCAGGCCCCAGGAAATGCGTTGCGAGCCCCTTTGGACCACCCAAAAGTGCCCCCAAAGGAAGGCTTTGGGTACATCTGAAGTTCCCAGGGGAGCCTTTACGCAGCCCCACATGCAACTGGACCCTATGGTTTCGCTGTTTCTGAGAATCCCTAAACATAGCCCTAGCCGGCATGGGAGAAGACTGAAAACCCGGGCCCCAGAAAACGCGTTGCAAGCCCCTTTGGACAATCCAAAAGTGTCACCAAAGGAAGGCTTTGGGTACAAGTGAACTTCCCAGGGGAGCCTTTACGCAGCCCCACATGCAACTGGACC
This sequence comes from Anas acuta, assembly GCF_963932015.1. Classification (NCBI taxonomy): domain Eukaryota; kingdom Metazoa; phylum Chordata; class Aves; order Anseriformes; family Anatidae; genus Anas; species Anas acuta. The sequence goes on along the minus strand of NW_027076008.1, from coordinate 264,598 downwards.
CTCCGGGTTCGATTTTTCCCAGCAACCCAAAACATAACCCTAGCCGGCATGGGAGAAGACTGAAAACCCAGGCCCCAGAAAACGCGTTGCAAGCCCCTTTGGACCATCCAAAAGTGTCACCAAAGGAAGGCTTTGGGTACAAGAGAACTCCCCAGGGGAGCCTTTACGCAGCCCCACATGCAACTGGACCCTCCGGGTTCGCTGTTTCTGAGCATCCCTAAACATAGCCCTAGCCGCATCGGAGACGAGTGAAAAATCAGGCCCCAGGAAATGCATTGCGAGCCCTTTTCGCCCATCCAAAAGTGCCCCCAAAGGAAGGCTTTGGGTACAAGAGAACTCCCCAGGGGAGCCTTTACGCAGCCCCACATGCAACTGGACCCTTCGGGTTCGATTTTTCCGAGCAACCCTAAATATATCCCTAGGCGGCATGGGAGAAGCCTGAAAACCCGGGCCCCAGAAAACGCGTTGCAAGCCCCCTTGGACCATCCAAAAGTGTCACCAAAGGAAGGCTTTGGGTACAAGAGAACTCCCCAGGGGAGCCTTTATGCAGCCCCACATGCAACTGGACCCTCCGGGTTCGCTGTTCCTGAGCAAACCTAAACGTAGCCCTGGCCGTCATAGGAGACGACTGAAAAATCAAGCCCCAGGAAATGTGTTGCGAGCCCTTTTCGCCCATCCAAAAGTGTCACCAAAGGAAGGCTTTAGGTACAAGTGAACTCCCCAGGGGATCCTTTACGCAGCCCCACATGCAACTGGACCCTCCGGGTTCGCTGTTCCTGAGCAAGTCTAAACGTAGCCCTAGCCTTCATCACAGACGAATGAAAAATCAGGCCCCAGGAAATGCGTTGCGAGCCCCTTTGGACCACCCAAAAGTGCCCCCAAAGGAAGGCTTTGGGTACATCTGAAGTTCCCAGGGGAGCCTTTACGCAGCCCCACATGCAACTGGACCCTATGGTTTCGCTGTTTCTGAGAATCCCTAAACATAGCCCTAGCCGGCATGGGAGAAGACTGAAAACCCGGGCCCCAGAAAAAGCGTTGCAAGCCCCTTTGGACAATCCAAAAGTGTCACCAAAGGAAGGCTTTGGGTACAAGTGAACTCCCCAGGGGAGCCTTTACGCAGCCCCACATGCAACTGGACCCTCCGGGTTCGATTTTTCCGAGCAACCCAAAACATAACCCTAGCCGGCATGGGAGAAGACTGAAAACCCAGGCCCCAGAAAACGCGTTGCAAGCCCCTTTGGACCATCCAAAAGTGTCACCAAAGGAAGGCTTTGGGTACAAGAGAACTCCCCAGGGGAGCCTTTACGCAGCCCCACATGCAACTGGACCCTCCGGGTTCGCTGTTTCTGAGCATCCCTAAACATAGCCCTAGCCGTCATCGCAGACGAGTTAAAAATCAGGCCCCAGGAAATGAGTTGCGAGCCCCTTTGGACCATCCAAAAGTGTCACCATAGGAAGGCTTTGGGTACAAGAGAACTCCCCAGGGGAGCCTTTACGCAGCCCCACATGCAAGTGGACTCTTCGGGTTCGATTTTTACGAGCAACCCTAAATATATCCCTAGCCGGCTTGGGAGAAGACTGAAAACCCGGGCCCCAAAAAACGCGTTGCAAGCCCCTTTGGACCATCCAAAAGTGTCACCAAAGGAAGGCTTTGGGTAAAAGTGAACTCCCCAGGGGAGCCTTTACGCAGCCCCACATGCAACTGGACCCTCTGTGTTCGCTGTTTCCGAGCATCCCTAAACATAACCATAGCCAGCATCGATGACGACTGAAAAATCAGGCCCCAGGAAATGCGTTGCGAGCCCTTATCGCCCATCCAAAAGTGCCCCCAAAGGAAGGCTTTGGGTACAAGTGAACTCCCCAGGGGAGCCTTTACGCAGCCCCACATGCAACTGGACCCTCCTTGTTCGATTTTTCCGAGCAACCCTAAATATATCACTAGCCAGCATGGGAGAAGTCTGAAAACCCGGGCCACAGAAAAGGCGTTGCAAGCCCCTTTGGACCATCCAAAAGTGCCCCCAAAGGAAGGCTTTGGGTACATCTGAGGTTCCCAGGGGAGCCTTTACGCAGCCCCACATGCAACTGGACCCTCCGGGTTCGCTGTTCCTGAGCAAACCTAAACGTAGCCCTGGCCGTCATCGGAGACGACTGAAAAATGAGGCCCCAGGAAATGCGTTGCGAGCCCTTTTCTCCCATCCAAATGTGCCCCCAAAGGAAGGCTTTGGGTACAAGTGAACTCCCCAGGGGAGCCTTTACGCAGCCCCACATGCAACTGGACCCTCCGGGTTCGCTGTTTCCGAGCATCCCTATACATAGCCATAGGCGGCATGGGAGAAGACTGAAAACCTGGGCCCAGGAAAACGCGTTGAAAGCCCCTTTGGACCATCCAAAAGTGTAACCAAAGGAAGGCTTTGGGTACAAGAGAACTCCCCAGGGGAGCCTTTACGCAGACCCACATGCAACTGGACCCTCCGGGTTCGCTGTTCCTGAGCAAACCTAAACGTAGCCCGAGGAGTCATCGGAGACGACTGAAAAATCAGGCCCCAGGAAATACGATGCGAGCCGCTTTGGACCATCCAAAAGTGCCCCCAAAGGAAGGCTTTGGGTACAAGTGAACTCCCCAGGGGAGCCTTTACGCAGACCCACATGCAACTGGACCCTCCGGGTTCGCTGTTCCTGAGCAAACCGAAAGGTAGCCCTGGCCGTCATCGCAGATGTGTGAAAAATCAGGCTCCAGGAAATGCGTTGCGAGCCCTTTTCGCCCATCCAAAAGTGCCCCCAAAGGAAGGCTTTGGGTACAAGTGAACTCCCCAGGGGAGCCTTTACGCAGCCCCACATGCAACTGGACCCTCCGGGTTCGCTGTTTCCGAGCATCCCTAAACATAGCCCTAGACGGCATGGAAGACGACTGAAAAATCAGGCCCCAGGAAATGTGTTGCGATCCCTTTTCGCCCATCCAAAAGTGCCCCCAAAGGAAGGCTTTTGGTACAAGAGAACTCCCCAGGGGAGCCTTTATGCAGCCCCACATGCAACTGGACGCTCCGTGTTTGCTGTTTCCAAGCATCCCTAAACATAGCCCTAGGCGGCATGGGAGAAGACTGAAAACCCGGGCCCAAGAAAACGCGTTGCAAGCCCCTTTGGACCATCCAAAAGTGTCACCAAAGGAAGGCTTTGGGTACAAGAGAACTCCCCAGGGGAGCCTTTACGCAGCCCCACATGCAACTGGACCCTCCGGGTTCGCTGTTCCTGAGCAAACCTAAACGTAGCCCTGGCCGTCATCGGAGACGACTGAAATACAGGCCCCAGGAAATGCGTTGCGAGCTGCTTTGGACCATCCAAAAGTGCCCCCAAAGGAAGGCTTTGGGTACAAGTGAACTCCCCAGGGGAGCCTTTACGCAGTCCCACATGCAACTGGACCCTCCGGTTTCGCTGTTTCCCATCATCCCTAAACATAGCCCTAGCCGGCATCGAAGACGACTTTAAAATCAGGCCCCAGGAAATGCGTTGCGAGCCCTTTTCGCCCATCCAAAAGTGCCCCCAAAGGAAGGCTTTGGGTACAAGAGAACTCCCCAGGGGAGCCTTTACGCAGCCCCACATGCAACTGGACCCTTCGGGTTCGATTTTTCCGAGCAACCCTAAATATATCCCTAGGCGGCATGGGAGAAGACTGAAAACCCGGGCCCCAGAAAAGGCGTTGCAAGCCCCTTTGGACCATCCAAAAGTGTCACCAAAGGAAGGCTTTGGGTACAAGAGAACTCCCCAGGGGAGCCTTTACGCAGCCCCACATGCAACTGGACCCTCCGAGTTCGCTGTTCCTGAGCAAACCTAAACGTAGCCCTGGCCGTCATCAGAGACGACTGAAAAATCAGGCCCCAGGAAATGCGTTGCGAGCCCTTTAGGACCATCCAAAAGTGCCCCCAAAAGAAGGCTTTGGGTACATCTGAAGTTCCCAGGGGAGCCTTTACGCAGCTCCATATGCAACTGGACCCTCCGAGTTCGCTGTTTCCGAGCATCCCTAAACATAGCCCTAGCAGTCATCGGTGACGACTGAAAAATCACGCCCCAGGAAATGCGTTACGAGCCCTTTTCGCACATCTAAAAGTGCCCCCAAAGGAAGGCTTTGGGTACAAGAGAACTCCCCAGGGGAGCCTTTACGCAGCCCCACATGCAACTGGACCCTCCGGGTTCGCTGTTCCTGAGCAAACCGAAATGTATCCCTGGCCGTCATCGCAGATCTGTGAAAAATCAGGCCCCAGGAAATGCGTTCCGAGCCCTTTTCGCCCATCCAAATGTGCCCCCAAAGGAAGACTTTGGGTACAAGAGAACTCCCCAGGGGAGCCTTTACGCAGCCCCACATGCAACTGGACCCTCCGGATTCGCTGTTTCCAAGCATCCCTAAACATAGCCCTAGACGGCATCGAAGTCGACTGAAAAATCAGGCCCCAGGAAATGCGTTGCGAGCTTTTATCGCCCATCCAAAAGTGCCCCCAAAGGAAGGCTTTGGGTACAAGTGAACTCCCCAGGGGAGCCTTTACGCAGCCCCACATGCAACTGGACCCTCCGGGTTCGCTGTTTCCGAGCATCCCTAAACATAGCCCTAGACGGCATCGAAGACGACTGAAAAATCAGGCCCCAGGAAATGTGTTTCGAGCCCTTTTCGCCCATCCAAAAGAGCCCCCAAAGGAAGGCTTTGGGTACATCTGAAGTTCCCAGGGGAGCCTTTACGCAGCCCCACATGCAACTGGAGCCTCCGGGATCGCTGTTTCCCAGAATCCCTAAACATAGCCCTAGCCGGCATCGAAGACGACTGAAAAATCAGGCCCCAGGAAATGCGTTACGAGCCCTTTTCGCCCATCCAAAAGTGCTCCCAAAGGAAGGCTTTGGGTACAAGTGAACTCCCCAGGGGAGCCTTTACGCAGCCCCACATGCAACTGGACCCTCCGGGTTCGCTGTTTCCGAGCATCCCTATACATAGCCCTAGGCGGCATGGGAGAAGACTGAAAACCCGGGCCCAAGAAAACGCGTTGCAAGCCCCTTTGGACCATCCAAAAGTGCCCCCAAAGGAAGGCTTTGGGTACAAGAGAACTCCCCAGGGGAGCCTTTACGCAGCCCCACATGCAACTGGACCCTCCGGGTTCGCTGTTCCTGAGCAAGTCTAAACGTAGCCCTAGCCGTCATCACAGACGAATGAAAAATCAGGCCCCAGGAAATACGTTGCGAGCCCCTTTGGACTACCCAAAAGTGCCCCCAAAGGAAGGCTTTGGGTACATCTGAAGTTCCCAGGGGAGCCTTTACGCAGCCCCACATGCAACTGGACCCTCCGGGTTCGCTGTTTCTGAGCATCCCTAAACATAGCCCTAGCCGGCATGGGAGAAGACTGAAAACCCGGGCCCCAGAAAACGCGTTGCAAGCCCCTTTGGACAATCCAAAAGTGTCACCAAAGGAAGGCTTTGGGTACAAGTGAACTCCCCAGGGGAGCCTTTACGCAGCCCCACATGCAACTGGACCCTACGGGTTCGATTTTTCCGAGCAACCCAAAACATAACCCTAGCCGGCATGGGAGAAGACTGAAAACCCGGGCCCCAGAAAACGCGTTGCAAGCCCCTTTGGACCATCCAAAATTGTCACCAAAGGAAGGCTTTGGGTACAAGTGAACTCCCCAGGGGAGCCTTTATGCAGCCCCACATGGAACTGGACCCTCCGGTTTCGCTGTTTCTGAGCATCCCTAAACATAGCCCTAGCCGTCATCGCAGACGAGTTAAAAATCAGGCCCCAGGAAATGTGTTGCGAGCCCCTTTGGACCATCCAAAAGTGTCACCATAGGAAGGCTTTGGGTACAAGAGAACTCCCCAGGGGAGCCTTTACGCAGCCCCACATGCAACTGGACTCTTCGGGTTCGATTTTTACGAGCAACCCTAAATATATCCCTAGCCGGCTTGGGAGAAGACTGAAAACCCGGGCCCCAAAAAACGCGTTGCAAGCCCCTTTGGACCATCCAAAAGTGTCACCAAAGGAAGGCTTTGGGTACAAGTGATCTCCCCAAGGGAGCCTTTACGCAGCCCCACATGCAACTGGACCCTCCGGGTTCACTGTTCCTGAGCAAACCTAAACTTAGCCCTAGCCGTCATCGGAGACGAGTGAAAAATCAGGCCCCAGATAATGCATTCCGAAGCCTTTTCGCCCATCCAAATATCCCCCCAAAGGAAGGCTTTGGGTACAAGAGAACTCCCCAGGGGAGCCTTTCCGCAGCCCCACATGCAACTGGACCCTCCGGGTTCGCTGTTCATGAGCAAACCTAAACGTAGCCCTGGCCGTCATCGGAGACGACTGAAAAATCAGGCCCCAGGAAATGCGTTGCGAGCCCTTTTCTCCCATCCAAAAGTTCCCCCAAAGGAAGGCTTTGGGTACAAGTGAACTCCCCAGGGGAGCCTGTACGCAGCCCCACATGCAACTGGACCCTCCTGGTTCGATTTTTCCGAGCAACCCTAAATATATCACTAGCCAGCATGGGAGAAGTCTGAAAACCCGGGCCACAGAAAAGGCGTTGCAAGCCCCTTTGGACCATCCAAAAGTGTCACCAAAGAAAGGCTTTGGGTACAAGTGAACTCCCCAGGGGAGCCTTTACGCAGCCCCACATGCAACTGGACCCTCCGTGTTCGCTGTTTCCTAGCATCCCTAAACATAACCATAGCCAGCATCGATGACGACTGAAAAATCAGGCCCCAGGAAATGCGTTGCGAGCCCTTATCGCCCATCCAAAAGTCCCCCCAAAGGAAGGCTTTAGGTACAAGTGAACTCCCCAGGGGAGCCTTTACGCAGCCCCACATGCAACTGGACCCTCCGGGTTCGCTGTTCATGAGCAAACCTAAACGTAGCCCTGGCCGTCATAGGAGACGACTGAAAAATCAGGCCCCAGGAAATGCGTTCCGAGCCCTTTTCGCCCATCCAAAAGTGCCCCCAAAGGAAGGCTTTGGGTACAAGAGAACTCCCCAGGGGAGCCTTTACGCAGCCCCACATGCAGCTGGACCCTCTGGGTTCGCTGTTCCTGAGCAAACCTAAAAGTAGCCCAAGCCGTCATCGGAGACGAGTGAAAAATCAGGCCCCAGGAAATGCGTTCCGAAGCCTTTTCGCCCATCCAAAAGTGCCCCCAAAGGAAGGCTTTGGGTACAAGTGAACTCCCCAGGGGAGCCTTTACGCAGCCCCACATGCAACTAGACCCTCCAGGTTTGCTGTTTCCGAGGATCCCTAAACATAACCCTAGCCGGCATCGAAGACGATTGAAAAATCAGGCCCCAGGAAATGCGTTGCGAGCCCTTTTCACCCATCCAAAAGTGCCCCCCAAGGAAGGCTTTGGGTACATCTGAAGTTCCCAGGGGAGCCTTTACTCAGCCCCACATGCAACTGGACCCTCCGTGTTCGCTGTTCCTGAGCAAACCTAAAAGTAGCCCTAGCCGTCATCGGAGACGAGTGAAAAATCAGGCCCCAGGAAATGCGTTGCGAGCCCTTTTCGCCCATCCAAAAGTGCCCCCAAAGGAAGGCTTTGGGTACATCTGAAGTTCCCAGGGGAGCCTTTACGCAGCCCCATATTCAACTGGACCCTCCGGGTTCGCTATTTCAGAGCAACCCTAAATATATCCCTAGCCGGCATGGGAGAAGACTGAAAACCCGGGCCACAGAAAATGCGTTGCAAGCCCCTTTGGACCATCCAAAAGTGTCACCAAAGGAAGGCTTTGGGTACAAGTGAACTCCCCAGGGGAGCCTTTACGCAGCCCCACATGCAACTGGACCCTCCGGTATCGCTGTTTCCCAGCATCCCTAAACATAGCCCTAGCCGGCATCGAAGACGACTGAAAAATCAGGCCCCAGGAAATGCGTTACGAGCCCTTTTCGCCCATCCAAAAGTGCTCCCAAAGGAAGGCTTTGGGTACAAGTGAACTCCCCAGGGGAGCCTTTACGCAGCCCCACATGCAACTGGACCCTCCGGGTTCGCTGTTTCCGAGCATCCCTATACATAGCCCTAGGCGGCATGGGAGAAGACTGAAAACCCGGGCCCAAGAAAACGCGTTGCAAGCCCCTTTGGACCATCCAAAAGTGCCCCCAAAGGAAGGCTTTGGGTACAAGAGAACTCCCCAGGGGAGCCTTTACGCAGCCCCACATGCAACTGGACCCTCCGGGTTCGCTGTTCCTGAGCAAGTCTAAACGTAGCCCTAGCCGTCATCACAGACGAATGAAAAATCAGGCCCCAGGAAATACGTTGCGAGCCCCTTTGGACCACCCAAAAGTGCCCCCAAAGGAAGGCTTTGGGTACATCTGTAGTTCCCAGGGGAGCCTTTACGCAGCCCCACATGCAACTGGACCCTCCGGTTTCGCTGTTTCTGAGCATCCCTAAACATAGCCCTAGCCGGCATGGGAGAAGACTGAAAACCCGGGCCCCAGAAAACGCGTTGCAAGCCCCTTTGGACAATCCAAAAGTGTCACCAAAGGAAGGCTTTGGGTACAAGTGAACTCCCCAGGGGAGCCTTTACGCAGCCCCACATGCAACTGGACCCTCCGGGTTCGATTTTTCCGAGCAACCCAAAACATAACCCTAGCCGGCATGGGAGAAGACTGAAAACCCGGGCCCCAGAAAACGCGTTGCAAGCCCCTTTGGACCATCCAAAAGTGTCACCAAAGGAAGGCTTTGGGTACAAGTGAACTCCCCAGGGGAGCCTTTACGCAGCCCCACATGCAACTGGACCCTCCGGTTTCGCTGTTTCTGAGCATCCCTAAACATAGCCCTAGCCGTCATCGCAGACGAGTTAAAAATCAGGCCCCAGGAAATGTGTTGCGAGCCCCTTTGGACCATCCAAAAGTGTCACCATAGGAAGGCTTTGGGTACAAGAGAACTCCCCAGGGGAGCCTTTACGCAGCCCCACATGCAACTGGACTCTTCGGGTTCGATTTTTACGAGCAACCCTAAATATATCCCTAGCCGGCTTGGGAGAAGACTGAAAACCCGGGCCCCAAAAAACGCGTTGCAAGCCCCTTTGGACCATCCAAAAGTGTCACCAAAGGAAGGCTTTGGGTACAAGTGATCTCCCCAAGGGAGCCTTTACGCAGCCCCACATGCAACTGGACGCTCCGGGTTCACTGTTCCTGAGCAAACCTAAACGTAGCCCTAGCCGTCATCGGAGACGAGTGAAAAATCAGGCCCCAGGAAATGCGTTGCGAGCCCTTTTCTCCCATCCAAAAGTTCCCCCAAAGGAAGGCTTTGGGTACAAGTGAACTCCCCAGGGGAGCCTGTACGCAGCCCCACATGCAACTGGACCCTCCTGGTTCGATTTTTCCGAGCAACCCTAAATATATCACTAGCCAGCATAGGAGAAGTCTGAAAACCCGGGCCACAGAAAAGGCGTTGCAAGCCCCTTTGGACCATCCAAAAGTGCCCCCAAAGGAAGGCTTTGGGTACAAGTGAACTCCCCAGGGGAGCCTTTACGCAGCCCCACATGCAACTGGACCCTCCGTGTTCGCTGTTTCCTAGCATCCCTAAACATAACCATAGCCAGCATCGATGACGACTGAAAAATCAGGCCCCAGGAAATGCGTTGCGAGCCCTTATCGCCCATCCAAAAGTCCCCCCAAAGGAAGGCTTTGGGTACAAGTGAACTCCCCAGGGGAGCCTTTCCGCAGCCCCACATGCAACTGGACCCTCCGGGTTCGCTGTTCATGAGCAAACCTAAACGTAGCCCTGGCCGTCATAGGAGACGACTTAAAAATCAGGCCCCAGGAAATGCGTTCCGAGCCCTTTTAGCCCATCCAAAAGTGCCCCCAAAGGAAGGCTTTGGGTACAAGTGAACTCCCCAGGGGAGCCTTTACGCAGCCCCACATGCAACTAGACCCTCCAGGTTTGCTCTTTCCGAGGATCCCTAAACATAACCCTAGCCGGCATCGAAGACGATTGAAAAATCAGGCCCCAGGAAATGCGTTGCGAGCCCTTTTCACCCATCCAAAAGTGCCCCCCAAGGAAGGCTTTGGGTACATCTGAAGTTCCCAGGGGAGCCTTTACTCAGCCCCACATGCAACTGGACCCTCCGTGTTCGCTGTTCCTGAGCAAACCTAAAAGTAGCCCTAGCCGTCATCGGAGACGAGTGAAAAATCAGGCCCCAGGAAATGCGTTGCGAGCCCTTTTCGCCCATCCAAAAGTGCCCCCAAAGGAAGGCTTTGGGTACAAGTGAACTCCCCAGGGGAGCCTTTACGCAGCCCCATATTCAACTGGACCCTCCGGGTTCGCTATTTCAGAGCAACACTAAATATATCCCTAGCCGGCATGGGAGAAGACTGAAAACCCGGGCCACAGAAAATGCGTTGCAAGCCCCTTTGGACCATCCAAAAGTGTCACCAAAGGAAGGCTTTGGGTACAAGTGAACTCCCCAGGGGAGCCTTTACGCAGCCCCACATGCAACTGGAGCCTCCGGGATCGCTGTTTCCCAGCATCCCTAAACATAGCCCTAGCCGGCATCGAAGACGACTGAAAAATCAGGCCCCAGGAAATGCCTTACGAGCCCTTTTCGCCCATCCAAACGTGCTCCCAAAGGAAGGCTTTGGGTACAAGTGAACTCCCCAGGGGAGCCTTTACGCAGCCCCACATGCAACTGGACCCTCCGGGTTCGCTGTTTCCGAGCATCCCTATACATAGCCCTAGGCGGCATGGGAGAAGACTGAAAACCCGGGCCCCAGAAAACGCGTTGCAAGCCCCTTTGGACCATCCAAAAGTGTCACCAAAGGAAGGCTTTGGGTACAAGAGAACTCCCCAGGGGAGCCTTTACGCAGCCCCACATGCAACTGGACCCTCCGGGTTCGCTGTTCCTGAGCAAGTCTAAACGTAGCCCTAGCCGTCATCACAGACGAATGAAAGATCAGGCCCCAGGAAATACGTTGCGAGCCCCTTTGGACCACCCAAAAGTGCCCCCAAAGGAAGGCTTTGGGTACATCTGAAGTTCCCAGGGGAGCCTTTACGCAGCCCCACATGCAACTGGACCCTCCGGGTTCGCTGTTTCTGAGCATCCCTAAACATTGCCCTAGCCGGCATGGGAGAAGACTGAAAACCCGGGCCCCAGAAAACGCGTTGCAAGCCCCTTTGGACCATCCAAAAGTGTCACCAAAGGAAGGCTTTGGGTACAAGTGAACTCCCCAGGGGAGCCTTTACGCAGCCCCACATGCAACTGGACCCTCCGGGTTCGATTTTTCCGAGCAACCCAAAACATAATCCTAGCCGGCATGGGAGAAGACTGAAAACCCGGGCCCCAGAAAACGCGTTGCGAGCCCCTTTGGACCATCCAAAAGTGTCACCATAGGAAGGCTTTGGGTACAAGAGAACTCCCCAGGGGAGCCTTTACGCAGCCCCACATGCAACTGGACTCTTCGGGTTCGATTTTTACGAGCAACCCTAAATATATCCCTAGCCGGCATGGGAGAAGACTGAAAACCCGGGCCCCAAAAAACGCGTTGCAAGCCCCTTTGGACCATCCAGAAGTGTCACCAAAGGAAGGCTTTGGGTACAAGTGATCTCCCCAAGGGAGCCTTTACGCAGCCCCACATGCAACTGGACCCTCCGGGTTCACTGTTCCTGAGCAAACCTAAACGTAGCCCTAGCCGTCATCGGAGACGAGTGAAAAATCAGGCCCCAGGAAATGCATTCCGAAGCCTTTTCGCCCATCCAAATATCCCCCCAAAGGAAGGCTTTGGGTACAAGAGAACTCCCCAGGGGAGCCTTTCCGCAGCCCCACATGCAACTGGACCCTCCGGGTTCGCTGTTCATGAGCAAACCTAAACGTAGCCCTGGCCGTCATCGGAGACGACTGAAAAATCAGGCCCCAGGAAATGCGTTGCGAACCCTTTTCTCCCATCCAAAAGTTCCCCCAAAGGAAGGCTTTGGGTACAAGTGAACTCCCCAGGGGAGCCTGTACGCAGCCCCACATGCAACTGGACCCTCCTGGTTCGATTTTTCCGAGCAACCCTAAATATATCACTAGCCAGCATGGGAGAAGTCTGAAAACCCGGGCCACAGAAAAGGCGTTGCAAGCCCCTTTGGACCATCCAAAAGTGCCCCCAAAGGAAGGCTTTGGGTACAAGTGAACTCCCCAGGGGAGCCTTTACGCAGCCCCACATGCAACTGGACCCTCCGTGTTCGCTGTTTCCTAGCATCCCTAAACATAACCATAGCCAGCATCGATGACGACTGAAAAATCAGGCCCCAGGAAATGCGTTGCGAGCCCTTATCGCCCATCCAAAAGTCCCCCCAAAGGAAGGCTTTGGGTACAAGTGAACTCCCCAGGGGAGCCTTTCCGCAGCCCCACATGCAACTGGACCCTCCGGGTTCGCTGTTCCTGAGCAAACCTAAACGTAACCCTAGCCGTCATCGCAGACGAGTGAAAAATCAGGCCCCAGGAAATGTGTTGCGAGCCCCTTTGGACCATACAAAAGTGTCACCAAAGGAAGGCTTTGGGTACAAGAGAACTCCCCAGGGGAGCCTTTACGCAGCCCCACATGCAACTGGACCCTTCGGGTTCGATTTTTCCTAGCAACCCTAAATATATCCCTAGCCGGCATGGGAGAAGACTGAAAACCCGGGCCGCCGAAAACGCGTTGCAAGCCCCTTTGGACCATCCAAAAGTGTCACCAAAGGAAGGCTTTGGGTACAAGAGAACTCCCCAGGGGAGCCTTTACGCAGCCCCACATGCAACTGGACCCTCCGGGTTCGCTGTTCATGAGCAAACCTAAACGTAGCCCGAGCCGTCATCGGAGACGACTGAAAAATCAGTCCAAAGGAAATGCGTTGCAAGCCCCTTTGGACCATCCAAAAGTGCCCCAAAAGGAAGGCTTTGGGTACAAGTGATCTCCCCAGGGGAGCCTTTACGCAGCCCCACATGCAACTGGACCCTCCGGGTTCACTGTTCCTGAGCAAACCTAAACGTAGCCCTGGCAGTCATCGGAGACGACTGAAAAATCAGGCCCCAGGAAATGCGTTCCGAGGCCTTTTCGCCCATCCAAATGTGCCCCCAAAGGAAGGCTTTGGGTACAAGAGAACTCCCCAGGGGAGCCTTTATGCAGCCCCACATGCAACTGGACCCTCCGGGTTCGCTCTTTCCGAGCAACCATAAACATAACCCTAGCCGGCATGGGAGAAGACTGAAAACCCGGGCCCCAGAAAAAGCATTGCAAGCCCCTTTGGACCATCCAAAAGTGTCACCAAAGGAAGGCTTTGGGTACAAGTGAACTCCCCAGGGGAGCCTTTACGCAGCCCCACATGCAACTGGACCCTCCGGGTTCGCTCTTTCCGAGCAACCATAAACATAACCCTAGCCGGCATGGGAGAAGACTGAAAACCCGGGCCCCAGAAAACGCGTTGCAAGCCCCTTTGGACAATCCAAAAGTGTCACCAAAGGAAGGCTTTGGGTACAAGTGAACTCCCCAGGGGAGTCTTTACGCAGCCCCACATGCAACTGGACCCTCCGGGTTCGCTGTTTCCGAACATTCCTAAACGTAGCCCTAGCCGTCATCGGAGACGACTGAAAAATCATTCCCCAGGAAATGCGTTCCGAGGCCTTTTCGCCCATCCAAATATGCCCCCAAAGGAAGGCTTTGGGTACAAGTGAACTCCCCAGGGGAGCCTTTATGCAGCCCCACATGCAACTGGACCCTCCGGGTTCGCTCTTTCCGAGCAACCCTAAACATAACCCTAGCCGGCATGGGAGAAGACTGAAAACCCAGGCCCCAGAAAACGCGTTGCAAGCCCCTTTGGACCATCCAAAAGTGTCACCAAAGGAAGGCTTTGGGTACAAGTGAACTCCCCAGGGGAGCCTTTACGCAGCCCCACATGCAACTGGACCCTCAGGGTTCGCTGTTTCCGAGCATCCCTAAACATAGCCCTAGACGGCATCGAAGACGACAAAAAATCAGGCCCCAGGAAATGCGTTACGAGCCCTTTTCGCCCATCCAAAAGTGCCCCCAAAGGAAGGCTTTGGGTACATCTGAAGTTCCCAGGGGAGCCTTTACGCAGCCCCATATGCAACTGGACCCTCCGGGTTCGCTGTTTCCGAGCATCCCTAAACATAGCCCTAGACGGCATCGAAGACGACTGAAAAATCAGGCCCCAGGAAATGTGTTGCGAGCCCTTTTCGCCTATCCAAAAGTGCCCCCAAAGGAAGGCTTTGGGTACAAGTGAACTCCCCAGGGGAGCCTTTACGCAGCCCCACATGCAACTGGACCCTCCGGGTTCGCTGTTTCTGAGCATCCCTAAACATAGCCCTAGCCGTCATCGCAGACGAGTGAAAAATCAGGCCCCAGGAAATGTGTTGCGAGCCCCTTTGGACCATACAAAAGTGTCACCAAAGGAAGGCTTTGGGTACAAGAGAACTCCCCAGGGGAGCCTTTACGCAGCCCCACATGCAACTGGACCCTTCGGGTTCGATTTTTCCTAGCAACCCTAAATATATCCCTAGCCGGCATGGGAGAAGACTGAAAACCCGGGCCCCAGAAAACGCGTTGCAAGCCCCTTTGGACCATCCAAAAGTGCCCCCAAAGGAAGGCTTTGGGTACAAGAGAACTCCCCAGGGGAGCCTTTACGCTGCCCCACATGCAACTGGACCCTCTGGGTTCGCTGTTCCTGAGCAAACCTAAACGTAGCCCTGGCAGTCATCAGAGACGACTGAAAAATCAGGCCCCAGGAAATGCGTTCCGAGGCCTTTTCGCCCATCCAAATGTGCCCCCAAAGGAAGGCTTTGGGTACAAGTGAACTCCCCAGGGGAGCCTTTATGCAGCCACACATGCAACTGGACTCTCCGGGTTCGCTCTTTCCGAGCAACCATAAACATAACCCTAGCCGGCATGGGAGAAGACTGAAAACCCGGGCCCCAGAAAACGCGTTGCAAGCCCCTTTGGACCATCCAAAAGTGTCACCAAAGGAAGGCTTTGGGTACAAGTGAACTCCCCAGGGGAGCCTTTACGCAGCCCCACATGCAACTGGACCCTCCGGATTCGCTGTTTCCGAGCTTTCCTAAACATAGCCCTAGCCGTCATCGGAGACGAGTGAAAAATCAGGCCCCAGGAAATGCGTTGCAAGCCCTTTTCGCCCATCCAAAAGTGCCCCCAAAGGAAGGCTTTGGGTACATCTGAAGTTCCCAGGGGAGCCTTTACGCAGCCCCACATGCAACTGGACCCTCCGGGTTCGCTGTTTCCGAGCATTCCTAAACATAGCCCTAGCCGACATCGGAGACGAGTGAAAAATCAGGCCCCAGGAAATGCGTTCCGAGGCCTTTTCGCCCATCCAAATATGCCCCCAAAGGAAGGCTTTGGGTACAAGTGAACTCCCCAGGGGAGCCTTTATGCAGCCCCACATGCAACTGGACCCTCCGGGTTCGCTCTTTCCGAGCAACCCTAAACATATCCCTAGCCGGCATGGGAGAAGACTGAAAACCCGGGCCAGAGAAAATGCGTTGCAAGCCCCTTTGGACCATCCAAAAGTGCCCCCAAAGGAAGGCTTTGGGTACAAGTGATCTCCCCAGGGGAGCCTTTACGCAGCCCCACATGCAACTGGACCCTCCGGGTTCACTGTTCCTGAGCAAACCTAAACGTAGCCCTGGCAGTCATCGGAGACGACTGAAAAATCAGGCCCCAGGAAATGCGTTCCGAGGCCTTTTCGCCCATCCAAATGTGCCCCCAAAGGAAGGCTTTGGGTACAAGAGAACTCCCCAGGGGAGCCTTTATGCAGCCCCACATGCAACTGGACCCTCCGGGTTCGCTCTTTCCGAGCAACCATAAACATAACCCTAGCCGGCATGGGAGAAGACTGAAAACCCGGGCCCCAGAAAACGCGTTGCAAGCCCCTTTGGACCATCCAAAAGTGTCACCAAAGGAAGGCTTTGGGTACAAGTGAACTCCCCAGGGGAGCCTTTACGCAGCCCCACATGCAACTGGACCCTCCGGGTTCGCTCTTTCCGAGCAACCATAAACATAACCCTAGCCGGCATGGGAGAAGACTGAAAACCCGGGCCCCAGAAAACGCGTTGCAAGCCCCTTTGGACAATCCAAAAGTGTCACCAAAGGAAGGCTTTGGGTACAAGTGAACTCCCCAGGGGAGTCTTTACGCAGCCCCACATGCAACTGGACCCTCCGGGTTCGCTGTTTCCGAACATTCCTAAACGTAGCCCTAGCCGTCATCGGAGACGACTGAAAAATCATTCCCCAGGAAATGCGTTCCGAGGCCTTTTCGCCCATCCAAATATGCCCCCAAAGGAAGGCTTTGGGTACAAGTGAACTCCCCAGGGGAGCCTTTATGCAGCCCCACATGCAACTGGACCCTCCGGGTTCGCTCTTTCCGAGCAACCCTAAACATAACCCTAGCCGGCATGGGAGAAGACTGAAAACCCGGGCCCCAGAAAACGCGTTGCAAGCCCCTTTGGACCATCCAAAAGTGTCACCAAAGGAAGGCTTTGGGTACATCTGAAGTTCCCAGGGGAGCCTTTACGCAGCCCCATATGCAACTGGACCCTTCGGGTTCGCTGTTTCCGAGCATCCCTAAACATAGCCCTAGACGGCATCGAAGACGACTGAAAAATCAGGCCCCAGGAAATGTGTTGCGAGCCCTTTTCGCCTATCCAAAAGTGCCCCCAAAGGAAGGCTTTGGGTACAAGTGAACTCCCCAGGGGAGCCTTTACGCAGCCCCACATGCAACTGGACCCTCCGGGTTCGCTGTTTCTGAGCATCCCTAAACATAGCCCTAGCCGTCATCGCAGACGAGTGAAAAATCAGGCCCCAGGAAATGTGTTGCGAGCCCCTTTGGACCATACAAAAGTGTCACCAAAGGAAGGCTTTGGGTACAAGAGAACTCCCCAGGGGAGCCTTTACGCAGCCCCACATGCAACTGGACCCTTCGGGTTCGATTTTTCCTAGCAACCCTAAATATATCCCTAGCCGGCATGGGAGAAGACTGAAAACCCGGGCCCCAGAAAACGCGTTGCAAGCCCCTTTGGACCATCCAAAAGTGCCCCCAAAGGAAGGCTTTGGGTACAAGAGAACTCCCCAGGGGAGCCTTTACGCTGCCCCACATGCAACTGGACCCTCTGGGTTCGCTGTTCCTGAGCAAACCTAAACGTAGCCCTGGCAGTCATCAGAGACGACTGAAAAATCAGGCCCCAGGAAATGCGTTCCGAGGCCTTTTCGCCCATCCAAATGTGCCCCCAAAGGAAGGCTTTGGGTACAAGTGAACTCCCCAGGGGAGCCTTTATGCAGCCACACATGCAACTGGACTCTCCGGGTTCGCTCTTTCCGAGCAACCATAAACATAACCCTAGCCGGCATGGGAGAAGACTGAAAACCCGGGCCCCAGAAAACGCGTTGCAAGCCCCTTTGGACCATCCAAAAGTGTCACCAAAGGAAGGCTTTGGGTACAAGTGAACTCCCCAGGGGAGCCTTTACGCAGCCCCACATGCAACTGGACCCTGCGGATTCGCTGTTTCCGAGCATTCCTAAACATAGCCCTAGCCGTCATCGGAGACGAGTGAAAAATCAGGCCCCAGGAAATGCGTTTCAAGCCCTTTTCGCCCATCCAAAAGTGCCCCCAAAGGAAGGCTTTGGGTATATCTGAAGTTCCCAGGGGAGCCTTTACGCAGCCCCATATGCAACTGGACCCTCCGGGTTCGCTGTTTCCGAGCATCCCTAAACATAGCCCTAGACGGCATCGAAGACGACTGAAAAATCAGGCCCCAGGAAATGCGTTCCAAGGCCTTTTCGCCCATCCAAATGTGCCCCTAAAGGAAGACTTTGGGTACAAGTGAACTCCCCAGGGGAGCCTTTATGCAGCCGCACATGCAACTGGACCCTCCGGGTTCGCTCTTTCCGAGCAACCATAAACATAACCCTAGCCGGCATGGGAGAGGACTGAAAACCTGGGCCCCAGAAAACGCGTTGCAAGCCCCTTTGGACCATGCAAAAGTGTCACCAAAGGAAGGCTTTGGGTACAAGAGAACTCCCCAGGGGAGCCTTTACGCAGCCCCACATGCAACTGGACCGTCCGGGTTCGCTGTTCCTGAGCAAACCTAAACGTAGCCCTGGCCGTCATCGGAGACGACTGAAAAATCAGGCCCCAGGAAAGGCGTTGCAAGCCCCTTTGGACCATCCAAAAGTGCCCAAAAGGAAGGCTTTGGGTACAAGTGAACTCCCCAGGGGAGCCTTTACGCAGCCCCACATGCAACTGGACTCTCCGGGTTCGATTTTTCGAACAACCCTAAATATATCCCTTGCCGGCAAGGGAGAAGACTGAAAACCCGGGCCCCAGGAAATGCGTTGCGAGCCCTTTACTCCCATCCAAAAGTGTCACCAAAGGAAGGCTTTGAGTACAAGTGATCTCTCCAGGGGAGCCTTTACGCAGCCCCACATGAAACTGGACCCTCCGGGTTCGCTGTTCCTAAGCAAACCTAAACGTAGCCCTGGCCGTCATCGGAGACGACTGAAAAATCAGGCCCCAGGAAAGGCGTTGCAAGCCCCTTTGGACCATCCAAAAGTGCCCAAAAGGAAGGCTTTGGGTACAAGTGAACTCCCCAGGGGAGCCTTTACGCAGCCCCACATGCAACTGGACCTTCCGCGTTCGCTGTTTCCGAGCATTCCTAAACATAGCCCTAGCCGTCATCGGAGACGAGTGAAAAATCATTCCCCAGGAAATGCGTTCCGAGGCCTTTTCGCCCATCCAAATATGCCCCCAAAGGAAGGCTGTGGGTACAAGTGAACTCCCCAGGGGAGCCTTTATGCAGCCCCACATGCAACTGGACCCTCCAGGTTCGCTCTTTCCGAGCAACCCTAAACATAACCCTAGCCGGCATTGGAGAAGACTGAAAACCCGGGCCACAGAAAATGCGTTGCAAGCCCCTTTGGACCATCCAAAAGTGTCACCAAAGGAAGGCTTTGGGTACAAGTGAACTCCCCAGGGGAGCCTTTACGCAGCCCCACATGCAACTGGACCCTCAGGGTTCGCTGTTTCCGAGCATCCCTAAATATAGCCCTAGCAGTCATCGGAGACGACTGAAAAATCAGGCCCCAGGAAATGCGTTGCAAGCCCTTTTCGCCCATCCAAAAGTGCCCCCAAAGGAAGGCTTTGGGTACATCTGAAGTTCCCAGGGGAGCCTTTACGCAGCCCCATATGCAACTGGACCCTCCGGGTTCGCTGTTTCCGAGCATCCCTAAACATAGCCCTAGACGGCATCGAAGACGACTGAAAAATCAGGCCCCAGGAAATGTGTTGCGAGCCCTTTTCGCCCATCCAAAAGTGCCCCCAAAGGAAGGCTTTGGGTACAAGTGAACTCCCCAGGGGAGCCTTTACGCAGCCCCACATGCAAACGGACCCTCCGGGTTCGCTGTTTCTGAACATCCCTAAATATAGCCCTAGCAGTCATCGCAGACGAGTGAAAAATCAGGCCCCAGGAAATGTGTTGCGAGCCCCTTTGGACCATCCACAAGTGTCACCAAAGGAAGGCTTTGGGTACAAGAGAACTCCCCAGGGGAGCCTTTACGCAGCCCCACATGCAACTGGACCCTCCGGGTTCGATTTTTCCTAGCAACTCTAAATATATCCCTAGCCGGCATGGGAGAAGACTGAAAACCCGGGCCCCAGAAAACGCGTTGCAAGCCCCTTTGGACCATCCAAAAGTGTCACCAAAGGAAGGCTTTGGGTACAAGAGAACTCCCCAGGGGAGCCTTTACGCAGCCCCACATGCAACTGGACCCTCCGGGTTCGCTGTTCCTAAGCAAACCTAAACGTAGCCCTGGCGGTCATCGGAGACGACTGAAAAATCAGGCCCCAGGAAAGGCGTTGCAAGCCCCTTTGGACCATCCAAAAGTGCCCAAAAGGAAGGCTTTGGGTACAAGTGAACTCCCCAGGGGAGCCTTTACGCAGCCCCATATGCAACTGGACCATCCGAGTTCGCTGTTTCCGAGCATCCCTAAACATAACCCTAGCAGTCATCGGAGACGACTGAAAAATCAGGCCCCAGGAAACGCGTTCCGAGCCCCTTTGGACCATCCAGAAGTGTCACCAAAGGAAGGCTTTGGATAAAAGTGAACTCCCCAGGGGAGCCTTTACGCAGCCCCACATGCAAGTGGACGGTTCGCGTTCGATTTTTCGAACAACCCTAAATATATCCCTAGTCGGCATGGGAGAAGACTGAAAACCCGGGCCCCAGAAAACACGTTGCAAGCCCCTTTGGACCATCCAAAAGTGTCACCAAAGGAAGGCTTTGGGTACAAGTGATCTCCCCAGGGGAGCCTTTACGCAGGCCCACATGCAACTGGACCCTCCGGTTTCGCTGTTTCAGAGCATCCCTAAACATAGCCCTAGCCGGCATCGAAGACGACTGAAAAATCAGGCCCCAGGAAATGCGTTCCGAGCCCTTTTCGCCCATCCAAAAGTGCCCCCAAAGGAAGACTTTGGGTACAAAAGAACTTCCCAGGGGGGCCTTTACGCAGGCCCACATGCAACTGGACCCTCCGGGTTCGCTGTTCATGAGCAAACCTAAACGTAGCCCTAGTCGTCATCGGAGACGAGTGAAAAATCTGGCCCCAGGAAATGAGTTGCAAGCTCCTTTGGACCATCCAAAAATGCCCCCAAAGGAAGGCTTTGGGTAAAAGTGAACTCCTCTGGGGAGCCTTTACGCAGCCCCACATGCAACTGGACCCTCCGGGATCGCTGTTCCTGAGCAAACCTAAACGTAGCCCTAGCCGTCATCGAAGACGAATGAAAAATCAGGCCCCAGGAAATGCGTTGCGAGCCCCTTTGGACCATCCAAAAGTGCCCCCAAAGGAAGGCTTTGGGTACAAGAGAACTCCCCAGGGGAGCCTTTACGCAGCCCCACATGCAACTGGACCGTCCGGGTTCGATTTTTCCGAGCAACCCTAAATATATCCCTAGCCGGCACGGGAGAAGACTGAAAACCCGGGCCCCAGAAAACGCGTTGCAAGCCCCTTTGGACCATCCAAAAGTGTCACCAAAGGAAGGCTTTGGGTACAAGAGAACTCCCCAGGGGAGCCTTTACGCAGCCCCACATGCAACTGGACCCTCCGGGTTCGCTGTTTCTAAGCATCCCTAAACATAGCCCTAGCTGGCATCGAAGACGACTGAAAAATCAGGCCCCAGGAATTGCGTTACGAGCCATTTTGGACCATCCAAAAGTGTCACCAAAAGAAGGCTTTGGGTACAAGTGAACTCCCCAGGGAAGCCTTTACGCAGGCCCACATGCAACTGGACCCTCCGGGTTCGCTGTTCATGAGCAAACCTAAACGTAGCCCTAGTCGTCATCGGAGACGAGTGAAAAATCTGGCCCCAGGAAATGAGTTGCAAGCTCCTTTGGACCATCCAAAAATGCCCCCAAAGGAAGGCTTTGGGTAAAAGTGAACTCCTCTGGGGAGCCTTTACGCAGCCCCACATGCAACTGGACCCTCCGGGATCGCTGTTCCTGAGCAAACCTAAACGTAGCCCTAGCCGTCATCGCAGACGAGTGAAAAATCAGGCCCCAGGAAATGCGTTCCGAGCCCCTTTGGACCATCCAAAAGTGCCCAAAAGGAAGGCTTTGGGTACAAGTGAACTCCCCAGGGGAGCCTTTACGCAGCCCCATATGCAACTGGACCCTCCGAGTTCGCTGTTTCCGAGCATCGCTAAACATAGCCCTAGCAGTCATCGGAGACGACTGAAAAATCAGGCCCCAGGAAATGCGTTCCGAGCCCCTTTGGACCATGCAGAAATGTCACCAAAGGAAGGCTTTGGATACAAGGGAACTCCCCAGCGGAGCCTTTAGGCAGCCCCACATGCAACTGGACCGTCCGCGTTCGATTTTTCGAACAACCCTAAATATATCACTAGCCGGCATCGGAGACGACTGAAAACCCGGGCCCCAGAAATCGCGTTGCAAGCCCCTTTGGACAATCCAAAAGTGTCACCAAAGGAAGGCTTTGGGTACAAGAGAACTCCCCAGGGGAGCCTTTACGCAGCCCCACATGCAACTGGACCCTCCGGGTTCGCTGTTCCTAAGCAAACCTAAACGTAGCCCTGGCGGTCATCGGAGACGACTGAAAAATCAGGCCCCAGGAAAGGCGTTGCAAGCCCCTTTGGACCATCCAAAAGTGCCCAAAAGGAAGGCTTTGGGTACAAGTGAACTCCCCAGGGGAGCCTTTACGCAGCCCCATATGCAACTGGACCATCCGAGTTCGCTGTTTCCGAGCATCCCTAAACATAACCCTAGCAGTCATCGGAGACGACTGAAAAATCAGGCCCCAGGAAACGCGTTCCGAGCCCCTTTGGACCATCCAGAAGTGTCACCAAAGGAAGGCTTTGGATAAAAGTGAACTCCCCAGGGGAGCCTTTACGCAGCCCCACATGCAAGTGGACGGTTCGCGTTCGATTTTTCGAACAACCCTAAATATATCCCTAGTCGGCATGGGAGAAGACTGAAAACCCGGGCCCCAGAAAACACGTTGCAAGCCCCTTTGGACCATCCAAAAGTGTCACCAAAGGAAGGCTTTGGGTACAAGTGATCTCCCCAGGGGAGCCTTTACGCAGGCCCACATGCAACTGGACCCTCCGGTTTCGCTGTTTCAGAGCATCCCTAAACATAGCCCTAGCCGGCATCGAAGACGACTGAAAAATCAGGCCCCAGGAAATGCGTTCCGAGCCCTTTTCGCCCATCCAAAAGTGCCCCCAAAGGAAGACTTTGGGTACAAAAGAACTTCCCAGGGGGGCCTTTACGCAGGCCCACATGCAACTGGACCCTCCGGGTTCGCTGTTCATGAGCAAACCTAAACGTAGCCCTAGTCGTCATCGGAGACGAGTGAAAAATCTGGCCCCAGGAAATGAGTTGCAAGCTCCTTTGGACCATCCAAAAATGCCCCCAAAGGAAGGCTTTGGGTAAAAGTGAACTCCTCTGGGGAGCCTTTACGCAGCCCCACATGCAACTGGACCCTCCGGGATCGCTGTTCCTGAGCAAACCTAAACGTAGCCCTAGCCGTCATCGAAGACGAATGAAAAATCAGGCCCCAGGAAATGCGTTGCGAGCCCCTTTGGACCATCCAAAAGTGCCCCCAAAGGAAGGCTTTGGGTACAAGAGAACTCCCCAGGGGAGCCTTTACGCAGCCCCACATGCAACTGGACCGTCCGGGTTCGATTTTTCCGAGCAACCCTAAATATATCCCTAGCCGGCACGGGAGAAGACTGAAAACCCGGGCCCCAGAAAACGCGTTGCAAGCCCCTTTGGACCATCCAAAAGTGTCACCAAAGGAAGGCTTTGGGTACAAGAGAACTCCCCAGGGGAGCCTTTACGCAGCCCCACATGCAACTGGACCCTCCGGGTTCGCTGTTTCTAAGCATCCCTAAACATAGCCCTAGCTGGCATCGAAGACGACTGAAAAATCAGGCCCCAGGAATTGCGTTACGAGCCATTTTGGACCATCCAAAAGTGTCACCAAAAGAAGGCTTTGGGTACAAGTGAACTCCCCAGGGAAGCCTTTACGCAGGCCCACATGCAACTGGACCCTCCGGGTTCGCTGTTCATGAGCAAACCTAAACGTAGCCCTAGTCGTCATCGGAGACGAGTGAAAAATCTGGCCCCAGGAAATGAGTTGCAAGCTCCTTTGGACCATCCAAAAATGCCCCCAAAGGAAGGCTTTGGGTACAAGTGAACTCCTCTGGGGAGCCTTTACGCAGCCCCACATGCAACTGGACCCTCCGGGATCGCTGTTCCTGAGCAAACCTAAACGTAGCCCTAGCCGTCATCGCAGACGAGTGAAAAATCAGGCCCCAGGAAATGCGTTCCGAGCCCCTTTGGACCATCCAAAAGTGCCCAAAAGGAAGGCTTTGGGTACAAGTGAACTCCCCAGGGGAGCCTTTACGCAGCCCCATATGCAACTGGACCCTCCGAGTTCGCTGTTTCCGAGCATCGCTAAACATAGCCCTAGCAGTCATCGGAGACGACTGAAAAATCAGGCCCCAGGAAATGCGTTCCGAGCCCCTTTGGACCATGCAGAAATGTCACCAAAGGAAGGCTTTGGATACAAGGGAACTCCCCAGCGGAGCCTTTAGGCAGCCCCACATGCAACTGGACCGTCCGCGTTCGATTTTTCGAACAACCCTAAATATATCACTAGCCGGCATCGGAGACGACTGAAAACCCGGGCCCCAGAAATCGCGTTGCAAGCCCCTTTGGACAATCCAAAAGTGTCACCAAAGGAAGGCTTTGGGTACAAGAGAACTCCCCAGGGGAGCCTTTACGCAGCCCCACATGCAACTGGACCCTCCGGGTTCGCTGTTCCTAAGCAAACCTAAACGTAGCCCTGGCGGTCATCGGAGACGACTGAAAAATCAGGCCCCAGGAAAGGCGTTGCAAGCCCCTTTGGACCATCCAAAAGTGCCCAAAAGGAAGGCTTTGGGTACAAGTGAACTCCCCAGGGGAGCCTTTACGCAGCCCCATATGCAACTGGACCCTCCGAGTTCGCTGTTTCCGAGCATCGCTAAACATAGCCCTAGCAGTCATCGGAGACGACTGAAAAATCAGGCCCCAGGAAATGCGTTCCGAGCCCCTTTGGACCATGCAGAAATGTCACCAAAGGAAGGCTTTGGATACAAGGGAACTCCCCAGCGGAGCCTTTAGGCAGCCCCACATGCAACTGGACCGTCCGCGTTCGATTTTTCGAACAACCCTAAATATATCACTAGCCGGCATCGGAGACGACTGAAAACCCGGGCCCCAGAAATCGCGTTGCAAGCCCCTTTGGACAATCCAAAAGTGTCACCAAAGGAAGGCTTTGGGTACAAGAGAACTCCCCAGGGGAGCCTTTACGCAGCCCCACATGCAACTGGACCCTCCGGGTTCGCTGTTTCAGAGCAACCCTAAATGTATCAATAGCCGGCATCGGAGACGACTGAAAAATCAGGACCCAGGAAATGCGTTCCGAGCCTTTTTCGCCCATCCAAAAGTACCCCCAAAGGAAGACTTTGGGTACAAGAGAACTCCCCAGGGGAGCCTTTACGCAGCCCCACATGCAACTGGACCCTCCGGGTTCGCTGTTCATGAGCAAACCTAAACGTAGCCCTAGTCGTCATCGGAGACGAGTGAAAAATCAGGCCCCAGGAAATGCGTTGCGAGCCCTTTTCGTCCATCCAAAAGTGCCCCCAAAGGAAGGCTTTGGGTACAAGTGAACTCCCCAGGGGAGCCTTTACGCAGGCCCACATGCAACTGGACCCTCCGGTTTCGCTGTTTCTGAGCATCCGTAAACATAGCCCTAGCCGTCATCGACGACGACTGAAAAATCAGGCCCCAGGAAATGCGTTGCGAGCCCTTTTCGTCCATCCAAAAGTGCCCCCAAAGGAAGGCTTTGGGTACAAGTGAACTCCCCAGGGGAGCCTTTACGCAGCCCCACATGCAACTGGACCCTCCGGGTTCGCTGTTTCCGAGCATCCCTAAATATATCTCTAGCCGGCATGGGAGAAGACTGAAAACCCGGGCCCCAGAAAACGCGTTGCAAGCCCCTTTGGACCATCCAATAGTGTCACCAAAGGAAGGCTTTGGGTACAAGAGAACTCCCCAGGGGAGCCTTTACGCAGGCCCACATGCAACTGGACCCTCCGGGTTCGCTGTTTCCCAGCATCCCTAAACATAGCCCTAGCCGGCATCGATGACGACTGAAAAATCAGGCCCCAGAAAATGCGTTGCGAGCCCTTTTCGCCCATCCAAAAGTGCCCCCAAAGGAAGGCTTTGGGTACAAGAGAACTCCCCAGGGGAGCCTTTACGCAGCCCCACATGCAACTGGACTCTCCGGGTTCGATTTTTCGAACAACCCTAAATATATCCCTAGCCGGCATGGGATAAGACTGAAAACCCGGGCCCCAGAAAACGCGTTGCAAGCCCCTTTGGACCATCCAAAAGTGTCACCAAAGGAAGGCTTTGGGTACAAGAGAACTCCCCAGGGGATCCTTTACGCAGCCCCACATGCAACTGGACCCTCTAGGTTCGCTGTTTCCGAGCATCCCTAAACATAGCCCTAGCCGGCATCGGAGACGACTGAAAAATCAGGCCCCAGGAAATGCGTTGCAAGCCCCTTTGGACCATCCAAAAGTGCCCCCAAAGGAAGGCTTTGGGAACAAGAGAACTCCCCAGGGGAGCCTTTACGCAGCCCCATATGCAACTGGACCCTCCGGGTTCGCTGTTTCAGAGCAACCCTAAATATATCACTAGCCGGCATGGGAGAAGACTGAAATCCCGGGCCCCAGAAAACGCGTTGCGAGCCCCTTTGGACCATCCAAAAGTGTCACCAAAGGAAGGCTTTGGGTACAAGTGAACTCCCCAGGGGAGCCTTTACGCAGCCCCATATGCAACTGGACCCTCCAGGTTCGCTGTTTCCGAGCATCCCGAAACATAGCCCCAGCCGTCATCGGAGACAACTGAAAAATCAGGCCCCAGGAAATGCGTTCCGAGCCCTTTTCGCCCATCCAAAAGTGCCCCCAAAGGAAGGCTTTGGGTACAAGAGAACTCCCCAGGGGAGCCTTTACGCAGCCCCACATGCATCTGGACCCTCCGGGTTCGCTGTTTCCGAGCATCCCTAAACATAGCCCAAGCCGGCATCGATGACGACTGAAAAATGAGGTCCCAGGAAATGCGTTACGAGCCCTTTTCGCCCATCCAAAAGTGCCCCCAAAGGAAGGCTTTGGGTACAAGTGAACTCCCCAGGGGAGCCTTTACGCAGCCCCACATGCAACTGGACCCTCCGGGTTCGCTGTTCATGAGCAAACCTAAACATAGCCTGAGCCGTCATCGGAGACGACTGAAAAATCAGGCCCCAGGAAATGCGTTGCAAGCCCCTTTGGACCATCCAAAAGTGCCCCCAAAGGAAGGCTTTGGGTACAAGTGATCTCCCCAGGGGAGCCTTTACGCAGCCCCACATGCAACTGGACCCTCCGGGTTCGATTTTTCTGAGCAACCCTAAATATATCCCTAGCCGGCATGGGAGAAGACTGAAAACCCGGGCCCCAGAAAACGCGTTGCAAGCCCCTTTGGACCATCCAAAAGTGTCACCAAAGGAAGGCTTTGGGTACAAGAGAACTCCCCAGGGGAGCCTTTACGCAGCCCCACATGCAACTGGACCCTCAGGGTTCGCTGTTCATGAGCAAACCTAAACGTAGCCCTAGCAGTCATTGGAGACGACTGAAAAATCAGGCCCCAGGAAATGCGTTGCAAGCCCCTTTGGACCATCCAAAAGTGCCCCCAAAGGAAGGCTTTGGGTACATCTGAAGTTCCCAGGGGAGCCTTTACGCAGCCCCATATGCAACTGGACCCTCCAAGTTCGCTCTTTCCGAGCATCCCTTAACATAGCCCTAGCAGTCATCGAAGATGACTGAAAAATCAGGCCCCAGGAAATGCGTTACGAGCCCTTTACTCCCATCCAAAACTGCCCCCAAAGGAAGGCTTTGGGTACAAGTGAACTCCCCAGGGGAGCCTTTACGCAGCCCCACATGCAACTGGACTCTCCGGGTTCGATTTTTCGAACAACCCTAAATATATCCCTAGCCGGCAAGGGAGAAGACTGAAAACCCGGGCCCAAGGAAATGCGTTGCGAGCCCTTTACTCCAATCCAAAAGTGCCCCCAAAGGAAGGCTTTGGGTACAAGTGATCTCCCCAGGGGAGCCTTTACGCAGCCCCACATGCAACTGGACCGTCCGGGTTGGCTGTTCCTCAGCAAACCTAAATATAGCCCTAGCCGTCATCGGAGACGAGTGAAAAATAAGGCCCCAGGAAATGCGTTCCGAGGCCTTTTCGCCCATCCAAATGTGCCCCCAAAGGAAGGCTTTGGGTACAAGTGAACTCCCCAGGGGAGCCTTTACGCAGCCCCACATGCAACTGGACCCTCCGGGTTCGCTGTTCCTCAGCAAACCTAAACATAGCCCTAGCCGTCATCGGAGACGAGTGAAAAATCAGGCCCCAGGAAATGCGTTCCGAGGCCTTTTCGCCCATCCAAATGTGCCCCCAAAGGAAGGCTTTGGGTACAAGTGAACTCCCCAGGGGAGCCTTTATGCAGCCCCACATGCAACTGGACCCTCCGGGTTCGCTCTTTCCGAGCAACCCTAAACATATCCCTAGCCGGCATGGGAGAAGACTGAAAACCCGGGCCACAGAAAACGCGTTGCAAGCCCCTTTGAACCATCCAAAAGTGTCACCAAAGGAAGGCTTTGGGTACAAGTGAACTCCCCAGGGGAGCCTTTACGCAGCCCCACATGCAACTGGACCCTCCGGGTTCGCTGTTTCCTAGCATCCCTAAATATATCCCTAGCAGTCATCGGAGACGACTGAAAAATCAGGCCCCAGGAAATGCGTTGCAAGCCCTTTTCGCCCATCCAAAAGTGCCCCCAAAGGAAGGCTTTGGGTACAAGAGAACTCCCCAGGGGAGCCTTTACGCAGCCCCATATGCAACTGGACCCTCCGGGTTCGCTGTTTCCGAGCATCCCTAAACATAGCCCTAGACGGCATCGAAGACGACTGAAAAATCAGGCCCCAGGAAATGTGTTGCGAGCCCTTTTCGCCCATCCAAAAGTGCCCCCAAAGGAAGGCTTTGGGTACAAGTGAACTCCCCAGGGGAGCCTTTACGCAGCCCCACATGCAACTGGACCCTCCGGGTTCGATGTTTCTGAGCATCCCTAAACATAGCCCTAGCTTTCATCGCAGACGAGTGAAAAATCAGGCCCTAGGAAATGTGTTGCGAGCCCCTTTGGACCATCCAAAAGTGCCCCCAAAGGAAGGCTTTGGGTACAAGTGATCTCCCCAGGGGAGCCTTTATGCAGCCCCACATGCAACTGGACCCTCCGGGTTCACTGTTCCTGAGCAAACCTAAACGTAGCCCTGGCCGTCATAGGAGACGAGTGAAAAATCAGGCCCCAGGAAATGCGTTCCGAGGCCTTTTCGCCCATCCAAATGTGCCCCCAAAGGAAGGCTTTGGGTACAAGTGAACTCCCCAGGGGAGCCTTTACGCAGCCCCACATGCAACTGGACTCTCCGGGTTCGATTTTTCGAACAACCCTAAATATATCCCTAGCCGGCAAGGGAGAAGACTGAAAACCCGGGCCCAAGGAAATGCGTTGCGAGCCCTTTACTCCAATCCAAAAGTGCCCCCAAAGGAAGGCTTTGGGTACAAGTGATCTCCCCAGGGGAGCCTTTACGCAGCCCCACATGCAACTGGACCGTCCGGGTTCGCTGTTCCTCAGCAAACCTAAACATAGCCCTAGCCGTCATCGGAGACGAGTGAAAAATAAGGCCCCAGGAAATGCGTTCCGAGGCCTTTTCGCCCATCCAAAAGTGCCCCCAAAGGAAGGCTTTGGGTACATCTGAAGTTCCCAGGGGAGCCTTTACGCAGCCCCATATGCAACTGGACCCTCCGGGTTCGCTGTTTCCGAGCATCCCTAAACATAGCCCTAGCCGTCATCGCAGACGAGTGAAAAATCAGGCCCCAGGAAATGCGTTTCAAGCCCCTTTGGACCATCCAAAAGTGTCACCAAAGGAAGGCTTTGGGTACATCTGTAGTTCCCAGGGGAGCCTTTACGCAGCCCCACATGCAACTGGACCCTCCTGTTTCGCTGTTTCTGAGCATCCCTAAACATAGCCCTAGCCGGCATGGGAGAAGACTGAAAACCCGGGCCCCAGAAAACGCGTTGCAAGCCCCTTTGGACCATCCAAAAGTGTCACCAAAGGAAGGCTTTGGGTACAAGAGAACTCCCCAGGGGAGCCTTTACGCAGCCCCACATGCAACTGGACCCTCCGGGTTCGCTGTTCATGAGCAAACCTAAACGTAGCCCTAGCAGTCATTGGAGACGACTGAAAAATCAGGCCCCAGGAAATGCGTTGCAAGCCCCTTTGGACCATCCAAAAGTGCCCCCAAAGGAAGGCTTTGGGTACATCTGAAGTTCCCAGGGGAGCCTTTACGCAGCCCCATATGCAACTGGACCCTCCAAGTTCGCTCTTTCCGAGCATCCCTTAACATAGCCCCAGCAGTCATCGAAGATGACTGAAAAATCAGGCCCCAGGAAATGCGTTACGAGCCCTTTACTCCCATCCAAAAGTGCCCCCAAAGGAAGGCTTTGGGTACAAGTGAACTCCCCAGGGGAGCCTTTACGCAGCCCCACATGCAACTGGACTCTCCGGGTTCGATTTTTCGAACAACCCTAAATATATCCCTAGCCGGCAAGGGAGAAGACTGAAAACCCGGGCCCAAGGAAATGCGTTGCGAGCCCTTTACTCCAATCCAAAAGTGCCCCCAAAGGAAGGCTTTGGGTACAAGTGATCTCCCCAGGGGAGCCTTTACGCAGCCCCACATGCAACTGGACCGTCCGGGTTCGCTGTTCCTCAGCAAACCTAAACATAGCCCTAGCCGTCATCGGAGACGAGTGAAAAATAAGGCCCCAGGAAATGCGTTCCGAGGCCTTTTCGCCCATCCAAAAGTGCCCCCAAAGGAAGGCTTTGGGTACATCTGAAGTTCCCAGGGGAGCCTTTACGCAGCCCCACATACAACTGGACCCTTCGGGTTCGATTTTTCGAACAACCCTAAATATATCCCTAGCCGGCAAGGGAGAAGACTGAAAACACGGGCCCCAGAAAACGCGTTGCAAGCCCCTTTGGACCATCCAAAAGTGTCACCAAAGGAAGGCTTTGGGTACATCTGTAGTTCCCAGGGGAGCCTTTACGCAGCCCCACATGCAACTGGACCCTCCGGTTTCGCTGTTTCTGAGCATCCCTAAACATAGCCCTAGCCGGCATGGGAGAAGACTGAAAACCCGGGCCCCAGAAAACGCGTTGCAAGCCCCTTTGGACCATCCAAAAGTGTCACCAAAGGAAGGCTTTGGGTACAAGAGAACTCCCCAGGGGAGCCTTTACGCAGCCCCACATGCAACTGGACCCTCCGGGTTCGCTGTTCATGAGCAAACCTAAACGTAGCCCTAGCAGTCATTGGAGACGACTGAAAAATCTGGCCCCAGGAAATGCGTTGCAAGCCCCTTTGGACCATCGAAAAGTGCCCCCAAAGGAAGGCTTTGGGTACATCTGAAGTTCCCAGGGGAGCCTTTACGCAGCCCCATATGCAACTGGACCCTCCAAGTTCGCTCTTTCCGAGCATCCCTTAACATAGCCCTAGCAGTCATCGAAGATGACTGAAAAATCAGGCCCCAGGAAATGCGTTACGAGCCCTTTACTCCCATCCAAAAGTGCCCCCAAAGGAAGGCTTTGGGTACAAGTGAACTCCCCAGGGGAGCCTTTACGCAGCCCCACATGCAACTGGACTCTCCGGGTTCAATTTTTCGAACAACCCTAAATATATCCCTAGCCGGCAAGGGAGAAGACTGAAAACCCGGGCCCAAGGAAATGCGTTGCGAGCCCTTTACTCCAATCCAAAAGTGCCCCCAAAGGAAGGCTTTGGGTACAAGTGATCTCCCCAGGGGAGCCTTTACGCAGCCCCACATGCAACTGGACCGTCCGGGTTGGCTGCTCCTCAGCAAACCTAAATATAGCCCTAGCCGTCATCGGAGACGAGTGAAAAATAAGGCCCCAGGAAATGCGTTCCGAGGCCTTTTCGCCCATCCAAATGTGCCCCCAAAGGAAGGCTTTGGGTACAAGTGAACTCCCCAGGGGAGCCTTTACGCAGCCCCACATGCAACTGGACCCTCCGGGTTCGCTGTTCCTCAGCAAACCTAAACATAGCCCTAGCCGTCATCGGAGACGAGTGAAAAATCAGGCCCCAGGAAATGCGTTCCGAGGCCTTTTCGCCCATCCAAATGTGCCCCCAAAGGAAGGCTTTGGGTACAAGTGAACTCCCCACGGGAGCCTTTATGCAGCCCCACATGCAACTGGACCCTCCGGGTTCGCTCTTTCCGAGCAACCCTAAACATATCCCTAGCCGGCATGGGAGAAGACTGAAAACCCGGGCCACAGAAAACGCGTTGCAAGCCCCTTTGAACCATCCAAAAGTGTCACCAAAGGAAGGCTTTGGGTACAAGTGAACTCCCCAGGGGAGCCTTTACGCAGCCCCACATGCAACTGGACCCTCCGGGTTCGCTGTTTCCTAGCATCCCTAAATATATCCCTAGCAGTCATCGGAGACGACTGAAAAATCAGGCCCCAGGAAATGCGTTGCAAGCCCTTTTCGCCCATCCAAAAGTGCCCCCAAAGGAAGGCTTTGGGTACAAGAGAACTCCCCAGGGGAGCCTTTACGCAGCCCCATATGCAACTGGACCCTCCGGGTTCGCTGTTTCCGAGCATCCCTAAACATAACCCTAGACGGCATCGAAGACGACTGAAAAATCAGGCCCCAGGAAATGTGTTGCGAGCCCTTTTCGCCCATCCAAAAGTGCCCCCAAAGGAAGGCTTTGGGTACAAGTGAACTCCCCAGGGGAGCCTTTACGCAGCCCCACATGCAACTGGACTCTCCGGGTTCGATTTTTCGAACAACCCTAAATATATCCCTAGCCGGCAAGGGAGAAGACTGAAAACCCGGGCCCAAGGAAATGCGTTGCGAGCCCTTTACTCCAAACCAAAAGTGCCCCCAAAGGAAGGCTTTGGGTACAAGTGATCTCCCCAGGGGAGCCTTTACGCAGCCCCACATGCAACTGGACCGTCCGGGTTCGCTGTTCCTCAGCAAACCTAAACATAGCCCTAGCCGTCATCGGAGACGAGTGAAAAATCAGGCCCCAGGAAATGCGTTCCGAGGCCTTTTCGCCCATCCAAAAGTGCCCCCAAAGGAAGGCTTTGGGTACATCTGAAGTTCCCAGGGGAGCCTTTACGCAGCCCCATATGCAACTGGACCCTCCGGGTTCGCTGTTTCCGAGCATCCCTAAACATAGCCCTAGCCGTCATCGCAGACGAGTGAAAAATCAGGCCCCAGGAAATGCGTTGCAAGCCCCTTTGGACCATCCAAAAGTGTCACCAAAGGAAGGCTTTGGGTACATCTGTAGTTCCCAGGGGAGCCTTTACGCAGCCCCACATGCAACTGGACCCTCCGGTTTCGCTGTTTCTGAGCATCCCTAAACATAGCCCTAGCCGGCATGGGAGAAGACTGAAAACCCGGGCCCCAGAAAACGCGTTGCAAGCCCCTTTGGACCATCCAAAAGTGTCACCAAAGGAAGGCTTTGGGTACAAGAGAACTCCCCAGGGGAGCCTTTACGCAGCCCCACATGCAACTGGACCCTCCGGGTTCGCTGTTCATGAGCAAACCTAAACGTAGCCCTAGCAGTCATTGGAGACGACTGAAAAATCAGGCCCCAGGAAATGCGTTGCAAGCCCCTTTGGACCATCCAAAAGTGCCCCCAAAGGAAGGCTTTGGGTACATCTGAAGTTCCCAGGGGAGCCTTTACGCAGCCCCATATGCAACTGGACCCTCCAAGTTCGCTCTTTCCGAGCATCCCTTAACATAGCCCTAGCAGTCATCGAAGATGACTGAAAAATCAGGCCCCAGGAAATGCGTTACGAGCCCTTTACTCCCATCCAAAAGTGCCCCCAAAGGAAGGCTTTGGGTACAAGTGAACTCCCCAGGGGAGCCTTTACGCAGCCCCACATGAAACTGGACTCTCCGGGTTCGATTTTTCGAACAACCCTAAATATATCCCTAGCCGGCAAGGGAGAAGACTGAAAACCCGGGCCCAAGGAAATGCGTTGCGAGCCCTTTACTCCAATCCAAAAGTGCCCCCAAAGGAAGGCTTTGGGTACAAGTGATCTCCCCAGGGGAGCCTTTACGCAGCCCCACATGCAACTGGACCGTCCGGGTTCGCTGTTCCTCAGCAAACCTAAACATAGCCCTAGCCGTCATCGGAGACGAGTGAAAAATAAGGCCCCAGGAAATGCGTTCCGAGGCCTTTTCGCCCATCCAAAAGTGCCCCCAAAGGAAGGCTTTGGGTACATCTGAAGTTCCCAGGGGAGCCTTTACGCAGCCCCATATGCAACTGGACCCTCCGGGTTCGCTGTTTCCGAGCATCCCTAAACATAGCCCTAGCCGTCATCGCAGACGAGTGAAAAATCAGGCCCCAGGAAATGCGTTGCAAGCCCCTTTGGACCATTCAAAAGTGTCACCAAAGGAAGGCTTTGGGTACATCTGTAGTTCCCAGGAGAGCCTTTACGCAGCCCCACATGCAACTGGACCCTCCGGTTTCGCTGTTTCTGAGCATCCCTAAACATAGCCCTAGCCGGCATGGGAGAAGACTGAAAACCCGGGCCCCAGAAAACGCGTTGCAAGCCCCTTTGGACCATCCAAAAGTGTCACCAAAGGAAGGCTTTGGGTACAAGAGAACTCCCCAGGGGAGCCTTTACGCAGCCCCACATGCAACTGGACCCTCCGGGTTCG
The DNA here is from genome assembly GCF_963932015.1 of Anas acuta. Taxonomy (NCBI): domain Eukaryota; kingdom Metazoa; phylum Chordata; class Aves; order Anseriformes; family Anatidae; genus Anas; species Anas acuta. The sequence goes on along the minus strand of NW_027076008.1, from coordinate 230,221 downwards.
CTGTTCATGAGCAAACCTAAACGTAGCCCTAGCAGTCATTGGAGACGACTGAAAAATCAGGCCCCAGGAAATGCGTTGCAAGCCCCTTTGGACCATCGAAAAGTGCCCCCAAAGGAAGGCTTTGGGTACATCTGAAGTTCCCAGGGGAGCCTTTACGCAGCCCCATATGCAACTGGACCCTCCAAGTTCGCTCTTTCCGAGCATCCCTTAACATAGCCCTAGCAGTCATCGAAGATGACTGAAAAATCAGGCCCCAGGAAATGCGTTACGAGCCCTTTACTCCCATCCAAAAGTGCCCCCAAAGGAAGGCTTTGGGTACAAGTGAACTCCCCAGGGGAGCCTTTACGCAGCCCCACATGCAACTGGACTCTCCGGGTTCGATTTTTCGAACAACCCTAAATATATCCCTAGCCGGCAAGGGAGAAGACTGAAAACCCGGGCCCAAGGAAATGCGTTGCGAGCCCTTTACTCCAATCCAAAAGTGCCCCCAAAGGAAGGCTTTGGGTACAAGTGATCTCCCCAGGGGAGCCTTTACGCAGCCCCACATGCAACTGGACCGTCCGGGTTGGCTGTTCCTCAGCAAACCTAAATATAGCCCTAGCCGTCATCGGAGACGAGTGAAAAATCAGGCCCCAGGAAATGCGTTCCGAGGCCTTTTCGCCCATCCAAATGTGCCCCCAAAGGAAGGCTTTGGGTACAAGTGAACTCCCCAGGGGAGCCTTTATGCAGCCCCACATGCAACTGGACCCTCCGGGTTCGCTCTTTCCGAGCAACCCTAAACATATCCCTAGCCGGCATGGGAGAAGACTGAAAACCCGGGCCACAGAAAACGCGTTGCAAGCCCCTTTGAACCATCCAAAAGTGTCACCAAAGGAAGGCTTTGGGTACAAGTGAACTCCCCAGGGGAGCCTTTACGCAGCCCCACATCCAACTGGACCCTCCGGGTTCGCTGTTTCCTAGCATCCCTAAATATATCCCTAGCAGTCATCGGAGACGACTGAAAAATCAGGCCCCAGGAAATGCGTTGCAAGCCCTTTTCGCCCATCCAAAAGTGCCCCCAAAGGAAGGCTTTGGGTACAAGAGAACTCCCCAGGGGAGCCTTTACGCAGCCCCATATGCAACTGGACCCTCCGGGTTCGCTGTTTCCGAGCATCCCTAAACATAGCCCTAGATGGCATCGAAGACGACTGAAAAATCAGGCCCCAGGAAATGTGTTGCGAGCCCTTTTCGCCCATCCAAAAGTGCCCCCAAAGGAAGGCTTTGGGTACAAGTCAACTCAGCAGGGAAGCCTTTACGCAGCCCCACATGCAACTGGACCCTCCGGGTTCGCTGTTTCTGAGCATCCCTAAACATAGCCCTAGCCGTCATCGCAGACGAGTGAAAAATCAGGCCCTAGGAAATGTGTTGCGAGCCCCTTTGGACCATCCAAAAGTGCCCCCAAAGGAAGGCTTTGGGTACAAGTGATCTCCCCAGGGGAGCCTTTATGCAGCCCCACATGCAACTGGCCCCTCCGGGTTCACTGTTCCTGAGCAAACCTAAACGTAGCCCTGGCAGTCATCGAAGACGACTGAAAAATCAGGCCCCAGGAAATGCGTTCCGAGGCCTTTTCGCCCATCCAAATGTGCCCCCAAATGAAGGCTTTGGGTACAAGTGAACTCCCCAGGGGAGCCTTTATGCAGCCCCACATGCAACTGGACCCTCCGGGTTCGCTCTTTCCGAGCAACCATAAACATAACTCTAGCCGGCATGGGAGAAGACTGAAAACCCGGGCCCCAGAAAACGCATTGCAAGCCCCTTTGGACCATCCAAAAGTGTCACCAAAGGAAGGCTTTGGGTACAAGTGAACTCCCCAGGGGAGCCTTTACGCAGCCCCACATGCAACTGGACCCTCCGGGTTCGCTGTTTCCGAGCATTCCTAAACATATCCCTAGCCGTCATCGGAGACGAGTGAAAAATCATTCCCCAGGAAATGCGTTGCGAGCCCTTTTCGCCCATCCAAATATGCCCCCAAAGGAAGGCTTTGGGTACAAGTGAACTCCCCAGGGGAGCCTTTATGCAGCCCCACATGCAACTGGACCCTCCGGGTTCGCTCTTTCCGAGCAACCCTAAACATAACCCTAGCCGGCATGGGAGAAGACTGAAAACCCGGGCCACAGAAAATGCGTTGCAAGCCCCTTTGGACCATCCAAAAGTGCCCCCAAAGGAAGGCTTTGGGTACATCTGAAGTTCCCAGGGGAGCTTTTACGCAGCCCCATATGCAACTGGACCCTCCGGGTTCGCTGTTTCCCAGCATCCCTAAACATAGCCCTAGACGGCATCGAAGACGACTGAAAAATCAGGCCCCAGGAAATGTGTTGCGAGCCCTTTTCGCCCATCCAAAAGTGCCCCCAAAGGAAGGCTTTGGGTACAAGTGAACGCCCCAGGGGAGCCTTTACGCAGCCCCACATGCAACTGGACCCTCCGGGTTCGCTGTTTCCAAGCATTCCTAAACATAGCCCTAGCCGTCATCGGAGACGAGTGAAAAATCATTCCCCAGGAAATGCGTTCCGAGGCCTTTTCGTCCATCCAAATATGCCCCCAAAGGAAGGCTTTGGGTACAAGAGAACTCCCCAGGGGAGCCTTTACGCAGCCCCACATGCAACTGGACCCTCCGGGTTCGCTGTTCATGAGCAAACCTAAACGTAGCCCGAGCCGTCATCGGAGACGACTGAAAAATCAGGCCCCAGGAAATGCGTTGCAAGCCCCTTTGGACCATCCAAAAGTGCCCCCAAAGGAAGGCTTTGGGTACAAGTGATCTCCCCAGGGGAGCCTTTACGCAGCCCCACATGCAACTGGACCCTCCGGGTTCGCTGTTTCCCAGCATCCCTAAACATAGCCCTAGCCGGCATCGATGACGACTGAAAAATCAGGCCCCAGGAAATGCGTTGCGAGCCCTTTTCGCCCATCCAAAAGTGCCCCCAAAGGAAGGCTTTGGGTACAAGAGAACTCCCCAGGGGAGCCTTTACGCAGCCCCACATGCAACTGGACTCTCCGGGTTCGATTTTTCGAACAACCCTAAATATATCCCTAGCCGGCATAGGAGAAGACTGAAAACCCGGGCCCCAGAAAACGCGTTGCAAGCCCCTTTGGACCATCCAAAAGTGTCACCAAAGGAAGGCTTTGGGTACAAGAGAACTCCCCAGGGGAGCCTTTATGCAGCCCCACATGCAACTGGACCCTCCGGGTTCGCTCTTTCCGAGCAACCATAAACATAACTCTAGCCGGCATGGGAGAAGACTGAAAACCCGGGCCCCAGAAAACGCATTGCAAGCCCCTTTGGACCATCCAAAAGTGTCACCAAAGGAAGGCTTTGGGTACAAGTGAACTCCCCAGGGGAGCCTTTACGCAGCCCCACATGCAACTGGACCCTCCGGATTCGCTGTTTCCGAGCATTCCTAAACATATCCCTAGCCGTCATCGGAGACGAGTGAAAAATCATTCCCCAGGAAATGCGTTGCGAGCCCTTTTCGCCCATCCAAATATGCCCCCAAAGGAAGGCTTTGGGTACAAGTGAACTCCCCAGGGGAGCCTTTATGCAGCCCCACATGCAACTGGACCCTCCGGGTTCGCTCTTTCCGAGCAACCCTAAACATAACCCTAGCCGGCATGGGAGAAGACTGAAAACCCGGGCCACAGAAAATGCGTTGCAAGCCCCTTTGGACCATCCAAAAGTGCCCCCAAAGGAAGGCTTTGGGTACATCTGAAGTTCCCAGGGGAGCTTTTACGCAGCCCCATATGCAACTGGACCCTCCGGGTTCGCTGTTTCCCAGCATCCCTAAACATAGCCCTAGACGGCATCGAAGACGACTGAAAAATCAGGCCCCAGGAAATGTGTTGCGAGCCCTTTTCGCCCATCCAAAAGTGCCCCCAAAGGAAGGCTTTGGGTACAAGTGAACGCCCCAGGGGAGCCTTTACGCAGCCCCACATGCAACTGGACCCTCCGGGTTCGCTGTTTCCAAGCATTCCTAAACATAGCCCTAGCCGTCATCGGAGACGAGTGAAAAATCATTCCCCAGGAAATGCGTTCCGAGGCCTTTTCGTCCATCCAAATATGCCCCCAAAGGAAGGCTTTGGGTACAAGAGAACTCCCCAGGGGAGCCTTTACGCAGCCCCACATGCAACTGGACCCTCCGGGTTCGCTGTTCATGAGCAAACCTAAACGTAGCCCGAGCCGTCATCGGAGACGACTGAAAAATCAGGCCCCAGGAAATGCGTTGCAAGCCCCTTTGGACCATCCAAAAGTGCCCCCAAAGGAAGGCTTTGGGTACAAGTGATCTCCCCAGGGGAGCCTTTACGCAGCCCCACATGCAACTGGACCCTCCGGGTTCGCTGTTTCCCAGCATCCCTAAACATAGCCCTAGCCGGCATCGATGATGACTGAAAAATCAGGCCCCAGGAAATGCGTTGCGAGCCCTTTTCGCCCATCCAAAAGTGCCCCCAAAGGAAGGCTTTGGGTACAAGAGAACTCCCCAGGGGAGCCTTTACGCAGCCCCACATGCAACTGGACTCTCCGGGTTCGATTTTTCGAACAACCCTAAATATATCCCTAGCCGGCATAGGAGAAGACTGAAAACCCGGGCCCCAGAAAACGCGTTGCAAGCCCCTTTGGACCATCCAAAAGTGTCACCAAAGGAAGGCTTTGGGTACAAGAGAACTCCCCAGGGGAGCCTTTACGCATCCCCACATGCAACTGGACCCTCCGGGTTCGCTGTTCCTCAGCAAACCTAAACATAGCCCTAGCCGTCATCGGAGACGAGTGAAAAATAAGGCCCCAGGAAATGCGTTCCGAGGCCTTTTCGCCCATCCAAATGTGCCCCCAAAGGAAGGCTTTGGGTACAAGTGAACTCCCCAGGGGAGCCTTTACGCAGCCCCACATGCAACTGGACCCTCCGGGTTCGATTTTTCCGAGCAACCCTAAATATATCACTAGCCAGCATGGGAGAAGACTGAAAACCCGGGCCCCAGAAAACGCGTTGCAAGCCCCTTTGGACCATCCAAAAGTGTCACCAAAGGAAGGCTTTGGGTACATCTGAAGTTCCCAGGGGAGCCTTTACGCAGCCCCATATGCACCTGGACCCTCCGAGTTCGCTTTTTCCGAGCATCCCGAAAAATATCCCTAGCAGTCATAGGAGACGACTGAAAAATCAGGCCCCAGGAAATGCGTTGCAAGCCCCTTTGGACCATCCAAAAGTGCCCCCAAAGGAAAGCTTTGGGTACATCTGAAGTTCCCAGGGGAGCCTTTACGCAGCCCCACATGCAACTGGACCCTCCGGGTTCGCTGTTTCCGAGCATCCCGAAACATAGCCCTAGCAGTCTTGGAGATGACTGAAAAATCAGGCCCCAGGAAATGCGTTGCGAGCCCTTTACTCCCATCCAAAAGTGTCACCAAAGGAAGGCTTTGGGTACAAGTGAACTCCCCAGGGGAGCCTTTACGCAGCCCCACATGCAACTGGACTCTCCGGGTTCGATTTTTCGAACAACCCTAAATATATCCCTAGCCGGCAAGGGAGAAGACTGAAAGCCCGGGCCCCAGGAAATGCGTTGCGAGCCCTTTACTCCCATCCAAAAGTGCCCCCAAAGGAAGGCTTTGGGTACAAGTGATCTCCCCAGGGGAGCCTTTACGCAGCCCCACATGCAACTGGACCCTCCGGGTTCGCTGTTTCCGAGCATTCCTAAACATAGCCCTAGCCGTCATCGGAGACGTGTGAAAAATCATACCCCAGGAAATGCGTTCCGAGGCCTTTTCGCCCATCCAAATATGCCCCCAAAGGAAGGCTTTGGGTACAAGTGAACTCCCCAGAGGAGCCTTTTTGCAGCCCCACATGCAACTGGACCCTCCGGGTTCGCTCCTTCCGAGCAACCCTAAACATAACCCTAGCCGGCATGGGAGAAGACTGAAAACCCGGGCCACAGAAAATGCGTTGCAAGCCCCTTTGGACCATCCAAAAGTGTCACCAAAGGAAGGCTTTGGGTACAAGTGAACTCCCCAGGGGAGCCTTTACGCAGCCCCACATGCAACTGGACCCTCAGGGTTCGCTGTTTCCGAGCATCCCTAAATATAGCCCTAGCAGTCATCGGAGACGACTGAAAAATCAGGTCCCACGAAATGCGTTGCAAGCCCCTTTGGACCATCCAAAAGTGCCCCCAAAGGAAGGCTTTGGGTACAAGTGAACTCCCCAGGGGAGCCTTTACGCAGCCCCACATGCAACTGGACCCTCCGGGTTCGCTGTTCCTGAGCAAACCTAAACTTAGCCCTGGCCGTCATAGGAGACGAGTGAAAAATCAGGCCCCAGGAAATGTGTTGCGAGCCCCTTTGGACCATCCAAAAGTGTCACCAAAGGAAGGCTTTGGGTACAAGAGAACTCCCCAGGGGAGCCTTTACGCAGCCCCACATGCAACTGGACCCTCCGGGTTCGCTGTTCATGAGCAAACCTAAACGTAGCCCTGGCCGTCATCGGAGACGACTGAAAAATCAGGCCCCAGGAAATGCGTTCCGAGGCCTTTTCGCCCATCCAAAAGTGTCACCAAAGGAAGGCTTTGGATACAAGTGAACTCCCCAGGGGAGCCTTTACGCAGCCCCACATGCAACTGGACCCTCCGGGTTCGCTGTTCCTGAGCAAACCGAAATGTAGCCCTGGCCGTCATCGCAGATGTGTGAAAAATCAGGCCCCAGGGAAATGCGTTCCGAGCCCTTTTCGCCCATCCAAATGTGCCCCCAGAGGAAGACTTTGGGTACAAGAGAACTCCCCAGGGGAGCCTTTACGTAGCCCCACATGCAACTGGACCCTCCGGGTTCGCTGTTTCCCAGAATCCCTAAACATAGCCCTAGCCGGCATCGAAGATGACTGAAAAATCAGGCCCCAGGAAATGCGTTGCGAGCCCTTTTCGCCCATCCCAAAGTGCCCCCAAAGGAAGGCTTTGGGTACAAGAGAACTCCCCAGGGGAGCCTTTACGCAGCCCCACATGCAACTGGACCCTTCGGGTTCGATTTTTCCTAGCAAACCTAAATATATCCCTAGCCGGCATGGCAGAAGACTGAAAACCCGGGCCCCAGAAAATGTGTTGCAAGCCCCTTTGGACCATCCAAAAGTGTCACCAAAGGAAGGCTTTGGGTACAAGAGAACTCCCCAGGGGAGCCTTTACGCAGCCCCACATGCAACTGGACCCTCCGGGTTCGCTGTTCCTGAGCAAACCTAAACGTAGCCCTGGCCGTCATCGGAGACGACTGAAAAATCAGGCCCCAGGAAATGCGTTGCGAGCCCCATAGGACCATCCAAAAGTGCCCCCAAAGGAAGTCTTTGGGTACATCTGAAGTTCCCAGGGGAGCCTTTACGCAGCCCCATATGCAACTGGACCCTCCGAGGTCGCTGTTTCCGAGCATCCCTAAACATAGCCCTAGCAGTCATCGGAGACGACCTAAAAATCAGGCCCCAGGAAATGCGTTGCGAGCCCTTTTCACCCATCCAAAAGTGCCCGCAAAGGAAGGCTTTGGGTACAAGTGATCTCCCCAGGGGAGCCTTTACGCAGCCCCACATGCAACTGGACCCTCCGGGTTTGCTGTTCCTGAGCAAACCGAAATGTATTCCTGGCCGTCATCGCAGATGTGTGAAAAATCAGGCCCCAGGAAATGCGTTCCGAGCCCTTTTCGCCCATCCAAATGTGCCCCCAAAGGAAGACTTTGGGTACAAGAGAACTCCCCAGGGGAGCCTTTACGCAGCCCCACATGCAACTGGACCCTCCGGGTTCGCTGTTTCCGAGCATCCATAAACATAGCCCTAGACGGCATCGAAGACGACTGAAAAATCAGGCCCCAGGAAATGCGTTGCAAGCCCTTTTCGCCCATCCAAAAGTGCCCGCAAAGGAAGACTTTGGGTACAAGAGAACTCCCCAGGGGAGCCTTTACGCAGCCCCACATGCAACTGGACCCTCAGGGTTCGCTGTTTCCGAGCATCCCTAAACATAGCCCTAGCCGGCATCGATGACGACTGAAAAATCAGGCCCCAGGAAATGCATTACGAGCCCTTTTCGCCCATCCAAAAGTGTAACCAAAGGAAGGCTTTGGGTACAAGTGAACTCCCCAGGGGAGCCTTTACGCAGCCCCACATGCAACTGGACCCTCCGGGTTCGCTCTTCCTGAGAAAATCTAAACGTAGCCCTAGCCGTCATCGCAGACGAATGAAAAATCAGGCCCCAGGAAATGCGTTGCGAGCCGCTTTGGACCATCCAAAAGTGTCACCAAAGGAAGGCTTTGGGTACAAGTGAACTCCCCAGGGGAGCCTTTACGCAGCCCCACATGCAACTGGACCCTCCGGGTTCGCTGTTCCTGAGCAAACCGAAATGTAGCCCTGGCCGTCATAGGAGACGACTGAAAAATCAGGCCCCAGGAAATGTGTTGCGAGCCCTTTTCGCCCATCCAAAAGTGTCACCAAAAGAAGGCTTTGGGTACAAGTGAACTCCCCAGGGGAGCCTTTACGCAGCCCCACATGCAACTGGACCCTCCGGGTTCGCTGTTTCCCAGCATCCCTAAACATAGCCCTAGCCGGCATCAAAGACGACTGAAAAATCAGGCTCCAGGAAATGCGTTGCGAGCCCTTTTCGCCCATCCCAAAGTGCCCACAAAGGAAGGCTTTGGGTACAAGAGAACTCCCCAGGGGAGCCTTTACGCAGCCCCACATGCAACTGGACCCTTCGGGTTCGATTTTTCCTAGCAACACTAAATATATCCCTAGCCGGCATGGGAGAAGACTGAAAACGCGGGCCCCAGAAAACGCGTTGCAAGCCCCTTAGGACCATCCAAAAGTGCCCCGAAAGGAAGGCTTTGGGTACATCTGAAGTTCCCAGGGGAGCCTTTACGCAGCCCCATATGCAACTGGACCCTCCGAGTTCGCTGTTTCCGAGCATCCCTAAACATAGCCCTAGCAGTCATCGGAGACGACCTAAAAATCAGGCCCCAGGAAACGCGTTACGAGCCCTTTTCGCCCATCCCAAAGTGCCCGCAAAGGAAGGCTTTGGGTACAAGTGAACTCCCCAGGGGAGCCTTTACGCAGCCCAACATGCAACTGGACCCTCCGGGTTCGCTGTTTCCCAGCATCCCTAAACATAGCCCTAGCCGGCATCGATGACGACTGAAAAATCAGGCTCCAGGAAATGCGTTCCGAGCCCTTTTCGCCCATCCAAAACTGCCCCCAAAGGAAGACTTTGGGTACAAGTGAACTCCCCAGGGGAGCCTTTACGCAGCCCCACATGCAACTGGACCCTCCGGGTTCGATTTTTCGAACAACACTAAATATATCCCTAGCCGGCATGGGAGAAGACTGAAAACCCGGGCCCCAGAAAACGCGTTGCAAGCCCCTTTGGAGCATCCAAAAGTGTCACCAAAGGAAGGCTTTGGGTACAAGAGAACTCCCCAGGGGAGCCTTTACGCAGCCCCACATGCAACTGGATTCTCAGGGTTCGCTGTTTCCGAGCATCCCTAAACATAGCCCTAGCCGGCATCGATGACGACTGAAAAATCAGGCCCCAGGAAATGCGTTACGAGCCCTTTTCGCCCATCCAAAAGTGTAACCAAAGGAAGGCTTTGGGTACAAGTGAACTCCCCAGGGGAGCCTTTACGCAGCCCCACATGCAACTGGACCCTCCGGGTTCGCTCTTCCTGAGAAAATCTAAACGTAGCCCTAGCCGTCATCGCAGACGAATGAAAAATCAGGCCCCAGGAAATGCGTTGCGAGCCCTTTTCGCCCATCCCAAAGTGCCCACAAAGGAAGGCTTTGGGTACAAGAGAACTCCCCAGGGGAGCCTTTACGCAGCCCCACATGCAACTGGACCCTTTGGGTTCGATTTTTCCTAGCAACCCTAAATATATCCCTAGCCGGCATGGGAGAAGACTGAAAACCCGGGCCCAAGAAAACGCGTTGCAAGCCCCTTAGGACCATCCAAAAGTGCCCCCAAAGGAAGGCTTTGGGTACATCTGAAGTTCCCAGGGGAGCCTTTACGCAGCCCCACATGCAACTGGACCCTCCGGGTTCGCTGTTTTTGAGCATACCTAAACATAGCCCTAGCCGGCATCGGAGACGACTGAAAAATCAGGCTCCAGGAAATGCGTTCTGAGCCCTTTTCGCCCATCCAAAACTGCCCCCAAAGGAAGACTTTGGGTACAAGTGAACTCCCCAGGGGAGCCTTTACGCAGCCCCACATGCAACTGGACCCTCCGGTTTCGCTGTTTTTGAGCATACCTAAACATAGCTCTAGCCAGCATTGAAGACGACTGAAAAATCAGGCCCCAGGAAATGCGTTGCAAGACCCATTGGACCATCCAAAAGTGCCCCTAAAGGAAGGCTTTGGGTACATCTGAAGTTCAGAGGTGAGCCTTTACGCAGCCCCATATGCAACTGGACTCTCCCGGTTCGCTGTTTCAGAGCAACCCTAAATATATCACTAGCCGGCATGGGAGAAGACTGAAAACCCGGGCCACAGAAAATGCGTTGCAAGCCCCTTTGGACCATCCAAAAGTGTCACCAAAGGAAGGGTTTGGGTACAAGTGAACTCCTCTGGGGAGCCTTTAAGCAGCCCCACATGCAACTGGACCCTGCGGGATCGCTGTTCCTGAGCAAACCTAAAAGTAGCCCTAGCCGTCACCGCAGACGAGTGAAAAATCAGGCCCCAGGAAATGCATTGCGAGCCATTTTGGACCATCCAAAAGTGTCACCAAAAGAAGGCTTGGGTACAAGAGAACTCCCCAGGGGAGCCTTTACGCAGGCCCACATGCAACTGGACCCTCCGAGTTCCCTACTTCCGAGCATCCCTAAACATAGCCCTAGCCGTCATCGGAGACGACTGAAAAATCAGGCCCCAAGAAATGCGTTTCGAGCCCTTTTCGCCCATCCAAAAGTGCCCCCAAAGGAAGACTTTGGGTACAAGAGAACTCCCCAGGGGAGCCTTTACGCAGCCCCACATGCAACTGGACCCTTTGGGTTAGATTTTTCCTAGCAACCCTAAATATATCCCTAGCCGGCATGGGAGAAGACTGAAAACCCGGGCCCCAGAAAACGCGTTGCAAGCCCCTTAGGACCATCCAAAAGTGCCCCCAAAGGAAGGCTTTGGGTACATCTGAAGTTCCCAGGGGAGCCTTTACGCAGCCCCACATGCAACTGGACCCTCCGGTTTCGATTTTTCGAACAACAATAAATATATCCCTAGCCGTCATCGGAGACGACTGAAAAATCAGGCCCCAGGAAATGTGTTTCAAGCCCCTTTGGACCATCCAAAGGTGTCACCAAAGGAAGGCTTTGGGTACAAGAGAACTCCCCAGGGGAGCCTTTACGCAGCCCCACATGCAACTGGACCCTTCGGGTTCGATTTTTCCGAGCAACCCTAAATATATCCCTAGCCGGCATGTGAGAAGACTGAAAACGCGGGCCCCAGAAAACGCGTTGCAAGCCCCTTTGGACCATCCAAAAGTGCCCGCAAAGGAAGACTTTGGGTACAAGAGAACTCCCCAGGGGAGACTTTACGCAGCCCAACATGCAACTGGACCCTCCGGGTTCGCTGTTCATGAGCAAACCTAAACGTAGCCCTAGCCGTCATCGGAGACGACTGAAAAATCAGGCCCCAGGAAATGCGTTCCGAGGCCTTTTCGACCATCCAAATGTGCCCCCAAAGGAAGGCTTTGGGTACAAGTGAACTCCCCAGGGGAGCCTTTACGCAGCCCCACATGCAACTGGACCCTCCGGGTTCGCTGTTTCCCAGCATCCCTAAACATAGCCCTAGCCGGCATCGAAGACGACTGAAAAATCAGGCCCCAGGAAATGCGTTGCGAGCCCTTTTCGCCCATCCAAAAGTGCCCCCAAAGGAAGGCTTTGGGTACAAGAGAACTCCCCAGGGGAGCCTTTACGCAGGCCCACATGCAACTGGACCCTCCGAGTTCGCTGGTTCCGAGCATCCCTAAACGTAGCCCTAGCCGGCATCGGAGACGACTGAAAACCCGGGCCCCAGAAAACGTGTTTCAAGCCCCTTTGGACTATCTAAAAGTGTCACCAAAGGAAGGCTTTGGGTACAAGAGAACTCCCCAGGGGAGCCTTTACGCAGCCCCACATGCAACTGGCCCCTCTGGGTTCGCTGTTCCTGAGCAAACCTAAATGTAGCCCTGGCCGTCATCGGAGACGACTGAAAAATCAGGTCCAGGAAATGCGTTGCGAGCCCCTTAGGACCATCCAAAAGTGTAACCAAAGGAAGGCTTTGGGTACATCTGAAGTTCCCAGGGGAGCCTTTACGCAGCCCCATATGCAACTGGACCCTCCGAGTTCGCTGTTTCCGAGCATCCCTAAACATAGCCCTAGCAGTCATCGGAGACGACTGAAAAATCAGGCCCCAGGAAATGCGTTGCGAGCCCTTTTCGCCCATCCAAAAGTGCCCGCAAAGGAAGGCTTTGGGTACAAGTGATCTCCCCAGGGGAGCCTTTACGCAGCCCCACATGCAACTGGACCCTCCGGGTTCGCTGTTCCTGAGGAAACCGTAATGTAGCCCTGGCCGTCATCGCAGATGTGTGAAAAATCAGGCCCCAGGAAATGCGTTCCGAGCCCTTTTCGCCCATCCAAATGTGCCCCCAAAGGAAGACTTTGGGTACAAGAGAACTCCCCAGGGGAGCCTTTACGCAGCCCCACATGCAACTGGACCCTCCGGGTTCGCTGTTCCTGAGAAAACCTAAACGTAGCCCTGGCCCTCATAGGAGACGACTGAAAAATCAGGCCCCAGGAAATGTGTTGCGAGCCCTTTTCGCCCATCCAAAAGTGTCACCAAAGGAAGGCTTTGGGTACAAGAGAACTCCCCAGGGGAGCCTTTACGCAGCCCCACATGCAACTGGACCCTCCGGGTTCGCTGTTCCTGAGCAAACCTAAACGTAGCCCTGGCCGTCATAGGAGACGACTGAAAAATCAGGCCCCAGGAAATGCGTTGCGAGCCCCTTTGGACCATCCAAAAGTGTCACCAAAGGAAGGCTTTGGGTACAAGAGAACTCCCCAGGGGAGCCTTTACGCAGCCCCACATGCAACTGGACCCTCCGGGTTCGCTGTTCCTGAGAAAACCTAAACGTAGCTCTGGCCGTCATAGGAGACGACTGAAAAATCAGGCCCCAGGAAATGTGTTGCGAGCCCTTTTCGCCCATCCAAAAGTGTCACCAAAGGAAGGCTTTGGGTACAAGAGAACTCCCCAGGGGAGCCTTTACGCAGCCCCACATGCAACTGGACCCTCCGGGTTCGCTGTTTCCGAGTATCCCTAAACATAGCCCTAGCCGGCATCGATGAGGACTGAAAAATCAGGCCCCAGGAAATGCGTTGCGAGCCCCTTTGGACCATCCAAAAGTGTCACCAAAGGAAGGATTTGGGTACAAGAGAACTCCCCAGGGGAGCCTTTACGCAGCCCCACATGCAACTGGATCCTCCGGGTTCGCTGTTCCTGAGCAAACCTAAACGTAGCCCTGGCCGTCATAGGAGACGACTGAAAAATCAGGCCCCAGGAAATGTGTTACGAGCCCTTTTCGCCCATCCAAAAGTGTCACCAAAGGAAGGCTTTGGGTACAAGTGAACTCCCCAGGGGAGCCTTTACGCAGCCCCACATGCAACTGGACCCTCCGGGTTCGCTGTTTCCGAGCATCCCTAAACATAGCCCTAGCCGTCATCGGAGACGACTGAAAAATCAGGCCCCAGGAAATGTGTTGCGAGCCCTTTTCGCCCATCCAAAAGTGTCACCAAAGGAAGGCTTTGGGTACAAGTGAACTCCCCAGGGGAGCCTTTACGCAGCCCCACATGCAACTGGACCCTCCGGGTTCGCTGTTTCTGAGCATCCCTAAACAAAGCCCTAGACGGCATCGAATACAACTGAAAAATCAGGCCCCAGGAAATGCGTTGCAAGCCCCATTGGACCATCCAAAAGTGCCCTCAAAGGAAAGCTTTGGGTACATCTGAAGTTCCCAGGGGAGCCTTTACGCAGCCCCACATGCAACTGGACCCTCCGGGTTCGCTGTTCCTGAGCAAACCTAAACGTAGCCCTAGCCGTCATCGCAGACGAGTGAAAAATCAGGCCACAGGAAATGTGTTGCGAGCCCCTTTGGACCATCCCAAAGTGCCCGCAAAGGAAGGCTTTGGGTACAAGTGAACTCCCCAGGGGAGCCTTTACGCAGCCCAACATGCAACTGGACCCTCCGGGTTCGCTGTTTCCCAGCATCCCTAAACATAGCCCTAGCCGGCATCGATGACGACTGAAAAATAAGGCTCCAGGAAATGCGTTCCGAGCCCTTTTCGCCCATCCAAAACTGCCCCCAAAGGAAGACTTTGGGTACAAGTGAACTCCCCAGGGGAGCCTTTACGCAGCCCCACATGCAACTGGACCCTCCGGGTTCGATTTTTCGAACAACACTAAATATATCCCTAGCCGGCATGGGAGAAGACTGAAAACCCGGGCCCCAGAAAACGCGTTGCAAGCCCCTTTGGAGCATCCAAAAGTGTCACCAAAGGAAGGCTTTGGGTACAAGAGAACTCCCCAGGGGAGCCTTTACGCAGCCCCACATGCAACTGGATTCTCAGGGTTCGCTGTTTCCGAGCATCCCTAAACATAGCCCTAGCCGGCATCGATGACGACTGAAAAATCAGGCCCCAGGAAATGCGTTACGAGCCCTTTTCGCCCATCCAAAAGTGTAACCAAAGGAAGGCTTTGGGTACAAGTGAACTCCCCAGGGGAGCCTTTACGCAGCCCCACATGCAACTGGACCCTCCGGGTTGGCTCTTCCTGAGAAAATCTAAACGTAACCCTAGCCGTCATCGCAGACGAATGAAAAATCAGGCCCCAAGAAATGCGTTGCGAGCCTCTTTGGACCATCCAAAAGTGCCCCCAAAGGAAGGCTTTGGGTACATCTGAACTTCCCAGGGGAGCCTTTACGCAGCCCCACATGCAACTGGACCCTCCGGGTTCGATTTTTCCGAGCAACCCTAAATATATCACTAGCCAGCATGGGAGAAGACTGAAAACCCGGGCCCCAGAAAACGCGTTGCAAGCCCCTTTGGACCATCCAAAAGTGTCACCAAAGGAAGGCTTTGGGTACAAGTGAACTCCCCAGGGGAGCCTTTACGCAGCCCCACATGCAACTGGACCCTCCGGGTTCGCTGTTCCTGAGCAAACCGAAATGTAGCCCTGGCCGTCATAGGAGACGACTGAAAAATCAGGCCCCAGGAAATGTGTTGCGAGCCCTTTTCGCCCATCCAAAAGTGTCACCAAAAGAAGGCTTTGGGTACAAGTGAACTCCCCAGGGGAGCCTTTACGCAGCCCAACATGCAACTGGACCCTCCGGGTTCGCTGTTTCCCAGCATCCCTAAACATAGCCCTAGCCGGCATCAAAGACGACTGAAAAATCAGGCCCCAGGAAATGCGTTGCGAGCCCTTTTCGCCCATCCCAAAGTGCCCACAAAGGAAGGCTTTGAATACAAGAGAACTCCCCAGGGGAGCCTTTACGCAGCCCCACATGCATCTGGACCCTTTGGGGTCGATTTTTCCTAGCAACCCTAAATATATCCCTAGCCGGCATGGGAGAAGACTGAAAACCCGGGCCCCAGAAAACGCGTTGCAAGCCCCTTAGGACCATCCAAAAGTGCCCCCAAAGGAAGGCTTTGGGTACATCTGAAGTTCCCAGGGGAGCCTTTACGCAGCCCCACATGCAACTGGACCCTCCGGGTTCGCTGTTTTTGAGCATACCTAAACATAGCCCTAGCCGGCATCGGAGACGACTGAAAAATCAGGCTCCAGGAAATGCGTTCCGAGCCCTTTTCGCCCATCCAAAACTGCCCCCAAAGGAAGACTTTGGGTACAAGTGAACTCCCCAGGGGAGCCTTTACGCAGCCCCACATGCAACTGGACCCTCCGGTTTCGCTGTTTTTGAGCATACCTAAACATAGCTCTAGCCAGCATCGAAGACGACTGAAAAATCAGGCCCCAGGAAATGCGTTGCAAGACCCATTGGACCATCCAAAAGTGCCCCTAAAGGAAGGCTTTGGGTACATCTAAAGTTAAGAGGTGAGCCTTTACGCAGCCCCATATGCAACTGGACTCTCCCGGTTCGCTGTTTCAGAGCAACCCTAAATATATCACTAGCCGGCATGGGAGAAGACTGAAAACCCGGGCCACAGAAAATGCGTTGCAAGCCCCTTTGGACCATCCAAAAGTGTCACCAAAGGAAGGGTTTGGGTACAAGTGAACTCCTCTGGGGAGCCTTTAAGCAGCCCCACATGCAACTGGACCCTGCGGGATCGTTGTTCCTGAGCAAACCTAAAAGTAGCCCTAGCCGTCACCGCAGACGAGTGAAAAATCAGGCCCCAGGAAATGCATTGCGAGCCATTTTGGACCATCCAAAAGTGTCACCAAAAGAAGGCTTGGGTACAAGAGAACTCCCCAGGGGAGCCTTTACGCAGGCCCACATGCAACTGGACCCTCCGAGTTCTCTGCTTCCGAGCATCCCTAAACATAGCCCTAGCCGTCATCGGAGACGACTGAAAAATCAGGCCCCAGGAAATGCGTTGCGAGCCCCTTTGGACCATCCAAAAGTGTCACCAAAGGAAGGCTTTGGGTACAAGAGAACTCCCCAGGGGAGCCTTTACGCAGCCCCACATGCAACTGGACCCTCCGGGTTCGCTGTTCCTGAGCAAACCTAAACGTAGCCCTGGCCGTCATAGGAGACGACTGAAAAATCAGGAAATGTGTTGCGAGACCTTTTCGCCCATCCAAAAGTGCCCCCAAAGGAAGGCTTTGGGTACAAGAGAACTCCCCAGGGGAGCCTTTACGCAGCCCCACATGCAACTGGACCCTCCGGGTTCGCTGTTCCTGAGCAAACCTAAACGTAGCCCTGGCCGTCATAGGAGACGACTGAAAAATCAGGCCCCAGGAAATGTGTTTTGAGCCCTTTTCGCCCATCCAAAAGTGCCCCCAAAGGAAGGCTTTGGGTACAAGAGAACTCCCCAGGGGAGCCTTTACGCAGCCCCACATGCAACTGGACCCTCCGGGTTCGCTGTTTCCGAGCATCCCTAAACATAACCCTAGCCGGCATCGATGAGGATTGAAAAATCAGGCCCCAGGAAATGCGTTGCGAGCCCCTTTGGACCATCCAAAAGTGTCACCAAAGGAAGGCTTTGGGTACAAGAGAACTCCCCAGGGGAGCCTTTACGCAGCCCCACATGCAACTGGATCCTCCGGGTTCGCTGTTCCTGAGCAAACCTAAACGTAGCCCTGGCCGTCATAGGAGACGACTGAAAAATCAGGCCCCAGGAAATGTGTTGCGAGCCCTTTTCGCCCATCCAAAAGTGTCACCAAAGGAAGGCTTTGGGTACAAGTGAACTCCCCAGGGGAGCCTTTACGCAGCCCCACATGCAACTGGACCCTCCGGGTTCGCTGTTTCCGAGCATCCCTAAACATAGCCCTAGCCGTCATCGGAGACGACTGAAAAATCAGGCCCCAGGAAATGTGTTGCGAGCCCTTTTCGCCCATCCAAAAGTGCCCCCAAAGGAAGGCTTTGGGTACAAGTGAACTCCCCAGGGGAGCCTTTACGCAGCCCCACATGCAACTGGACCCTCCGGTTTCGCTGTTTTTGAGCATACCTAAACATAGCCCTAGCCGTCATCGG
This sequence comes from Anas acuta, assembly GCF_963932015.1. Taxonomy (NCBI): domain Eukaryota; kingdom Metazoa; phylum Chordata; class Aves; order Anseriformes; family Anatidae; genus Anas; species Anas acuta. The sequence continues at coordinate 212,526 of NW_027076008.1, read as the reverse complement.
AGACGAGTGAAAAATCAGGCCCCAGGAAATGTGTTTCAAGCCCCTTTGGACCATCCAAAGGTGTCACCAAAGGAAGGCTTTGGGTACAAGAGAACTCCCCAGGGGAGCCTTTACGCAGCCCCACATGCAACTGGACCCTTCGGGTTCGATTTTTCCAAGCAACCCTAAATATATCCCTAGCCGGCATGTGAGAAGACTGAAAACCCGGGCCCCAGAAAACGCGTTGCAAGCCCCTTTGGACCATTCAAAAGTGCCCGCAAAGGAAGACTTTGGGTACAAGAGAACTCCCCAGGGGAGACTTTACGCAGCCCCACATGCAACTGGACCCTCCGGGTTCGCTGTTCATGAGCAAACCTAAACGTAGCCCTAGCCGTCATCGGAGACGAGTGAAAAATCAGGCCCCAGGAAATGCGTTCCGAGGCCTTTTCGACCATCCAAATGTGCCCCCAAAGGAAGTCTTTGGGTAAAAGTGAACTCCCCAGGGGAGCCTTTACGCAGGCCCACATGCAACTGGACCCTCCGAGTTCGCTGTTTCCGAGCATCCCTAAACATAGCCCTAGCCGTCATCGGAGACGACTGAAAAATCAGGCCCCAGGAAATGTGTTTTGAGTCCTTTTCTCCCATCCAAAAGTGCCCCCAAAGGAAGGCTTTGGGTACAAGAGAACTCCCCAGGGGAGCCTTTACGCAGCCCCACATGCAACTGGACCCTCCGGGTTCGCTGTTTCCGAGCATCCCTAAACATAGCCCTAGCCGGCATCGATGAGGACTGAAAAATCAGGCCCCAGGAAATGCGTTGCGAGCCCCTTTGGACCATCCAAAAGTGTCACCAAAGGAAGGCTTTGGGTACAAGAGAACTCCCCAGGGGAGCCTTTACGCAGCCCCACATGCAACTGGAGCCTCCGGGTTCGCTGTTCCTGAGCAAACCTAAACGTAGCCCTGGCCGTCATAGGAGACGACTGAAAAATCAGGCCCCAGGAAATGTGTTGCGAGCCCTTTTCGCCCATCCAAAAGTGTCACCAAAGGAAGGCTTTGGGTACAAGTGAACTCCCCAGGGGAGCCTTTACGCAGCCCCACATGCAACTGGACCCTCCGGGTTCGCTGTTTCCGAGCATCCCTAAACATAGCCCTAGCCGTCATCGGAGACGACTGAAAAATCAGGCCCCAGGAAATGTGTTGCGAGCCCTTTTCGCCCATCCAAAAGTGTCACCAAAGGAAGGCTTTGGGTACAAGTGAACTCCCCAGGGGAGCCTTTACGCAGCCCCACATGCAACTGGACCCTCCGGGTTCGCTGTTTTTGAGCATACCTAAACATAGCCCTAGCCGTCATCGGAGACGAGTGAAAAATCAGGCCCCAGGAAATGTGTTTCAAGCCCCTTTGGACCATCCAAAGGTGTCACCAAAGGAAGGCTTTGGGTACAAGAGAACTCCCCAGGGGAGCCTTTACGCAGCCCCACATGCAACTGGACCCTTCGGGATCGATTTTTCCAAGCAACCCTAAATATATCCCTAGCCGGCATGTGAGAAGACTGAAAACCCGGGCCCCAGAAAACGCGTTGCAAGCCCCTTTGGACCATTCAAAAGTGCCCGCAAAGGAAGACTTTGGGTACAAGAGAACTCCCCAGGGGAGCCTTTACGCAGCCCCACATGCAACTGGACCCTCCGGGTTCGCTGTTCATGAGCAAACCTAAACGTAGCCCTAGCCGTCATCGGAGACGAGTGAAAAATCAGGCCCCAGGAAATGCGTTCCGAGGCCTTTTCGACCATCCATATGTGCCCCCAAAGGAAGTCTTTGGGTACAAGTGAACTCCCCAGGGGAGCCTTTACGCAGCCCCACATGCAACTGGACCCTCCGGGTTCGCTGTTTCCCAGCATCCCTAAACATAACCCTAGCCGGCATCGAAGACGACTGAAAAATCAGGCCCCAGGAAATGCGTTGCGAGCCCTTTTCGCCCATCCAAAAGTGCCCGCAAAGGAAGGCTTTGGGTACAAGAGAACTCCCCAGGGGAGCCTTTACGCAGGCCCACATGCAACTGGACCCTCCGAGTTCGCTGTTTCCGAGCATCCCTAAACATAGCCCTAGCCGGCATCGGAGACGACTGAAAACCCGGGCCCCAGAAAACGTGTTGCAAGCCCCTTTGAACCATCTAAAAGTGTCACCAAAGGAAGGCTTTGCGTACAAGAGAACTCCCCAGGGGAGCCTTTACGCAGCCCCACATGCAACTGGACCCTCCGGGTTCGCTGTTCCTGAGCAAACCTAAACGTAGCACTGGCCTTCATCGGAGACGACTGAAAAATCAGGCCCCAGGAAATGCGTTGCGAGCCCCTTAGGACCATCCAAAAGTGCCCCCAAAGGAAGGGTTTGGGTACATCTGAAGTTCCCAGGGGAGCCTTTACGCAGCCCCACATGCAACTGGAGCCTCCGGGTTCGCTGTTCCTGAGCAAACCTAAACGTAGCCCTGGCCGTCATAGGAGACGACTGAAAAATCAGGCCCCAGGAAATGTGTTGCGAGCCCTTTTCGCCCATCCAAAAGTGCCCCCAAAGGAAGGCTTTGGGTACAAGAGAACTCCCCAGGGGAGCCTTTACGCAGCCCCACATGCAACTGGACCCTCCGGGTTCTCTGTTTCCGAGCATCCCTAAACATAGCCCTAGCCGGCATCGATGAGGACTGAAAAATCAGGCCCCAGGAAATGCGTTGCGAGCCCCTTTGGACCATCCAAAAGTGTCACCAAAGGAAGGCTTTGGGTACAAAAGAACTCCCGAGGGGAGCCTTTACGCAGCCCCACATGCAACTGGACCCTCCGGGTTCGCTGTTCCTGAGCAAACCTAAACGTAGCCCTGGCCGTCATAGGAGACGACTGAAAAATCAGGCCCCAGGAAATGTGTTGCGAGCCCTTTTCGCCCATCCAAAAGTGTCACCAAAGGAAGGCTTTGGGTACAAGTGAACTCCCCAGGGGAGCCTTTACGCAGCCCCACATGCAACTGGACCCTCCGGGTTCGCTGTTTCCGAGCATCCCTAAACATAGCCCTAGCCATCATCGGAGACGACTGAAAAATCAGGCCCCAGGAAATGTGTTGCGAGCCCTTTTCGCCCATCCAAAAGTGTCCCCAAAGGAAGGCTTTGGGTACAAGTGAACTCCCCAGGGGAACCTTTACGCAGCCCCACATGCAACTGGACCCTCCGGGTTCGCTGTTTCCGAGCATCGCTAAACATAGCCCTAGCCGTCATCGGAGACGACTGAAAAATCAGGCCCCAGGAAATGTGTTTCAAGCCCCTTTGGACCATCCAAAGGTGTCACCAAAGGAAGGCTTTGGGTACAAGAGAACTCCCCAGGGGAGCCTTTACGCAGCCCCACATGCAACTGGACCCTTCGGGTTCGATTTTTCCGAGCAACCCTAAATATATCCCTAGCCGGCATGTGAGAAGACTGAAAACCCGGGCCCCAGAAAACGCGTTGCAAGCCCCTTTGGACCATCCAAAAGTGCCCGCAAAGGAAGACTTTGGGTACAAGAGAACTCCCCAGGGGAGACTTTACGCAGCCCCACATGCAACTGGACCCTCCGGGTTCGCTGTTCATGAGCAAACCTATACGTAGCCCTAGCCGTCATCGGAGACGAGTGAAAAATCAGGCCCCAGGAAATGCGTTGCGAGCCCTTTTCGCCCATCCAAAAGTGCCCCCAAAGGAAGGCTTTGGGTACAAGAGAACTCCCCAGGGGAGCCTTTACGCAGGCCCACATGCAACTGGACCCTCCGAGTTCGCTGTTTCCGAGCATCCCTAAACGTAGCCCTAGCCGGCATCGGAGACGACTGAAAACACGGGCCCCAGAAAACGTGTTGCAAGCCCCTTTGGACTATCTAAAAGTGTCACCAAAGGAAGGCTTTGGGTACAAGAGAACTCCCCAGGGGAGCCTTTACGCAGCCCCACATGCAACTGGCCCCTCCGGGTTCGCTGTTCCTGAGCAAACCTAAATGTAGCCCTGGCCGTCATCGGAGACGACTGAAAAATCAGGTCCAGGAAATGCGTTGCGAGCCCCTTAGGACCATCCAAAAGTGTAACCAAAGGAAGGCTTTGGGTACATCTGAAGTTCCCAGGGGAGCCTTTACGCAGCCCCATATGCAACTGGACCCTCCGAGTTCGCTGTTTCCGAGCATCCCTAAACATAGCCCTAGCAGTCATCGGAGACGACTGAAAAATCAGGCCCCAGGAAATGCGTTGCGAGCCCTTTTCGCCCATCCAAAAGTGCCCGCAAAGGAAGGCTTTGGGTACAAGTGATCTCCCCAGGGGAGTCTTTACGCAGCCCCACATGCAACTGGAGCCTCCGGGTTCGCTGTTCCTGAGGAAACCGTAATGTAGCCCTGGCCGTCATCGCAGATGTGTGAAAAATCAGGCCCCAGGAAATGCGTTCCGAGCCCTTTTCGCCCATCCAAATGTGCCCCCAAAGGAAGACTTTGGGTACAAGAGAACTCCCCAGGGGAGCCTTTACGCAGCCCCACATGCAACTGGAGCCTCCGGGTTCGCTGTTCCTGAGAAAACCTAAACGTAGCCCTGGCCCTCATAGGAGACGACTGAAAAATCAGGCCCCAGGAAATGTGTTGCGAGCCCTTTTCGCCCATCCAAAAGTGCCCCCAAAGGAAGGCTTTGGGTACAAGAGAACTCCCCAGGGGAGCCTTTACGCAGCCCCACATGCAACTGGACCCTCCGGGTTCGCTGTTTCCGAGCATCCCTAAACATAGCCCTAGCCGGCATCGATGAGGACTGAAAAATCAGGCCCCAGGAAATGCGTTGCGAGCCCCTTTGGACCATCCAAAAGTGCCCCCAAAGGAAGGCTTTGGGTACAAAAGAACTCCCGAGGGGAGCCTTTACGCAGCCCCACATGCAACTGGACCCTCCGGGTTCGCTGTTCCTGAGCAAACCTAAACGTAGCCCTGGCCGTCATAGGAGACGACTGAAAAATCAGGCCCCAGGAAATGTGTTGCGAGCCCTTTTCGCCCATCCAAAAGTGTCACCAAAGGAAGGCTTTGGGTACAAGTGATCTCCCCAGGGGAGCCTTTACGCAGCCCCACATGCAACTGGACCCTCCGGGTTCGCTGTTTCCGAGCATCCCTAAACATAGCCCTAGCCATCATCGGAGACGACTGAAAAATCAGGCCCCAGGAAATGTGTTGCGAGCCCTTTTCGCCCATCCAAAAGTGTCACCAAAGGAAGGCTTTGGGTACAAGTGAACTCCCCAGGGGAACCTTTACGCAGCCCCACATGCAACTGGACCCTCCGGGTTCGCTGTTTCCGAGCATCCCTAAACATATCCCTAGCCGTCATCGGAGACGACTGAAAAATCAGGCCCCAGGAAATGTGTTTCAAGCCCCTTTGGACCATCCAAAGGTGTCACCAAAGGAAGGCTTTGGGTACAAGAGAACTCCCCAGGGGAGCCTTTACGCAGCCCCACATGCAACTGGACCCTTCGGGTTCGATTTTTCCGAGCAACCCTAAATATATCCCTAGCCGGCATGTGAGAAGACTGAAAACCCGGGCCCCAGAAAACGCGTTGCAATCCCCTTTGGACCATCCATAAGTGCCCGCAAAGGAAGACTTTGGGTACAAGAGAACTCCCCAGGGGAGCCTTTACGCAGCCCCACATGCAACTGGACCCTCCGGGTTCGCTGTTCATGAGCAAACCTATACGTAGCCCTAGCCGTCATCGGAGACGAGTGAAAAATCAGGCCCCAGGAAATGCGTTGCGAGCCCTTTTCGCCCATCCAAAAGTGCCCCCAAAGGAAGGCTTTGGGTACAAGAGAACTCCCCAGGGGAGCCTTTACGCAGGCCCACATGCAACTGGACCCTCCGAGTTCGCTGTTTCCGAGCATCCTTAAACGTAGCCCTAGCCGGCATCGGAGACGACTGAAAACCCGGGCCCCAGAAAACGTGTTGCAAGCCCCTTTGGACTATCTAAAAGTGTCACCAAAGGAAGGCTTTGGGTACAAGAGAACTCCCCAGGGGAGCCTTTACGCAGCCCCACATGCAACTGGCCCCTCCGGGTTCGCTGTTCCTGAGCAAACCTAAATGTAGCCCTGGCCTTCATCGGAGACGACTGAAAAATCAGGTCCAGGAAATGCGTTGCGAGCCCCTTAGGACCATCCAAAAGTGTAACCAAAGGAAGGCTTTGGGTACATCTGAAGTTCCCAGGGGAGCCTTTACGCAGCCCCATATGCAACTGGACCCTCCGAGTTCGCTGTTTCCGAGCATCCCTAAACATAGCCCTAGCAGTCATCGGAGACGACTGAAAAATCAGGCCCCAGGAAATGCGTTGCGAGCCCTTTTCGCCCATCCAAAAGTGCCCGCAAAGGAAGGCTTTGGGTACAAGTGATCTCCCCAGGGGAGTCTTTACGCAGCCCCACATGCAACTGGACCCTCCGGGTTCGCTGTTCCTGAGGAAACCGTAATGTAGCCCTGGCCGTCATCGCAGATGTGTGAAAAATCAGGCCCCAGGAAATGCGTTCCGAGCCCTTTTCGCCCATCCAAATGTGCCCCCAAAGGAAGACTTTGGGTACAAGAGAACTCCCCAGGGGAGCCTTTACGCAGCCCCACATGCAACTGGACCCTCCGGGTTCGCTGTTCCTGAGAAAACCTAAACGTAGCCCTGGCCCTCATAGGAGACGACTGAAAAATCAGGCCCCAGGAAATGTGTTGCGAGCCCTTTTCGCCCATCCAAAAGTGTCACCAAAGGAAGGCTTTGGGTACAAGAGAACTCCCCAGGGGAGCCTTTACGCAGCCCCACATGCAACTGGACCCTCCGGGTTCGCTGTTCCTGAGCAAACCTAAACGTAGCCCTGGCCGTCATAGGAGACGACTGAAAAATCAGGCCCCAGGAAATGCGTTGCGAGCCCCTTTGGACCATCCAAAAGTGTCACCAAAGGAAGGCTTTGGGTACAAGAGAACTCCCCAGGGGAGCCTTTACGCAGCCCCACATGCAACTGGACCCTCCGGGTTCGCTGTTCCTGAGAAAACCTAAACGTAGCTCTGGCCGTCATAGGAGACGACTGAAAAATCAGGCCCCAGGAAATGTGTTGCGAGCCCTTTTCGCCCATCCAAAAGTGTCACCAAAGGAAGGCTTTGGGTACAAGAGAACTCCCCAGGGGAGCCTTTACGCAGCCCCACATGCAACTGGACCCTCCGGGTTCGCTGTTTCCGAGCATCCCTAAACATAGCCCTAGCCGGCATCGATGAGGACTGAAAAATCAGGCCCCAGGAAATGCGTTGCGAGCCCCTTTGGACCATCCAAAAGTGTCACCAAAGGAAGGCTTTGGGTACAAGAGAACTCCCCAGGGGAGCCTTTACGCAGCCCCACATGCAACTGGACCCTCCGGGTTCGCTGTTCCTGAGAAAACCTAAACGTAGCTCTGGCCGTCATAGGAGACGACTGAAAAATCAGGCCCCAGGAAATGTGTTGCGAGCCCTTTTCGCCCATCCAAAAGTGTCACCAAAGGAAGGCTTTGGGTACAAGAGAACTCCCCAGGGGAGCCTTTACGCAGCCCCACATGCAACTGGACCCTCCGGGTTCGCTGTTTCCGAGCATCCCTAAACATAGCCCTAGCCGGCATCGATGAGGACTGAAAAATCAGGCCCCAGGAAATGCGTTGCGAGCCCCTTTGGACCATCCAAAAGTGTCACCAAAGGAAGGCTTTGGGTACAAGAGAACTCCCCAGGGGAGCCTTTACGCAGCCCCACATGCAACTGGACTCTCCGGGTTCGATTTTTCCGAGCAACCCTAAATATATCCCTAGCCGGCATGGGAGAAGTCTTAAAACCCGGGCCCCAGAAAACGCGTTGCAAGCCCCTTTGGACCATCCAAAAGTGTCACCAAAGGAAGGCTTTGGGTACAAGTGAACTCCCCAGGGGAGCCTTTACGCAGCCCCACATGCAACTGGACCCTACGGGTTCGCTGTTTATGAGCATCCCTAAACATAGCCCTAGCCGGCATCGAAGACGACTGAAAAATCAGGCCCCAGGAAATGCGTTGCAAGCCCCTTTGGACCATCCAAAAGTGTCACCAAAGGAAGGCTTTGGGTACAAGTGAACTCCCCAGGGGAGCCTTTACGCAGCCCCACATGCAACTGGATCCTCCGGGTTCGCCGTTCATGAGCAAACCCTAAACGTAGCCCTAGCCGGCATCGAAGACGACTGAAAAATCAGGCCCCAGGAAATGCGTTGCAAGCCCCATTGGACCATCCAAAAGTGCCCCCAAAGGAAGGCTTTGGGTACATTTGAAGTTCCCAGGGGAGCCTTTACGCAGCCCCACATGCAACTGGACCCTTTGGGTTCGAGTTTTCCGAGCAACCCTAAATATATCCCTAGCCGGCATGGGAGAAGACTGAAAACCCGGGCCACAGAAAACGCGTTGCAAGCCCCTTTGGACCATCCAAAAGTGTCACCAAAGGAAGGCTTTGGGTACAAGTGAAATCCCCATGGGAAGCCTTTACGCAGCCCCACATGCAACTGGACCCTCCGGGTTCGCTGTTCATGAGCAAACCTAAACGTAGCCCTAGCCGTCATTGGAGACGACTGAAAAATCAGGCCCCAGGAAATGTGTTGCGAGGCCCTTTGGACCATCCAAAAGTGTCACCAAAGGAAGGCTTTGGGTACATCTGAAGTTCCCAGGGGAGCCTTTACGCAGCCCCACATGCAACTGGACCCTCCGGGTTCGCTGTTCATGAGCAAACCGAAACGTAGCCCTAGCCGTCATCGGAGACGACTGAAAAATCAGGCCCCAGGAAATGCGTTGCAAGCCCCTTTGGACCATCCAAAAGTGCCCCCAAAGGAAGGCTTTGGGTACAAGTGATCTCCCCAGGGGAGCCTTTACGCAGCCCCACATGCAACTGGACCCTGCGGGATCGCTGTTCCTGAGCAAACCTAAACGTAGCCCTAGCCGTCATCACAGACGAGTGAAAAATCAGGCCCCAGGAAATGCGATGCGAGCCCTTTTCGCCCATCCAAAAGTGCCCCCAAAGGAAGGCTTTGGGTACAAGTGAACTCCCCAGGGGAGCCTTTACGCAGCCCCACATGCAACTGGACCCTCTGGGTTCGCTGTTTCTGAGCATCCCTAAACATAGCCCTAGACGGCATCGAAGACGACTGAAAAATCAGGCCCCAGGAAATGCGTTGCAAGCCCCATTGGACCATCCAAAAGTGCCCCCAAAGGAAGGCTTTGGGTACATCTGAAGTTCCCAGGGGAGCCTTTACGCAGCCCCACATGCAACTGGACCCTCCGGGATCGCTGTTTCAGAGCAATCCTAAATATATCACTAGCCGGCATGGGAGAAGACTGAAAACCCGGGCCACAGAAAATGCGTTGCAAGCCCCTTTGGACCATCCAAAAGTGTCACCAAAGGACGGCTTTGGGTACAAGAGAACTCCCCAGGGGAGCCTTTACGCAGCCCCACATGCAACTGGACCCTCCGGGTTCGCTGTTCCTGAGCAAACCTAAACCTATCCCTAGCCGTCATCGCAGACGAGTGAAAAATCAGGCCCCAGGAAATGCGTTGCGAGACCTTTTCGCCCATCCAAAAGTGCCCCCAAAGGAAGGCTTTGTGTACAAGAGAACTCCCCAGGGGAGCCTTTACGCAGCCCCACATGCAACTGGATCCTCCGGGTTCGCCGTTCATGAGCAAACCTAAATATAGCCCTAGCCGTCATTGGAGACGACTGAAAAATCAGGCCCCAGGAAATATGTTGCGAGGCCTTTTCGCCCATCCAAATGTGCCCCCAAAGGAAGGCTTTGGGTACAAGTGATCTCCCCAGGGGAGCCTTTACGCAGCCCCACATGCAACTGGACCCTCCGGGTTCGCTGTTCCTCAGCAAACCTAAACGTAGCCCTAGCCGTCATCGGAGACGACTGAAAAATCAGGCCCCAGGAAATGTGTTGCGAGGCCTTTTCGCCCATCCAAATGTGCCCCCAAAGGAAGGCTTTGGGTACAAGTGAACTCCCCAGGGGAGCCTTTACGCAGCCCCACATGCAACTGGACCCTCCGTTTTCGCTGTTTCTGAGCATCCGTAAACGTAGCCATAGCCGTCATCGCAGACGAGTGAAAAATCAGGCCCCAGGAAATGCGTTCCGAGCCCTTTTCGCCCATCCAAATGTGCCCCCAAAGGAAGGCTTTGGGTACAAGTGAACTCCCCAGGGGAGCCTTTACGCAGCCCCACATGCAACTGGACCCTCCGGGTTCGCTGTTTCTGAGCATCCGTAAACGTAGCCCTAGCCGTCATCGCAGACGAGTGAAAAATCAGTCCCCAGGAAATGTGTTGCGAGCCCCTTTGGACGATCCAAAAGTGTCACCAAAGGAAGGCTTTGGGTACAAGAGAACTCCCCAGGGGAGCCTTTACGCAGCCCCACATGCAACTGGACCCTTCGGGTTCGATTTTTCCGAGCAACCCTAAATATATCCCTAGCCGGCATGGGAGAAGACTGAAAACCCGGGCCCCAGAAAACGCGTTGCAAGCCCCTTTGGACCATCCAAAAGTGTCACCAAAGGAAGGCTTTGGGTACAAGTGAACTCCCCAGGGGAGCCTTTACGCAGCCCCACATGCAACTGGACCCTCCGGGTTCGCTGTTCATGAGCAAACCTAAACGTAGCTCTAGCCGTCATCGGAGACGATTGAAAAATCAGGCCCCAGGAAATGCGTTGCAAGCCCCTTTGGACCATCCAAAAGTGCCCCCAAAGGAAGGCTTTGGGTACAAGTGATCTCCCCAGGGGAGCCTTTACGCAGCCCCACATGCAACTGGACCCTTTGGGTTCGATTTTTCCAAGCAACCCTAAATATATCCCTAGCCGGCATGGGAGAAGACTGAATTCCCGGGCCCCAGAAAACGCGTTGCAAGCCCCTTTGGACCATCCAAAAGTGTCACCAAAGGAAGGCTTTGGGTACAAGTGATCTCCCCAGGGGAGCCTTTACGCAGCCCCACATGCAACTGGACCCTCCGGGTTCGCTGTTTTTGAGCATACCTAAACATAGCCCTAGCCGGCATCGGAGACGACTGAAAAATCAGGCTCCAGGAAATGCGTTCTGAGCCCTTTTCGCCCATCCAAAACTGCCCCCAAAGGAAGACTTTGGGTACAAGTGAACTCCCCAGGGGAGCCTTTACGCAGCCCCACATGCAACTGGACCCTCCGGTTTCGCTGTTTTTGAGCATACCTAAACATAGCTCTAGCCAGCATCGAAGACGACTGAAAAATCAGGCCCCAGGAAATGCGTTGCAAGACCCATTGGACCATCCAAAAGTGCCCCTAAAGGAAGGCTTTGGGTACATCTGAAGTTCAGAGGTGAGCCTTTACGCAGCCCCATATGCAACTGGACTCTCCCGGTTCGCTGTTTCAGAGCAACCCTAAATATATCACTAGCCGGCATGGGAGAAGACTGAAAACCCGGGCCACAGAAAATGCGTTGCAAGCCCCTTTGGACCATCCAAAAGTGTCACCAAAGGAAGGGTTTGGGTACAAGTGAACTCCTCTGGGGAGCCTTTAAGCAGCCCCACATGCAACTGGACCCTGCGGGATCGCTGTTCCTGAGCAAACCTAAAAGTAGCCCTAGCCGTCACCGCAGACGAGTGAAAAATCAGGCCCCAGGAAATGCATTGCGAGCCATTTTAGACCATCCAAAAGTGTCACCAAAAGAAGGCTTGGGTACAAGAGAACTCCCCAGGGGAGCCTTTACGCAGGCCCACATGCAACTGGACCCTCCGAGTTCTCTACTTCCGAGCATCCCTAAACATAGCCCTAGCCGTCATCGGAGACGACTGAAAAATCAGGCCCCAGGAAATGCGTTGCAAGCCCCATTGGACCATCCAAAAGTGCCCCCAAAGGAAGACTTTGGGTACAAGAGAACTCCCCAGGGGAGCCTTTACGCAGCCCCACATGCAACTGGACCCTTTGGGTTAGATTTTTCCTAGCAACCCTAAATATATCCCTAGCCGGCATGGGAGAAGACTGAAAACCCGGGCCCCAGAAAACGCGTTGCAAGCCCCTTAGGACCATCCAAAAGTGCCCCCAAAGGAAGGCTTTGGGTACATCTGAAGTTCCCAGGGGAGCCTTTACGCAGCCCCACATGCAACTGGACCCTCCGGTTTCGATTTTTCGAACAACAATAAATATATCCCTAGCCGTCATCGGAGACGACTGAAAAATCAGGCCCCAGGAAATGTGTTTCAAGCCCCTTTGGACCATCCAAAGGTGTCACCAAAGGAAGGCTTTGGGTACAAGAGAACTCCCCAGGGGAGCCTTTACGCAGCCCCACATGCAACTGGACCCTTCGGGTTCGATTTTTCCGAGCAACCCTAAATATATCCCTAGCCGGCATGTGAGAAGACTGAAAACGCGGGCCCCAGAAAACGCGTTGCAAGCCCCTTTGGACCATCCAAAAGTGCCCGCAAAGGAAGACTTTGGGTACAAGAGAACTCCCCAGGGGAGACTTTACGCAGCCCCACATGCAACTGGACCCTCCGGGTTCGCTGTTCATGAGCAAACCTAAACGTAGCCCTAGCCGTCATCGGAGACGACTGAAAAATCAGGCCCCAGGAAATGCGTTCCGAGGCCTTTTCGACCATCCAAATGTGCCCCCAAAGGAAGGCTTTGGGTACAAGTGAACTCCCCAGGGGAGCCTTTACGCAGCACCACATGCAACTGGACCCTCCGGGTTCGCTGTTTCCCAGCATCCCTAAACATAGCCCTAGCCGGCATCGAAGACGACTGAAAAATCAGGCCCCAGGAAATGCGTTGCGAGCCCTTTTCGCCCATCCAAAAGTGCCCCCAAAGGAAGGCTTTGGGTACAAGAGAACTCCCCAGGGGAGCCTTTACGCAGGCCCACATGCAACTGGACCCTCCGAGTTCGCTGGTTCCGAGCATCCCTAAACGTAGCCCTAGCCGGCATCGGAGACGACTGAAAACCCGGGCCCCAGAAAACGTGTTTCAAGCCCCTTTGGACTATCTAAAAGTGTCACCAAAGGAAGGCTTTGGGTACAAGAGAACTCCCCAGGGGAGCCTTTACGCAGCCCCACATGCAACTGGACCCTCCGGGTTCGCTGTTCCTGAGCAAACCTAAACGTAGCACTGGCCTTCATCGGAGACGACTGAAAAATCAGGTCCAGGAAATGCGTTGCGAGCCCCTTAGGACCATCCAAAAGTGTAACCAAAGGAAGGCTTTGGGTACATCTGAAGTTCCCAGGGGAGCCTTTACGCAGCCCCATATGCAACTGGACCCTCCGAGTTCGCTGTTTCCGAGCATCCCTAAACATAGCCCTAGCAGTCATCGGAGACGACTGAAAAATCAGGCCCCAGGAAATGCGTTGCGAGCCCTTTTCGCCCATCCAAAAGTGCCCGCAAAGGAAGGCTTTGGGTACAAGTGATCTCCCCAGGGGAGCCTTTACGCAGCCCCACATGCAACTGGACCCTCCGGGTTCGCTGTTCCTGAGGAAACCGTAATGTAGCCCTGGCCGTCATCGCAGATGTGTGAAAAATCAGGCCCCAGGAAATGCGTTCCGAGCCCTTTTCGCCCATCCAAATGTGCCCCCAAAGGAAGACTTTGGGTACAAGAGAACTCCCCAGGGGAGCCTTTACGCAGCCCCACATGCAACTGGACCCTCCGGGTTCGCTGTTCCTGAGAAAACCTAAACGTAGCCCTGGCCCTCATAGGAGACGACTGAAAAATCAGGCCCCAGGAAATGTGTTGCGAGCCCTTTTCGCCCATCCAAAAGTGTCACCAAAGGAAGGCTTTGGGTACAAGAGAACTCCCCAGGGGAGCCTTTACGCAGCCCCACATGCAACTGGACCCTCCGGGTTCGCTGTTCCTGAGCAAACCTAAACGTAGCCCTGGCCGTCATAGGAGACGACTGAAAAATCAGGCCCCAGGAAATGCGTTGCGAGCCCCTTTGGACCATCCAAAAGTGTCACCAAAGGAAGGCTTTGGGTACAAGAGAACTCCCCAGGGGAGCCTTTACGCAGCCCCACATGCAACTGGACCCTCCGGGTTCGCTGTTCCTGAGAAAACCTAAACGTAGCCCTAGCCGGCATCGATGAGGACTGAAAAATCAGGCCCCAGGAAATGCGTTGCGAGCCCCTTTGGACCATCCAAAAGTGTCACCAAAGGAAGGATTTGGGTACAAGAGAACTCCCCAGGGGAGCCTTTACGCAGCCCCACATGCAACTGGATCCTCCGGGTTCGCTGTTCCTGAGCAAACCTAAACGTAGCCCTGGCCGTCATATGAGACGACTGAAAAATCAGGCCCCAGGAAATGTGTTACGAGCCCTTTTCGCCCATCCAAAAGTGTCACCAAAGGAAGGCTTTGGGTACAAGTGAACTCCCCAGGGGAGCCTTTACGCAGCCCCACATGCAACTGGACCCTCCGGGTTCGCTGTTTCCGAGCATCCCTAAACATAGCCCTAGCCGTCATCGGAGACGACTGAAAAATCAGGCCCCAGGAAATGTGTTGCGAGCCCTTTTCGCCCATCCAAAAGTGTCACCAAAGGAAGGCTTTGGGTACAAGTGAACTCCCCAGGGGAGCCTTTACGCAGCCCCACATGCAACTGGACCCTCCGGGTTCGCTGTTTCTGAGCATCCCTAAACAAAGCCCTAGACGGCATCGAATACAACTGAAAAATCAGGCCCCAGGAAATGCGTTGCAAGCCCCATTGGACCATCCAAAAGTGCCCTCAAAGGAAAGCTTTGGGTACATCTGAAGTTCCCAGGGGAGCCTTTACGCAGCCCCACATGCAACTGGACCCTCCGGGTTCGCTGTTCCTGAGCAAACCTAAACGTAGCCCTAGCCGTCATCGCAGACGAGTGAAAAATCAGGCCACAGGAAATGTGTTGCGAGCCCCTTTGGACCATCCCAAAGTGCCCGCAAAGGAAGGCTTTGGGTACAAGTGAACTCCCCAGGGGAGCCTTTACGCAGCCCAACATGCAACTGGACCCTCCGGGTTCGCTGTTTCCCAGCATCCCTAAACATAGCCCTAGCCGGCATCGATGACGACTGAAAAATCAGGCTCCAGGAAATGCGTTCCGAGCCCTTTTCGCCCATCCAAAACTGCCCCCAAAGGAAGACTTTGGGTACAAGTGAACTCCCCAGGGGAGCCTTTACGCAGCCCCACATGCAACTGGACCCTCCGGGTTCGATTTTTCGAACAACACTAAATATATCCCTAGCCGGCATGGGAGAAGACTGAAAACCCGGGCCCCAGAAAACGCGTTGCAAGCCCCTTTGGAGCATCCAAAAGTGTCACCAAAGGAAGGCTTTGGGTACAAGAGAACTCCCCAGGGGAGCCTTTACGCAGCCCCACATGCAACTGGATTCTCAGGGTTCGCTGTTTCCGAGCATCCCTAAACATAGCCCTAGCCGGCATCGATGACGACTGAAAAATCAGGCCCCAGGAAATGCGTTACGAGCCCTTTTCGCCCATCCAAAAGTGTAACCAAAGGAAGGCTTTGGGTAAAAGTGAACTCCCCAGGGGAGCCTTTACGCAGCCCCACATGCAACTGGACCCTCCGGGTTCGCTCTTCCTGAGAAAATCTAAACGTAACCCTAGCCGTCATCGCAGACGAATGAAAAATCAGGCCCCAAGAAATGCGTTGCGAGCCTCTTTGGACCATCCAAAAGTGCCCCCAAAGGAAGGCTTTGGGTACATCTGAACTTCCCAGGGGAGCCTTTACGCAGCCCCACATGCAACTGGACCCTCCGGGTTCGATTTTTCCGAGCAACCCTAAATATATCACTAGCCAGCATGGGAGAAGACTGAAAACCCGGGCCCCAGAAAACGCGTTGCAAGCCCCTTTGGACCATCCAAAAGTGTCACCAAAGGAAGGCTTTGGGTACCAGTGAACTCCCCAGGGGAGCCTTTACGCAGCCCCACATGCAACTGGACCCTCCGGGTTCGCTGTTCCTGAGCAAACCGAAATGTAGCCCTGGCCGTCATAGGAGACGACTGAAAAATCAGGCCCCAGGAAATGTGTTGCGAGCCCTTTTCGCCCATCCAAAAGTGTCACCAAAAGAAGGCTTTGGGTACAAGTGAACTCCCCAGGGGAGCCTTTACGCAGCCCAACATGCAACTGGACCCTCCGGGTTCGCTGTTTCCCAGCATCCCTAAACATAGCCCTAGCCGGCATCAAAGACGACTGAAAAATCAGGCCCCAGGAAATGCGTTGCGAGCCCTTTTCGCCCATCCCAAAGTGCCCACAAAGGAAGGCTTTGAATACAAGAGAACTCCCCAGGGGAGCCTTTACGCAGCCCCACATGCATCTGGACCCTTTGGGGTCGATTTTTCCTAGCAACCCTAAATATATCCCTAGCCGGCATGGGAGAAGACTGAAAACCCGGGCCCCAGAAAACGCGTTGCAAGCCCCTTAGGACCATCCAAAAGTGCCCCCAAAGGAAGGCTTTGGGTACATCTGAAGTTCCCAGGGGAGCCTTTACGCAGCCCCACATGCAACTGGACCCTCCGGGTTCGCTGTTTTTGAGCATACCTAAACATAGCCCTAGCCGGCATCGGAGACGACTGAAAAATCAGGCTCCAGGAAATGCGTTCCGAGCCCTTTTCGCCCATCCAAAACTGCCCCCAAAGGAAGACTTTGGGTACAAGTGAACTCCCCAGGGGAGCCTTTACGCAGCCCCACATGCAACTGGACCCTCCGGTTTCGCTGTTTTTGAGCATACCTAAACATAGCTCTAGCCAGCATCGAAGACGACTGAAAAATCAGGCCCCAGGAAATGCGTTGCAAGACCCATTGGACCATCCAAAAGTGCCCCTAAAGGAAGGCTTTGGGTACATCTAAAGTTAAGAGGTGAGCCTTTACGCAGCCCCATATGCAACTGGACTCTCCCGGTTCGCTGTTTCAGAGCAACCCTAAATATATCACTAGCCGGCATGGGAGAAGACTGAAAACCCGGGCCACAGAAAATGCGTTGCAAGCCCCTTTGGACCATCCAAAAGTGTCACCAAAGGAAGGGTTTGGGTACAAGTGAACTCCTCTGGGGAGCCTTTAAGCAGCCCCACATGCAACTGGACCCTGCGGGATCGTTGTTCCTGAGCAAACCTAAAAGTAGCCCTAGCCGTCACCGCAGACGAGTGAAAAATCAGGCCCCAGGAAATGCATTGCGAGCCATTTTGGACCATCCAAAAGTGTCACCAAAAGAAGGCTTGGGTACAAGAGAACTCCCCAGGGGAGCCTTTACGCAGGCCCACATGCAACTGGACCCTCCGAGTTCTCTGCTTCCGAGCATCCCTAAACATAGCCCTAGCCGTCATCGGAGACGACTGAAAAATCAGGCCCCAGGAAATGCGTTGCGAGCCCCTTTGGACCATCCAAAAGTGTCACCAAAGGAAGGCTTTGGGTACAAGAGAACTCCCCAGGGGAGCCTTTACGCAGCCCCACATGCAACTGGACCCTCCGGGTTCGCTGTTCCTGAGCAAACCTAAACGTAGCCCTGGCCGTCATAGGAGACGACTGAAAAATCAGGAAATGTGTTGCGAGACCTTTTCGCCCATCCAAAAGTGCCCCCAAAGGAAGGCTCTGGGTACAAGAGAACTCCCCAGGGGAGCCTTTACGCAGCCCCACATGCAACTGGACCCTCCGGGTTCGCTGTTCCTGAGCAAACCTAAACGTAGCCCTGGCCGTCATAGGAGACGACTGAAAAATCAGGCCCCAGGAAATGTGTTTTGAGCCCTTTTCGCCCATCCAAAAGTGCCCCCAAAGGAAGGCTTTGGGTACAAGAGAACTCCCCAGGGGAGCCTTTACGCAGCCCCACATGCAACTGGACCCTCCGGGTTCGCTGTTTCCGAGCATCCCTAAACATAACCCTAGCCGGCATCGATGAGGATTGAAAAATCAGGCCCCAGGAAATGCGTTGCGAGCCCCTTTGGACCATCCAAAAGTGTCACCAAAGGAAGGCTTTGGGTACAAGAGAACTCCCCAGGGGAGCCTTTATGCAGCCCCACATGCAACTGGATCCTCCGGGTTCGCTGTTCCTGAGCAAACCTAAACGTAGCCCTGGCCGTCATAGGAGACGACTGAAAAATCAGGCCCCAGGAAATGTGTTGCGAGCCCTTTTCGCCCATCCAAAAGTGTCACCAAAGGAAGGCTTTGGGTACAAGTGAACTCCCCAGGGGAGCCTTTACGCAGCCCCACATGCAACTGGACCCTCCGGGTTCGCTGTTTCCGAGCATCCCTAAACATAGCCCTAGCCGTCATCGGAGACGACTGAAAAATCAGGCCCCAGGAAATGTGTTGCGAGCCCTTTTCGCCCATCCAAAAGTGCCCCCAAAGGAAGGCTTTGGGTACAAGTGAACTCCCCAGGGGAGCCTTTACGCAGCCCCACATGCAACTGGACCCTCCGGTTTCGCTGTTTTTGAGCATACCTAAACATAGCCCTAGCCGTCATCGGAGACGAGTGAAAAATCAGGCCCCAGGAAATGTGTTTCAAGCCCCTTTGGACCATCCAAAGGTGTCCCCAAAGGAAGGCTTTGGGTACAAGAGAACTCCCCAGGGGAGCCTTTACGCAGCCCCACATGCAACTGGACCCTTCGGGTTCGATTTTTCCAAGCAACCCTAAATATATCCCTAGCCGGCATGTGAGAAGACTGAAAACCCGGGCCCCAGAAAACGCGTTGCAAGCCCCTTTGGACCATTCAAAAGTGCCCGCAAAGGAAGACTTTGG
The DNA here is from genome assembly GCF_963932015.1 of Anas acuta. Taxonomy (NCBI): domain Eukaryota; kingdom Metazoa; phylum Chordata; class Aves; order Anseriformes; family Anatidae; genus Anas; species Anas acuta. The sequence continues at coordinate 193,835 of NW_027076008.1, read as the reverse complement.
GTACAAGAGAACTCCCCAGGGGAGACTTTACGCAGCCCCACATGCAACTGGACCCTCCGGGTTCGCTGTTCATGAGCAAACCTAAACGTAGCCCTAGCCGTCATCGGAGACGAGTGAAAAATCAGGCCCCAGGAAATGCGTTCCGAGGCCTTTTCGACCATCCAAATGTGCCCCCAAAGGAAGTCTTTGGGTAAAAGTGAACTCCCCAGGGGAGCCTTTACGAAGGCCCACATGCAACTGGACCCTCCGAGTTCGCTGTTTCCGAGCATCCCTAAACATAGCCCTAGCCGTCATCGGAGACGACTGAAAAATCAGGCCCCAGGAAATGTGTTTTGAGTCCTTTTCTCCCATCCAAAAGCGCCCCCAAAGGAAGGCTTTGGGTACAAGAGAACTCCCCAGGGGAGCCTTTACGCAGCCCCACATGCAACTGGACCCTCCGGGTTCGCTGTTTCCGAGCATCCCTAAACATAGCCCTAGCCGGCATCGATGAGGACTGAAAAATCAGGCCCCAGGAAATGCGTTGCGAGCCCCTTTGGACCATCCAAAAGTGTCACCAAAGGAAGGCTTTGGGTACAAGAGAACTCCCCAGGGGAGCCTTTACGCAGCCCCACATGCAACTGGAGCCTCCGGGTTCGCTGTTCCTGAGCAAACCTAAACGTAGCCCTGGCCGTCATAGGAGACGACTGAAAAATCAGGCCCCAGGAAATGTGTTGCGAGCCCTTTTCGCCCATCCAAAAGTGTCACCAAAGGAAGGCTTTGGGTACAAGTGAACTCCCCAGGGGAGCCTTTACGCAGCCCCACATGCAACTGGACCCTCCGGGTTCGCTGTTTCCGAGCATCCCTAAACATAGCCCTAGTCGTCATCGGAGACGACTGAAAAATCAGGCCCCAGGAAATGTGTTGCGAGCCCTTTTCGCCCATCCAAAAGTGTCACCAAAGGAAGGCTTTGGGTACAAGTGAACTCCCCAGGGGAGCCTTTACGCAGCCCCACATGCAACTGGACCCTCCGGGTTCGCTGTTTTTGAGCATACCTAAACATAGCCCTAGCCGTCATCGGAGACGAGTGAAAAATCAGGCCCCAGGAAATGTGTTTCAAGCCCCTTTGGACCATCCAAAGGTGTCACCAAAGGAAGGCTTTGGGTACAAGAGAACTCCCCAGGGGAGCCTTTACGCAGCCCCACATGCAACTGGACCCTTCGGGATCGATTTTTCCAAGCAACCCTAAATATATCCCTAGCCGGCATGTGAGAAGACTGAAAACCCGGGCCCCAGAAAACCCGTTGCAAGCCCCTTTGGACCATTCAAAAGTGCCCGCAAAGGAAGACTTTGGGTACAAGAGAACTCCCCAGGGGAGCCTTTACGCAGCCCCACATGCAACTGGACCCTCCGGGTTCGCTGTTCCTGAGCAAACCTAAACGTAGCCCTAGCCGTCATCGGAGACGAGTGAAAAATCAGGCCCCAGGAAATGCGTTCCGAGGCCTTTTCGACCATCCATATGTGCCCCCAAAGGAAGTCTTTGGGTACAAGTGAACTCCCCAGGGGAGCCTTTACGCAGCCCCACATGCAACTGGACCCTCCGGGTTCGCTGTTTCCCAGCATCCCTAAACATAACCCTAGCCGGCATCGAAGACGACTGAAAAATCAGGCCCCAGGAAATGCGTTGCGAGCCCTTTTCGCCCATCCAAAAGTGCCCGCAAAGGAAGGCTTTGGGTACAAGAGAACTCCCCAGGGGAGCCTTTACGCAGGCCCACATGCAACTGGACCCTCCGAATTCGCTGTTTCCGAGCATCCCTAAACATAGCCCTAGCCGGCATCGGAGACGACTGAAAACCCGGGCCCCAGAAAACGTGTTGCAAGCCCCTTTGAACCATCTAAAAGTGTCACCAAAGGAAGGCTTTGCGTACAAGAGAACTCCCCAGGGGAGCCTTTACGCAGCCCCACATGCAACTGGACCCTCCGGGTTCGCTGTTCCTGAGCAAACCTAAACGTAGCACTGGCCTTCATCGGAGACGACTGAAAAATCAGGCCCCAGGAAATGCGTTGCGAGCCCCTTAGGACCATCCAAAAGTGCCCCCAAAGGAAGGGTTTGGGTACATCTGAAGTTCCCAGGGGAGCCTTTACGCAGCCCCACATGCAACTGGAGCCTCCGGGTTCGCTGTTCCTGAGCAAACCTAAACGTAGCCCTGGCCGTCATAGGAGACGACTGAAAAATCAGGCCCCAGGAAATGTGTTGCGAGCCCTTTTCGCCCATCCAAAAGTGCCCCCAAAGGAAGGCTTTGGGTACAAGAGAACTCCCCAGGGGAGCCTTTACGCAGCCCCACATGCAACTGGACCCTCCGGGTTCTCTGTTTCCGAGCATCCCTAAACATAGCCCTAGCCGGCATCGATGAGGACTGAAAAATCAGGCCCCAGGAAATGCGTTGCGAGCCCCTTTGGACCATCCAAAAGTGTCACCAAAGGAAGGCTTTGGGTACAAAAGAACTCCCGAGGGGAGCCTTTACGCAGCCCCACATGCAACTGGACCCTCCGGGTTCGCTGTTCCTGAGCAAACCTAAACGTAGCCCTGGCCGTCATAGGAGACGACTGAAAAATCAGGCCCCAGGAAATGTGTTGCGAGCCCTTTTCGCCCATCCAAAAGTGTCACCAAAGGAAGGCTTTGGGTACAAGTGAACTCCCCAGGGGAGCCTTTACGCAGCCCCACATGCAACTGGACCCTCCGGGTTCGCTGTTTCCGAGCATCCCTAAACATAGCCCTAGCCATCATCGGAGACGACTGAAAAATCAGGCCCCAGGAAATGTGTTGCGAGCCCTTTTCGCCCATCCAAAAGTGTCCCCAAAGGAAGGCTTTGGGTACAAGTGAACTCCCCAGGGGAACCTTTACGCAGCCCCACATGCAACTGGACCCTCCGGGTTCGCTGTTTCCGAGCATCGCTAAACATAGCCCTAGCCGTCATCGGAGACGACTGAAAAATCAGGCCCCAGGAAATGTGTTTCAAGCCCCTTTGGACCATCCAAAGGTGTCACCAAAGGAAGGCTTTGGGTACAAGAGAACTCCCCAGGGGAACCTTTACGCAGCCCCACATGAAACTGGACCCTTCGGGTTCGATTTTTCCGAGCAACCCTAAATATATCCCTAGCCGGCATGTGAGAAGACTGAAAACCCGGGCCCCAGAAAACGCGTTGCAAGCCCCTTTGGACCATCCAAAAGTGCCCGCAAAGGAAGACTTTGGGTACAAGAGAACTCCCCAGGGGAGACTTTACGCAGCCCCACATGCAACTGGACCCTCCGGGTTCGCTGTTCATGAGCAAACCTATACGTAGCCCTAGCCGTCATCGGAGACGAGTGAAAAATCAGGCCCCAGGAAATGCGTTGCGAGCCCTTTTCGCCCATCCAAAAGTGCCCCCAAAGGAAGGCTTTGGGTACAAGAGAACTCCCCAGGGGAGCCTTTACGCAGGCCCACATGCAACTGGACCCTCCGAGTTCGCTGTTTCCGAGCATCCCTAAACGTAGCCCTAGCCGGCATCGGAGACGACTGAAAACACGGGCCCCAGAAAACGTGTTGCAAGCCCCTTTGGACTATCTAAAAGTGTCACCAAAGGAAGGCTTTGGGTACAAGAGAACTCCCCAGGGGAGCCTTTACGCAGCCCCACATGCAACTGGCCCCTCCGGGTTCGCTGTTCCTGAGCAAACCTAAATGTAGCCCTGGCCGTCATCGGAGACGACTGAAAAATCAGGTCCAGGAAATGCGTTGCGAGCCCCTTAGGACCATCCAAAAGTGTAACCAAAGGAAGGCTTTGGGTACATCTGAAGTTCCCAGGGGAGCCTTTACGCAGCCCCATATGCAACTGGACCCTCCGAGTTCTCTGTTTCCGAGCATCCCTAAACATAGCCCTAGCAGTCATCGGAGACGACTGAAAAATCAGGCCCCAGGAAATGCGTTGCGAGCCCTTTTCGCCCATCCAAAAGTGCCCGCAAAGGAAGGCTTTGGGTACAAGTGATCTCCCCAGGGGAGTCTTTACGCAGCCCCACATGCAACTGGACCCTCCGGGTTCGCTGTTCCTGAGGAAACCGTAATGTAGCCCTGGCCGTCATCGCAGATGTGTGAAAAATCAGGCCCCAGGAAATGCGTTCCGAGCCCTTTTCGCCCATCCAAATGTGCCCCCAAAGGAAGACTTTGGGTACAAGAGAACTCCCCAGGGGAGCCTTTACGCAGCCCCACATGCAACTGGACCCTCCGGGTTCGCTGTTCCTGAGAAAACCTAAACGTAGCCCTGGCCCTCATAGGAGACGACTGAAAAATCAGGCCCCAGGAAATGTGTTGCGAGCCCTTTTCGCCCATCCAAAAGTGTCACCAAAGGAAGGCTTTGGGTACAAGAGAACTCCCCAGGGGAGCCTTTACGCAGCCCCACATGCAACTGGACCCTCCGGGTTCGCTGTTCCTGAGCAAACCTAAACGTAGCCCTGGCCGTCATAGGAGACGACTGAAAAATCAGGCCCCAGGAAATGCGTTGCGAGCCCCTTTGGACCATCCAAAAGTGTCACCAAAGGAAGGCTTTGGGTACAAGAGAACTCCCCAGGGGAGCCTTTACGCAGCCCCACATGCAACTGGACCCTCCGGGTTCGCTGTTCCTGAGAAAACCTAAACGTAGCTCTGGCCGTCATAGGAGACGACTGAAAAATCAGGCCCCAGGAAATGTGTTGCGAGCCCTTTTCGCCCATCCAAAAGTGTCACCAAAGGAAGGCTTTGGGTACAAGAGAACTCCCCAGGGGAGCCTTTACGCAGCCCCACATGCAACTGGACCCTCCGGGTTCGCTGTTTCCGAGCATCCCTAAACATAGCCCTAGCGGGCATCGATGAGGACTGAAAAATCAGGCCCCAAGAAATGCGTTGCGAGCCCCTTTGGACCATCCAAAAGTGTCACCAAAGGAAGGCTTTGGGTACAAGAGAACTCCCCAGGGGAGCCTTTACGCAGCCCCACATGCAACTGGATCCTCCGGGTTCGCTGTTCCTGAGCAAACCTAAACGTAGCCCTAGCCGTCATCGCAGACGAGTGAAAAATCAGGCCCCAGGAAATGTGTTGCGAGCCCCTTTGGACCATCCAAAAGTGTCACCAATGGAAGGCTTTGGGTACAAGAGAACTCCCCAGGGGAGCCTTTACGCAGCCCCACATGCAACTGGACCCTTCGGGTTCGATTTTTCCGAGCAACCCTAAATATATCCCTAGCCGGCATGGGAGAAGACTGAAAACCCGGGCCCCAGAAAACGCGTTGCAAGCCCCTTTGGACCATCCAAAAGTGTCACCAAAGGAAGGCTTTGGGTACAAGAGAACTCCCCAGGGGAGCCTTTACGCAGCCCCACATGCAACTGGACCCTCCGTGTTCGCTGTTTCTGAGCATCCCTAAACATAGCCCTAGCCGGCATCGAAGACGACTGAAAAATCAGGCCCCAGGAAATGCGTTGCAAGCCCCTTTGGACCATCCAAAAGTGTCACCAAAGGAAGGCTTTGGGTACAAGAGAACTCCCCAGGGGAGCCTTTACGCAGCCCCACATGCAACTGGACCCTCCGGGTTCACTGTTCATGAGCAAACCTAAACGTAGCCCTAGCTGTCATCGGAGACGACTGAAAAATCAGGCCCCAGGAAATGCGTTGCAAGCCCCTTTGGACAATCAAGTGTGTCCCCAAAGGAAGGCTTTGGGTACAAGAGAACTCCCCAGGGGAGCCTTTACGCAGCCCCACATGCAACTGGACCCTTCGGGTTCGATTTTTCCGAGCAACCCTAAATATATCCCTAGCCGGCATGGGAGAAGACTGAAAACCCGGGCCCCAGAAAACGCGTTGCAAGCCCCTTTGGACCATCCAAAAGTGTCACCAAAGGAAGGCTTTGGGTACAAGAGAACTCCCCAGGGGAGCCTTTACGCAGCCCCACATGCAACTGGACCCTCCGGGTTCGCTGTTCATGAGCAAACCTAAACGTAGCTCTAGCCGTCATTGGAGACGACTGAAAAATCAGGCCCCAGGAAATGCGTTGCAAGCCCCTTTGGACCATCCAAAACTGCCCCCAAAGGAAGGCTTTGGGTACAAGTGAACTCCCCAGGGGAGCCTTTACGAAGCCCCACATGCAACTGGACCCTCCGGGTTCGATGTTTCTGAGCATCCCTAAACATAGCCCTAGCCGGCATCGAAGACGACTGAAAAATGAGGCCCCAGGAAATGCGTTGCGAGCCCTTTTCGCTCATCCAAAAGTGCCCCCAAAGGAAGGCTTTGGGTACAAGTGAACTCCCCAGGGGAGCCTTTACACAGCCCCACATGCAACTGGACTCTCCGGGTTCGATTTTTCCGAGCAACCCTAAATATATCACTAGCCGGCATGGGAGAAGACTTAAAACCCAGGCCCCAGAAAACGCGTTGCAAGCCCCTTTGGACCATCCAAAAGTGTCACCAAAGGACGGCTTTGGGTACAAGTGAACTCCCCAGGGGAGCCTTTAACAGCCCCACATGCAACTGGACCCTCCGGGTTCGCTGTTTCTGAGCATCCCTAAACATAGCCCTAGCCGGAATCGAAGACGACTGAAAAATCAGGCCCCAGGAAATGCGTTGCAAGCCCCATTGGACCATCCAAAAGTGCCCCCAAAGGAAGGCTTTGGGTACAAGTGATCTCCCCAGGGGAGCCTTTACGCAGCCCCACATGCAACTGGACCCTCCGGGATCGCTGTTCCTGAGCAAATCTAAACCTATCCCTAGCCGTCATCGCAGACGAGTGAAAAATCAGGCCCCAGGAAATGCGATGCGAGCCCCTTTGGACCATCCAAAAGTGCCCCCAAAGGAAGGCTTTGGATACAAGTGATCTCCCCAGGGGAGCCTTTACGCAGCCCCACATGAAACTGGACCCTCCGGGTTCGCTGTTCCTGAGCAAACCTAAACGTAGCCCTAGCCGTCATCGGAGACGAGTGAAAAATCAGGCCCCAGGAAATGTGTTGCGAGCCCTTTTCGCCCATCCAAATGTGCCCCCAAAGGAAGGCTTTGGGTACAAGTGAACTCCCCAGGGGAGCCTTTACGAAGCCCCACATGCAACTGGACCCTCCGGGTTCGCTGTTTCTGAGCATCCCTAAACATAGCCCTAGCCGGCATCGAAGACGACTGAAAAATGAGGCCCCAGGAAATGCGTTCCGAGCCCTTTTCGCCCATCCAAAAGTGCCCCCAAAGGAAGGCTTTGGGTACAAGCGAACTCCCCAGGGGAGCCTTTACGCAGCCCCACATGCAACTGGACTCTCCGGGTTCGATTTTTCCGAGCAACCCTAAATATATCACTAGCCGGCATGGGAGAAGACTTAAAACCCGGGCCCCAGAAAACGCGTTGCAAGCCCCTTTGGACCATCCAAAAGTGTCACCAAAGAACGGCTTTGGGTACAAGTGAACTCCCCAGGGGAGCCTTTACGCAGCCCCACATGCAACTGGACCCTCCGGGTTCGCTGTTTCTGAGCATCCCTAAACATAGCCCTAGCCGGAATCGAAGACAACTGAAAAATCAGGCCCCAGGAAATGCGTTGCAAGCCCCATTGGACCATCCAAAAGTGCCCCCAAAGGAAGGCTTTGGGTACAAGTGATCTCCCCAGGGGAGCCTTTACGGAGCCCCACATGCAACTGGACCCTCCGGGATCGCTGTTCCTGAGCAAATCTAAACCTATCCCTAGCCGTCATCGCAGACGAGTGAAAAATCAGGCCCCAGGAAATGCGATGCGAGCCCCTTTGGACCATCCAAAAGTGTCACCAAAGGAAGGCTTTGTGTACAAGAGAACTCCCCAGGGGAGCCTTTACGCAGCCCCACATGCAACTGGACCCTCCGGGTTCGCTGTTCCTGAGCAAACCTAAACGTAGCCCTAGCCGTCATCGCAGACGAGTGAAAAATCAGGCCCTAGGAAATGTGTTGCGAGCCCCTTTGGACGATCCAAAAGTGTCACCAAAGGAAGGCTTTGGGTACAAGTGAACTCCCCAGGGGAGCCTTTACGCAGCCCCACATGCAACTGGACCCTTCGGGTTCGATTTTTCCGAGCAACCCTAAATATATCCCTAGCCGGCATGGGAGAAGACTGAAAACCCGGGCCCCAGAAAACGCGTTGCAAGCCCCTTTGGACCATCCAAAAGTGTCACCAAAGGAAGGCTTTGGGTACAAGAGAACTCCCCAGGGGAGCCTTTACGCAGCCCCACATGCAACTGGACCCTCCGGGTTCGCTGTTCATGAGCAAACCTAAAGGTAGCTCTAGCCGTCATTGGAGACGACTGAAAAAACAGGCCCCAGGAAATGCGTTGCAAGCCCCTTTGGACCATCCAAAAGTGCCCACAAAGGAAGGCTTTGGGTACAAGTGAACTCCCCAGGGGAGCCTTTACGCAGCCCCACATGCAACTGGACCCTCCGGGTTCGCTGTTTCCGAGCATCCATAAACATAGCCCTAGCCGGCATCGATGACGACTGAAAAATCAGTGCCCAGGAAATGCGTTGCGAGCCCTTTTCGCCCATCCCAAAGTGCCCCCAAAGGAAGGCTTTGGGTACAAGAGAACTCCCCAGGGGAGCCTTTACGCAGCCCCATATGCAACTGGACCCTCCGGGTTCGCTGTTTCAGAGCAACCCTAAATATATCCCTAGCCGGCATGGGAGAAGACTGAATTCCCAGGCACCAGAAAACGCGTTGCAAGCCCCTTTGGACCATCCAAAAGTGTCACCAAAGGAAGGCTTTGGGTACAAGTGATCTCCCCAGGGGAGCCTTTACGCAGCCCCACATGCAACTGGACCCTCCGGGTTCGCTGTTTCAGAGCAACCCTAAATATATCACTAGCCGGCATGGCAGAAGACTGAAAACCCGGGCCACAGAAAATGCGTTGCAAGCCCATTTGGACCATCCAAAAGTGTCACCAAAGGACGGCTTTGGGTACAAGTGAACTCTCCTGGGGAGCCTTTACGCAGCCCCACATGCAACTGGACCCTCCGGGTTCGCTGTTCCTGAGCAAACCTAAACGTAGCCCTAGCCGTCATCGCAGACGAGTGAAAAATCAGGCCCCAGGAAATGTGTTGCGAGCCCCTTTGGACCATCCAAAAGTGTCCCCAAAGGAAGGCTTTGGGTACAAGAGAACTCCCCAGGGGAGCCTTTACGCAGCCCCACATGCAACTGGACCCTCCGGGTTCGATTTTTCCGAGCAACCCTAAATATATCCCTAGCCGGCATGGCAGAAGACTGAAAACCCGGGCCCCAGAAAACGCGTTGCAAGCCCCTTTGGACCATCCAAAAGTGTCACCAAAGGAAGGCTTTGGGTACAAGAGAACTCCCCAGGGGAGCCTTTACGCAGCCCCACATGCAACTGGACCCTCCGGGTTCGCTGTTCATGAGCAAACCTAAACGTAGCCCTAGCCGTCATCGGAGACGACTGAAAAATCAGGCCCCAGGAAATGCGTTGCAAGCCCCTTTGGACCATCCAAAAGTGCCCCCAAAGGAAGGCTTTGGGTACAAGTGATCTCCCCAGGGGAGCCTTTACGCAGCCCCACATGCAACTGGACCCTTTGGGTTCGAGTTTTCCGAGCAACCCTAAATATATCCCTAGCCGGCATGGGAGAAGACTGAAAACCCGGGCCACAGAAAACGCGTTGCAAGCCCCTTTGGACCATCCAAAAGTGTCACCAAAGGAAGGCTTTGGGTACAAGTGAAATCCCCATGGGAAGCCTTTACGCAGCCCCACATGCAACTGGACCCTCCGGGTTCGCTGTTCATGAGCAAACCTAAACGTAGCCCTAGCCGTCATTGGAGACGACTGAAAAATCAGGCCCCAGGAAATGTGTTGCGAGGCCTTTTCGCCCATCCAAATGTGCCCCCAAAAGAAGGCATTGGGTACAAGTGATCTCCCCAGGGGAGCCTTTACGCAGCCCCACATGCAACTGGACCCTCCGGATTCGCTGTTCCTGAGCAAACCTAAACGTAGCCCTAGCCGTCATCGGAGACGAGTGAAAAATCAGGCCCCAGGAAATGTGTTCCGAGGCCTTTTCGCCCATCCAAATGTGCCCCCAAAGGAAGGCTTTGGGTACAAGTGATCTCCCCAGGGGAGCCTTTACGCAGCCCCACATGCAACTGGACCCTCCGGGTTCACTGTTTCTGAGCATCCCTAAACATAGCCCTAGCCGGCATCGAAGACGACTGAAAAATCAGGCCCCAGGAAATGCGTTGCAAGCCCCTTTGGACCATCCAAAACTGCCCCCAAAGGAAGGCTTTGGGTACAAGAGAACTCCCCAGGGGAGCCTTTACGCAGCCCCACATGCAACTGGACTCTCCGGGTTCGATTTTTCCGAGCAACCCTAAATATATCCCTAGCCGGCATGGGAGAAGTCTTAAAACCCGGGCCCCAGAAAACGCGTTGCAAGCCCCTTTGGACCATCCAAAAGTGTCACCAAAGGAAGGCTTTGGGTACAAGTGAACTCCCCAGGGGAGCCTTTACGCAGCCCCACATGCAACTGGACCCTACGGGTTCGCTGTTCATGAGCATCCCTAAACATAGCCCTAGCCGGCATCGAAGACGAATGAAAAATCAGGCCCCAGGAAATGCGTTGCAAGCCCCTTTGGACCATCCAAAAGTGTCACCAAAGGAAGGCTTTGGGTACAAGTGAACTCCCCAGGGGAGCCTTTACGCAGCCCCACATGCAACTGGACCCTCCGGGTTCGCTGTTTCTGAGCATCCCTAAACGTAGCCCTAGCCGGCATCGAAGACGACTGAAAAATCAGGCCCCAGGAAATGCGTTGCAAGCCCCATTGGACCATCCAAAAGTGCCCCCAAAGGAAGGCTTTGGGTACATTTGAAGTTCCCAGGGGAGCCTTTACGCAGCCCCACATGCAACTGGACCCTTTGGGTTCGAGTTTTCCGAGCAACCCTAAATATATCCCTAGCCGGCATGGGAGAAGACTGAAAACCCGGGCCACAGAAAACGCGTTGCAAGCCCCTTTAGACCATCCAAAAGTGTCACCAAAGGAAGGCTTTGGGTACAAGTGAAATCCCCATGGGAAGCCTTTACGCAGCCCCACATGCAACTGGACCCTCCGGGTTCGCTGTTCATGAGCAAACCTAAACGTAGCCCTAGCCGTCATTGGAGACGACTGAAAAATCAGGCCCCAGGAAATGTGTTGCGAGGCCCTTTGGACCATCCAAAAGTGTCACCAAAGGAAGGCTTTGGGTACATCTGAAGTTCCCAGGGGAGCCTTTACGCAGCCCCACATGCAACTGGACCCTCCGGGTTCGCTGTTCATGAGCAAACCGAAACGTAGCCCTAGCCGTCATCGGAGACGACTGAAAAATCAGGCCCCAGGAAATGCGTTGCAAGCCCCTTTGGACCATCCAAAAGTGCCCCCAAAGGAAGGCTTTGGGTACAAGTGAACTCCCCAGGGGAGCCTTTACACAGCCCCACATGCAACTGGACTCTCCGGGTTCGATTTTTCCGAGCAACCCTAAATATATCACTAGCCGGCATGGGAGAAGACTTAAAACCCAGGCCCCAGAAAACGCGTTGCAAGCCCCTTTGGACCATCCAAAAGTGTCACCAAAGGACGGCTTTGGGTACAAGTGAACTCCCCAGGGGAGCCTTTAACAGCCCCACATGCAACTGGACCCTCCGGGTTCGCTGTTTCTGAGCATCCCTAAACATAGCCCTAGCCGGAATCGAAGACGACTGAAAAATCAGGCCCCAGGAAATGCGTTGCAAGCCCCATTGGACCATCCAAAAGTGCCCCCAAAGGAAGGCTTTGGGTACAAGTGATCTCCCCAGGGGAGCCTTTACGCAGCCCCACATGCAACTGGACCCTCCGGGATCGCTGTTCCTGAGCAAATCTAAACCTATCCCTAGCCGTCATCGCAGACGAGTGAAAAATCAGGCCCCAGGAAATGCGATGCGAGCCCCTTTGGACCATCCAAAAGTGCCCCCAAAGGAAGGCTTTGGGTACAAGAGAACTCCCCAGGGGAGCCTTTACGCAGCCCCACATGCAACTGGACCCTCCGGGTTCGCTGTTCATGAGCAAACCTAAACGTAGCTCTAGCCGTCATTGGAGACGACTGAAAAATCAGGCCCCAGGAAATGCGTTGCAAGCCCCTTTGGACCATCCAAAAGTGCCCCCAAAGGAAGGCTTTGGATACAAGTGATCTCCCCAGGGGAGCCTTTACGCAGCCCCACATGAAACTGGACCCTCCGGGTTCGCTGTTCCTGAGCAAACCTAAACGTAGCCCTAGCCGTCATCGGAGACGAGTGAAAAATCAGGCCCCAGGAAATGTGTTCTGAGGCCTTTTCGCCCATCCAAATGTGCCCCCAAAGGAAGGCTTTGGGTACAAGTGAACTCCCCAGGGGAGCCTTTACGCAGCCCCACATGCAACTGGACCCTTCGGGTTCGATTTTTCCGAGCAACCCTAAATATATCCCTAGCCGGCATGGGAGAAGACTGAAAACCCGGGCCCCAGAAAACGCGTTGCAAGCCCCTTTGGACCATCCAAAAGTGTCACCAAAGGAAGGCTTTGGGTACAAGAGACCTCCCCAGGGGAGCCTTTACGCAGCCCCACATGCAACTGGACCCTCCGGGTTCGCTGTTCATGAGCAAACCTAAAGGTAGCTCTAGCCGTCATTGGAGACGACTGAAAAAACAGGCCCCAGGAAATGCGTTGCAAGCCCCTTTGGACCATCCAAAAGTGCCCACAAAGGAAGGCTTTGGGTACAAGTGATCTCCCCAGGGGAGCCTTTACGCAGCCCCACATGCAACTGGACCCTCCGGGTTCGCTGTTTCCGAGCATCCATAAACATAGCCCTAGCCGGCATCGATGACGACTGAAAAATCAGTGCCCAGGAAATGCGTTGCGAGCCCTTTTCGCCCATCCCAAAGTGCCCCCAAAGGAAGGCTTTGGGTACAAGAGAACTCCCCAGGGGAGCCTTTACGCAGCCCCATATGCAACTGGACCCTCCGGGTTCGCTGTTTCAGAGCAACCCTAAATATATCCCTAGCCGGCATGGGAGAAGACTGAATTCCCAGGCACCAGAAAACGCGTTGCAAGCCCCTTTGGACCATCCAAAAGTGTCACCAAAGGAAGGCTTTGGGTACAAGTGATCTCCCCAGGGGAGCCTTTACGCAGCCCCACATGCAACTGGACCCTCCGGGTTCGCTGTTTCAGAGCAACCCTAAATATATCACTAGCCGGCATGGCAGAAGACTGAAAACCCGGGCCACAGAAAATGCGTTGCAAGCCCATTTGGACCATCCAAAAGTGTCACCAAAGGACGGCTTTGGGTACAAGTGAACTCTCCTGGGGAGCCTTTACGCAGCCCCACATGCAACTGGACCCTCCGGGTTCGCTGTTCCTGAGCAAACCTAAACGTAGCCCTAGCCGTCATCGCAGACGAGTGAAAAATCAGGCCCCAGGAAATGTGTTGCGAGCCCCTTTGGACCATCCAAAAGTGTCCCCAAAGGAAGGCTTTGGGTACAAGAGAACTCCCCAGGGGAGCCTTTACGCAGCCCCACATGCAACTGGACCCTCCGGGTTCGATTTTTCCGAGCAACCCTAAATATATCCCTAGCCGGCATGGCAGAAGACTGAAAACCCGGGCCCCAGAAAACGCGTTGCAAGCCCCTTTGGACCATCCAAAAGTGTCACCAAAGGAAGGCTTTGGGTACAAGAGAACTCCCCAGGGGAGCCTTTACGCAGCCCCACATGCAACTGGACCCTCCGGGTTCGCTGTTCCTGAGTAAACCTAAACGTAGCCCTAGCCGTCATCGGAGACGACTGAAAAATCAGGCCCCAGGAAATGCGTTGCAAGCCCCTTTGGACCATCCAAAAGTGCCCCCAAAGGAAGGCTTTGGGTACAAGTGATCTCCCCAGGGGAGCCTTTACGCAGCCCCACATGCAACTGGACCCTTTGGGTTCGAGTTTTCCGAGCAACCCTAAATATATCCCTAGCCGGCATGGGAGAAGACTGAAAACCCGGGCCACAGAAAACGCGTTGCAAGCCCCTTTGGACCATCCAAAAGTGTCACCAAAGGAAGGCTTTGGGTACAAGTGAAATCCCCATGGGAAGCCTTTACGCAGCCCCACATGCAACTGGACCCTCCGGGTTCGCTGTTCATGAGCAAACCTAAACGTAGCCCTAGCCGTCATTGGAGACGACTGAAAAATCAGGCCCCAGGAAATGTGTTGCGAGGCCTTTTCGCCCATCCAAATGTGCCCCCAAAAGAAGGCATTGGGTACAAGTGATCTCCCCAGGGGAGCCTTTACGCAGCCCCACATGCAACTGGACCCTCCGGGTTCGCTGTTCCTGAGCAAACCTAAACGTAGCCCTAGCCGTCATCGGAGACGAGTGAAAAATCAGGCCCCAGGAAATGTGTTCCGAGGCCTTTTCGCCCATCCAAATGTGCCCCCAAAGGAAGGCTTTGGGTACAAGTGATCTCCCCAGGGGAGCCTTTACGCAGCCCCACATGCAACTGGACCCTCCGGGTTCACTGTTTCTGAGCATCCCTAAACATAGCCCTAGCCGGCATCGAAGACGACTGAAAAATCAGGCCCCAGGAAATGCGTTGCAAGCCCCTTTGGACCATCCAAAACTGCCCCCAAAGGAAGGCTTTGGGTACAAGAGAACTCCCCAGGGGAGCCTTTACGCAGCCCCACATGCAACTGGACTCTCCGGGTTCGATTTTTCCGAGCAACCCTAAATATATCCCTAGCCGGCATGGGAGAAGTCTTAAAACCCGGGCCCCAGAAAACGCGTTGCAAGCCCCTTTGGACCATCCAAAAGTGTCACCAAAGGAAGGCTTTGGGTACAAGTGAACTCCCCAGGGGAGCCTTTACGCAGCCCCACATGCAACTGGACCCTACGGGTTCGCTGTTCATGAGCATCCCTAAACATAGCCCTAGCCGGCATCGAAGACGACTGAAAAATCAGGCCCCAGGAAATGCGTTGCAAGCCCCTTTGGACCATCCAAAAGTGTCACCAAAGGAAGGCTTTGGGTACAAGTGAACTCCCCAGGGGAGCCTTTACGCAGCCCCACATGCAACTGGACCCTCCGGGTTCGCTGTTTCTGAGCATCCCTAAACGTAGCCCTAGCCGGCATCGAAGACGACTGAAAAATCAGGCCCCAGGAAATGCGTTGCAAGCCCCATTGGACCATCCAAAAGTGCCCCCAAAGGAAGGCTTTGGGTACATTTGAAGTTCCCAGGGGAGCCTTTACGCAGCCCCACATGCAACTGGACCCTTTGGGTTCGAGTTTTCCGAGCAACCCTAAATATATCCCTAGCCGGCATGGGAGAAGACTGAAAACCCGGGCCACAGAAAACGCGTTGCAAGCCCCTTTGGACCATCCAAAAGTGTCACCAAAGGAAGGCTTTGGGTACAAGTGAAATCCCCATGGGAAGCCTTTACGCAGCCCCACATGCAACTGGACCCTCCGGGTTCGCTGTTCATGAGCAAACCTAAACGTAGCCCTAGCCGTCATTGGAGACGACTGAAAAATCAGGCCCCAGGAAATGTGTTGCGAGGCCCTTTGGACCATCCAAAAGTGTCACCAAAGGAAGGCTTTGGGTACATCTGAAGTTCCCAGGGGAGCCTTTACGCAGCCCCACATGCAACTGGACCCTCCGGGTTCGCTGTTCATGAGCAAACCGAAACGTAGCCCTAGCCGTCATCGGAGACGACTGAAAAATCAGGCCCCAGGAAATGCGTTGCAAGCCCCTTTGGACCATCCAAAAGTGCCCCCAAAGGAAGGCTTTGGGTACAAGTGATCTCCCCAGGGGAGCCTTTACGCAGCCCCACATGCAACTGGACCCTGCGGGATCGCTGTTCCTGAGCAAACCTAAACGTAGCCCTAGCCGTCATCACAGACGAGTGAAAAATCAGGCCCCAGGAAATGCGATGCGAGCCCTTTTCGCCCATCCAAAAGTGCCCCCAAAGGAAGGCTTTGGGTACAAGTGAACTCCCCAGGGGAGCCTTTACGCAGCCCCACATGCAACTGGACCCTCTGGGTTCGCTGTTTCTGAGCATCACTAAACATAGCCCTAGACGGCATCGAAGACGACTGAAAAATCAGGCCCCAGGAAATGCGTTGCAAGCCCCATTGGACCATCCAAAAGTGCCCCCAAAGGAAGGCTTTGGGTACATCTGAAGTTCCCAGGGGAGCCTTTACGCAGCCCCACATGCAACTGGACCCTCCGGGATCGCTGTTTCAGAGCAACCCTAAATATATCCCTAGCCGGCATGGGAGAAGACTGAAAACCCGGGCCACAGAAAATGCGTTGCAAGCCCCTTTGGACCATCCAAAAGTGTCACCAAAGGACGGCTTTGGGTACAAGAGAACTCCCCAGGGGAGCCTTTACGCAGCCCCACATGCAACTGGACCCTCCGGGTTCGCTGTTCCTGAGCAAACCTAAACCTATCCCTAGCCGTCATCGCAGACGAGTGAAAAATCAGGCCCCAGGAAATGCGTTGCGAGACCTTTTCGCCCATCCAAAAGTGCCCCCAAAGGAAGGCTTTGTGTACAAGAGAACTCCCCAGGGGAGCCTTTACGCAGCCCCACATGCAACTGGATCCTCCGGGTTCGCCGTTCATGAGCAAACCTAAATATAGCCCTAGCCGTCATTGGAGACGACTGAAAAATCAGGCCCCAGGAAATATGTTGCGAGGCCTTTTCGCCCATCCAAATGTGCCCCCAAAGGAAGGCTTTGGGTACAAGTGATCTCCCCAGGGGAGCCTTTACGCAGCCCCACATGCAACTGGACCCTCCGGGTTCGCTGTTCCTCAGCAAACCTAAACGTAGCCCTAGCCGTCATCGGAGACGACTGAAAAATCAGGCCCCAGGAAATGTGTTGCGAGGCCTTTTCGCCCATCCAAATGTGCCCCCAAAGGAAGGCTTTGGGTACAAGTGAACTCCCCAGGGGAGCCTTTACGCAGCCCCACATGCAACTGGACCCTCCGGGTTCGCCGTTCATGAGCAAACCTAAATATAGCCCTAGCCGTCATTGGAGACGACTGAAAAATCAGGCCCCAGGAAATATGTTGCGAGGCCTTTTCGCCCATCCAAATGTGCCCCCAAAGGAAGGCTTTGGGTACAAGTGATCTCCCCAGGGGAGCCTTTACGCAGCCCCACATGCAACTGGACCCTCCGGGTTCGCTGTTCCTCAGCAAACCTAAACGTAGCCCTAGCCGTCATCGGAGACGACTGAAAAATCAGGCCCCAGGAAATGTGTTGCGAGGCCTTTTCGCCCATCCAAATGTGCCCCCAAAGGAAGGCTTTGGGTACAAGTGAACTCCCCAGGGGAGCCTTTACGCAGCCCCACATGCAACTGGACCCTCCGGGTTCGCTGTTTCTGAGCATCCGTAAACGTAGCCCTAGCCGTCATCGCAGACGAGTGAAAAATCAGTCCCCAGGAAATGTGTTGCGAGCCCCTTTGGACGATCCAAAAGTGTCACCAAAGGAAGGCTTTGGGTACAAGAGAACTCCCCAGGGGAGCCTTTACGCAGCCCCACATGCAACTGGACCCTTCGGGTTCGATTTTTCCGAGCAACCCTAAATATATCCCTAGCCGGCATGGGAGAAGACTGAAAACCCGGGCCCCAGAAAACGCGTTGCAAGCCCCTTTGGACCATCCAAAAGTGTCACCAAAGGAAGGCTTTGGGTACAAGTGAACTCCCCAGGGGAGCCTTTACGCAGCCCCACATGCAACTGGACCCTCCGGGTTCGCTGTTCATGAGCAAACCTAAACGTAGCTCTAGCCGTCATCGGAGACGATTGAAAAATCAGGCCCCAGGAAATGCGTTGCAAGCCCCTTTGGACCATCCAAAAGTGCCCCCAAAGGAAGGCTTTGGGTACAAGTGATCTCCCCAGGGGAGCCTTTACGCAGCCCCACATGCAACTGGACCCTCTGGGTTCGCTGTTTCTGAGCATCCCTAAACATAGCCCTAGCCGGCATCGAAGACGACTGAAAAATCAGGCCCCAGGAAATGCGTTGCGAGCCCTTTTCGCCCATCCCAAAGTGCCCCCAAAGGAAGGCTTTGGGTACAAGAGAACTCCCCAGGGGAGCCTTTACGAAGCCCCATATGCAACTGGACCCTCCGGGATCGCTGTTTCAGAGCAACCCTAAATATATCACTAGCCTGCATGGCAGAAGACTGAAAACCCGGGCCACAGAAAACGCGTTGCAAGCCCCTTTGGACCATCCAAAAGTGCCCCCAAAGGAAGGCTTTGGGTACAAGTGATCTCCCCAGGGGAGCCTTTACGCAGCCCCACATGCAACTGGACCCTTTGGGTTCGATTTTTCCAAGCAACCCTAAATATATCCCTAGCCGGCATGGGAGAAGACTGAATTCCCGGGCCCCAGAAAACGCGTTGCAAGCCCCTTTGGACCATCCAAAAGTGTCACCAAAGGAAGGCTTTGGGTACAAGTGATCTCCCCAGGGGAGCCTTTACGCAGCCCCACATGCAACTGGACCCTCCGGGTTCGCTGTTTCAGAGCAACCCTAAATATATCACTAGCCGGCATGGGAGAAGACTGAAAACCCGGGCCACAGAAAATGCGTTGCAAGCCCATTTGGACCATCCAAAAGTGTCACCAAAGGACGGCTTTGGGTACAAGTGAACTCCCCTGGGGAGCCTTTACGCAGCCCCATATGCAACTGGACCCTCCGGGATCGCTGTTCCTGAGCAAACCTAAACGTAGCCCTAGCCGTCATCGCAGACGAGTGAAAAATCAGGCCCCAGGAAATGTGTTGCGAGCCCCTTTGGACCATCCAAAAGTGCCCCCAAAGGAAGGCTTTGGGTACAAGAGAACTCCCCAGGGGAGCCTTTACGCAGCCCCACATGCAACTGGACCTTTCGGGTTCGATTTTTCCGAGCAACCCTAAATATATCCCTAGCCGGCATGGGAGAAGACTGAAAACCCGGGCCCCAGAAAACGCGTTGCAAGCCCCTTTGGACCATCCAAAAGTGTCACCAAAGGAAGGCTTTGGGTACAAGAGAACTCCCCAGGGGAGCCTTTACGCAGCCCCACATGCAACTGGACCCTCCGGGTTCGCTGTTCATGAGCAAACCTAAACGTAGCCCTAGCCGTCATCGCAGACGAGTGAAAAATCAGGCCCCAGGAAATGTGTTCCGAGGCCTTTTCCCCCATCCAAATGTGCCCCCAAAGGAAGCCTTTGGGTACAAGTGAACTCCCCAGGGGAGCCTTTACGCAGCCCCACATGCAACTGGACCCTCCGAGTTCGCTGTTTCTGAGCATCCCTAAACATAGCCCTAGCCGGCATCGAAGACGACTGAAAAATCAGGCCCCAGGAAATGCGTTGCGAGACCTTTTCGCCCATCCAAAAGTGCCCCCAAAGGAAGGCTTTGGGTACAAGTGATCTCCCCAGGGGAGCCTTTACGCAGCCCCACATGCAACTGGACTCTCCGGGTTCGATTTTTCGAACAACCCTAAATATATTCCTAGCCGGCATGGGAGAAGACTGAAAACCCGGGCCCCAGAAAACGCGTTGCAAGCCCCTTTGGACCATCCAAAAGTGTCACCAAAGGAAGGCTTTGGGTACAAGAGAACTCCCCAGGGGAGCCTTTACGCAGCCCCACATGCAACTGGACCCTCCGGGTTCGCTGTTTCTGAGCATCCGTAAACGTAGCCCTAGCCGTCATCGGAGACGACTGAAAAATCAGGCCCCAGGAAATGTGTTGCGAGGCCCTTTGGACCATCCAGAAGTGTCACCAAAGGAAGGCTTTGGGTACAAGAGAACTCCCCAGGGGAGCCTTTACGCAGCCCCACATGCAACTGGACCCTCCGGTTTCGCTGTTCATGAGCAAACCTAAACGTAGCCCTAGCCGTCATCGGAGACGACTGAAAAATCAGGCCCCAGGAAATGCGTTGCAAGCCCCTTTGGACCATCCAAAAGTGCCCCCAAAGGAAGGCTTTGGGTAGAAGTGATCTCCCCAGGGGAGCCTTTACGCAGCCCCACATGCAACTGGACCCTTTGGGTTCGATTTTTCCGAGCAACCCTAAATATATCCCTAGCCGGCATGGGAGAAGACTGAAAACCCGGGCCCCAGAAAACGCGTTGCAAGCCCCTTTGGACCATCCAAAAGTGTCACCAAAGGAAGGCTTTGGGTACAAGTGAAATCCCCATGGGAAGCCTTTACGCAGCCAAACATGCAACTGGACCCTCCGGGTTCGCTGTTCCTGAGCAAACCTAAACGTAGCCCTAGCCGTCATCGGAGACGACTGAAAAATCAGGCCCCAGGAAATGCGTTGCAAGCCCCTTTGGACCATCCAAAAGTGCCCCCAAAGGAAGGCTTTGGGTACAAGTGATCTCCCCAGGGGAGCCTTTACGCAGCCCCACATGCAACTGGACCCTCCGGGATCGCTGTTCATGAGCAAACCTAAACGTAGCCCTAGCCGTCATCGCAGACGAGTGAAAAATCAGGCCCCAGGAAATGCGATGCGAGCCCTTTTCGCCCATCCAAAAGTGCCCCCAAAGGAAGGCTTTGGGTAGAAGTGATCTCCCCAGGGGAGCCTTTACGCAGCCCCACATGCAACTGGACCTTTCGGGTTCGATTTTTCCGAGCAACCCTAAATATATCCCTAGCCGGCATGGGAGAAGACTGAAAACCCGGGCCCCAGAAAACGCGTTGCAAGCCCCTTTGGACCATCCAAAAGTGTCACCAAAGGAAGGCTTTGGGTACAAGTGAAATCCGCATGGGAAGCCTTTACGCAGCCCCACATGCAACTGGACCCTCCGGGTTCGCTGTTCATGAGCAAACCTAAACGTAGCCCTAGCCGTCATCGGAGACGACTGAAAAATCAGGCCCCAGGAAATGCGTTGCAAGCCCCTTTGGACCATCCAAAAGTGCCCCCAAAGGAAGGCTTTGGGTAGAAGTGATCTCCCCAGGGGAGCCTTTACGCAGCCCCACATGCAACTGGACCCTTTGGGTTCGATTTTTCCGAGCAACCCTAAATATATCCCTAGCCGGCATGGGAGAAGACTGAAAACCCGGGCCCCAGAAAACGCGTTGCAAGCCCCTTTGGACCATCCAAAAGTGTCACCAAAGGAAGGCTTTGGGTACAAGTGAAATCCCCATGGGAAGCCTTTACGCAGCCCCACATGCAACTGGACCCTCCGGGTTCGCTGTTCCTGAGCAAACCTAAACGTAGCCCTAGCCGTCATCAGAGACGACTGAAAAATCAGGCCCCAAGAAATGCGTTGCAAGCCCCATAGGACCATCCAAAAGTGCCCCCAAAGGAAGGCTTTGGGTACAAGTGAACTCCCCTGGGGAGCCTTTACGCAGCCCCACATGCAACTGGACCCTCCAGGATCGCTGTTCATGAGCAAACCTAAACGTAGCCCTAGCCGTCATCGGAGACGACTGAAAAATCAGGCCCCAGGAAATGCGTTGCAAGCCCCTTTGGACCATCCAAAAGTGCCCCCAAAGGAAGGCTTTGGGTAGAAGTGATCTCCCCAGGGGAGCCTTTACGCAGCCCCACATGCAACTGGACCCTTTGGGTTCGATTTTTCCGAGCAACCCTAAATATATCCCTAGCCGGCATGGGAGAAGACTGAAAACCCGGGCCCCAGAAAACGCGTTGCAAGCCCCTTTGGACCATCCAAAAGTGTCACCAAAGGAAGGCTTTGGGTACAAGTGAAATCCCCATGGGAAGCCTTTACGCAGCCCCACATGCAACTGGACCCTCCGGGTTCGCTGTTCCTCAGCAAACCTAAACGTAGCCCTAGCCGTCATCGGAGACGACTGAAAAATCAGGCCCCAGGAAATGCGTTGCAAGCCCCTTTGGACCATCCAAAAGTGCCCCCAAAGGAAGGCTTTGGGTACAAGTGATCTCCCCAGGGGAGCCTTTACGCAGCCCCACATGCAACTGGACCCTCCGGGATCGCTGTTCATGAGCAAACCTAAACGTAGCCCTAGCCGTCATCGGAGACGACTGAAAAATCAGGCCCCAGGAAATGCGTTGCGAGACCTTTTCGCCCATCCAAAAGTGCCCCCAAAGGAAGGCTTTGGGTACAAGAGAACTCCCCAGGGGAGCCTTTACGCAGCCCCACATGCAACTGGACCCTCCGGTTTCGCTGTTTCTGAGCATCCGTAAACGTAGCCCTAGCCGTCATCGGAGACGACTGAAAAATCAGGCCCCAGGAAATGTGTTGCGAGCCCCTTTGGACCATCCAAAAGTGTCACCAAAGGAAGGCTTTGGGTACAAGAGAACTCCCCAGGGGAGCCTTTACGCAGCCCCACATGCAACTGGACCCTCCGGGTTCGCTGTTCATGAGCAAACCTAAACGTAGCCCTAGCTGTCATCGGAGATGAGTGAAAAATCAGGCCCCAGGAAATGTGTTGCGAGCCCCTTTGGACCATCCAAAAGTGCCCCCAAAGGAAGGCTTTGGGTACAAGAGAACTCCCCAGGGGAGCCTTTACGCAGCCCCACATGCAACTGGACCTTTCGGGTTCGATTTTTCCGAGCAACCCTAAATATATCCCTAGCCGGCATGGGAGAAGACTGAAAACCCGGGCCCCAGAAAACGCGTTGCAAGCCCCTTTGGACCATCCAAAAGTGTCACCAAAGGAAGGCTTTGGGTACAAGAGAACTCCCCAGGGGAGCCTTTACGCAGCCCCACATGCAACTGGACCCTCCGGGTTCGCTGTTCATGAGCAAACCTAAACGTAGCCCTAGCCGTCATCGGAGACGAGTGAAAAATCAGGCCCCAGGAAATGCGTTGCAAGCCCCTTTGGACCATCCACAAGTGCCCCCAAAGGAAGGCTTTGGGTAGAAGTGATCTCCCCAGGGGAGCCTTTACGCAGCCCCACATGCAACTGGACCCTTTGGGTTCGATTTTTCCGAGCAACCCTAAATATATCCCTAGCCGGCATGGGAGAAGACTGAAAACCCGGGCCCCAGAAAACGCGTTGCAAGCCCCTTTGGACCATCCAAAAGTGTCACCAAAGGAAGGCTTTGGGTACAAGTGAAATCCCCATGGGAAGCCTTTACGCAGCCCCACATGCAACTGGACCCTCCGGGTTCGCTGTTCCTGAGCAAACCTAAACGTAGCCCTAGCCGTCATCGGAGACGACTGAAAAATCAGGCCCCAGGAAATGCGTTGCAAGCCCCTTTGGACCATCCAAAAGTGCCCCCAAAGGAAGGCTTTGGGTAGAAGTGATCTCCCCAGGGGAGCCTTTACGCAGCCCCACATGCAACTGGACCCTTTGGGTTCGATTTTTCCGAGCAACCCTAAATATATCCCTAGCCGGCATGGGAGAAGACTGAAAACCCGGGCCCCAGAAAACGCGTTGCAAGCCCCTTTGGACCATCCAAAAGTGTCACCAAAGGAAGGCTTTGGGTACAAGTGAAATCCCCATGGGAAGCCTTTACGCAGCCCCACATGCAACTGGACCCTCCGGGTTCGCTGTTCCTGAGCAAACCTAAACGTAGCCCTAGCCGTCATCAGAGACGACTGAAAAATCAGGCCCCAAGAAATGCGTTGCAAGCCCCATAGGACCATCCAAAAGTGCCCCCAAAGGAAGGCTTTGGGTACAAGTGAACTCCCCTGGGGAGCCTTTACGCAGCCCCACATGCAACTGGACCCTCCAGGATCGCTGTTCATGAGCAAACCTAAACGTAGCCCTAGCCGTCATCGGAGACGACTGAAAAATCAGGCCCCAGGAAATGCGTTGCAAGCCCCTTTGGACCATCCAAAAGTGCCCCCAAAGGAAGGCTTTGGGTAGAAGTGATCTCCCCAGGGGAGCCTTTACGCAGCCCCACATGCAACTGGACCCTTTGGGTTCGATTTTTCCGAGCAACCCTAAATATATCCCTAGCCGGCATGGGAGAAGACTGAAAACCCGGGCCCCAGAAAACGCGTTGCAAGCCCCTTTGGACCATCCAAAAGTGTCACCAAAGGAAGGCTTTGGGTACAAGTGAAATCCCCATGGGAAGCCTTTACGCAGCCCCACATGCAACTGGACCCTCCGGGTTCGCTGTTCCTCAGCAAACCTAAACGTAGCCCTAGCCGTCATCGGAGACGACTGAAAAATCAGGCCCCAGGAAATGCGTTGCAAGCCCCTTTGGACCATCCAAAAGTGCCCCCAAAGGAAGGCTTTGGGTACAAGTGATCTCCCCAGGGGAGCCTTTACGCAGCCCCACATGCAACTGGACCCTCCGGGATCGCTGTTCATGAGCAAACCTAAACGTAGCCCTAGCCGTCATCGGAGACGACTGAAAAATCAGGCCCCAGGAAATGCGTTGCGAGACCTTTTCGCCCATCCAAAAGTGCCCCCAAAGGAAGGCTTTGGGTACAAGAGAACTCCCCAGGGGAGCCTTTACGCAGCCCCACATGCAACTGGACCCTCCGGTTTCGCTGTTTCTGAGCATCCGTAAACGTAGCCCTAGCCGTCATCGGAGACGACTGAAAAATCAGGCCCCAGGAAATGTGTTGCGAGCCCCTTTGGACCATCCAAAAGTGTCACCAAAGGAAGGCTTTGGGTACAAGAGAACTCCCCAGGGGAGCCTTTACGCAGCCCCACATGCAACTGGACCCTCCGGGTTCGCTGTTCATGAGCAAACCTAAACGTAGCCCTAGCTGTCATCGGAGATGAGTGAAAAATCAGGCCCCAGGAAATGTGTTGCGAGCCCCTTTGGACCATCCAAAAGTGCCCCCAAAGGAAGGCTTTGGGTACAAGAGAACTCCCCAGGGGAGCCTTTACGCAGCCCCACATGCAACTGGACCTTTCGGGTTCGATTTTTCCGAGCAACCCTAAATATATCCCTAGCCGGCATGGGAGAAGACTGAAAACCCGGGCCCCAGAAAACGCGTTGCAAGCCCCTTTGGACCATCCAAAAGTGTCACCAAAGGAAGGCTTTGGGTACAAGAGAACTCCCCAGGGGAGCCTTTACGCAGCCCCACATGCAACTGGACCCTCCGGGTTCGCTGTTCATGAGCAAACCTAAACGTAGCCCTAGCCGTCATCGGAGACGACTGAAAAATCAGGCCCCAGGAAATGCGTTGCAAGCCCCTTTGGACCATCCAAAAGTGCCCCCAAAGGAAGGCTTTGGGTACAAGTGAACTCCCCTGGGGAGCCTTTACGCAGCCCCACATGCAACTGGACCCTCCAGGATCGCTGTTCATGAGCAAACCTAAACGTAGCCCTAGCCGTCATCGCAGACGAGTGAAAAATCAGGCCCCAGGAAATGCGTTGCAAGCCCCTTTGGACCATCCAAAAGTGCCCCCAAAGGAAGGCTTTGGGTAGAAGTGATCTCCCCAGGGGAGCCTTTACGCAGCCCCACATGCAACTGGACCCTTTGGGTTCGATTTTTCCGAGCAACCCTAAATATATCCCTAGCCGGCATGGGAGAAGACTGAAAACCCGGGCCCCAGAAAACGCGTTGCAAGCCCCTTTGGACCATCCAAAAGTGTCACCAAAGGAAGGCTTTGGGTACAAGTGAAATCCCCATGGGAAGCCTTTACGCAGCCCCACATGCAACTGGACCCTCCGGGTTCGCTGTTCCTGAGCAAACCTAAACGTAGCCCTAGCCGTCATCGGAGACGACTGAAAAATCAGGCCCCAAGAAATGCGTTGCAAGCCCCATAGGACCATCCAAAAGTGCCCCCAAAGGAAGGCTTTGGGTACAAGTGAACTCCCCTGGGGAGCCTTTACGCAGCCCCACATGCAACTGGACCCTCCGGGATCGCTGTTCATGAGCAAACCTAAACGTAGCCCTAGCCGTCATCGCAGACGAGTGAAAAATCAGGCCCCAGGAAATGCGTTGCCAGCCCCTTTGGACCATCCAAAAGTGCCCCCAAAGGAAGCCTTTGGGTACAAGTGATCTCCCCAGGGGAGCCTTTACGCAGCCCCACATGCAACTGGACCCTCCGGGATCGCTGTTCATGAGCAAACCTAAACGTAGCCCTAGCCGTCATCGCAGACGAGTGAAAAATCAGGCCCCAGGAAATGCGATGCGAGCCCTTTTCGCCCATCCAAAAGTGCCCCCAAAGGAAGGCTTTGGGTACAAGTGAACTCCCCAGGGGAGCCTTTACGCAGCCCCACATGCAACTGGATCCTCCGGGTTCGCTGTTCATGAGCAAACCTAAACGTAGCCCTAGCCGTCATCGGAGACGACTGAAAAATCAGGCCCCAGGAAATGTGTTGCGAGGCCTTTTCGCCCATCCAAATGTGCCCCCAAAGGAAGGCTTGGGGTACAAGTGAACTCCCCAGGGGAGCCTTTACGCAGCCCCACATGCAACTGGACTCTCCGGGTTCGATTTTTCCGAGCAACCCTAAATATATCCCTAGCCGGCTTGGGAGAAGACTGAAAACCCGGGCCCCAGAAAACGCGTTGCAAGCCCCTTTGGACCATCCAAAAGTGCCCCCAAAGGAAGGCTTTGGGTACATCTGAAGTTCGCAGGGGAGCCTTTACGCAGCCCCACATGCAACTGGACCCTCCGGGATCGCTGTTTCAGAGCAACCCTAAATATATCACTAGCCGGCATGAGAGAAAACTGAAAACCCGGGCCACAGAAAATGCGTTGCAAGCCCATTTGGACCATCCAAAAGTGTCACCAAAGGAAGGCTTTGGGTACAAGTGAACTCCGCAGGGGAGCCTTTACGCAGCCCCACATGCAACTGGACCCTCCGGGATCGCTGTTCATGAGCAAACCTAAACGTAGCCCTAGCCATCATCGGAGACGACTGAAAAATCAGGCCCCAGGAAGTGCGTTGCAAGCCCCTTTGGACCATCCAAAAGTGCCCCCAAAGGAAGGCTTTGGGTACAAGTGATCTCCCCAGGGGAGCCTTTACGCAGCCCCACATGCAACTGGACCGTCCGGGTTCGATTTTTCCGAGCAACCCTAAATATATCCCTAGCCGGCATGGGAGAAGACTGAAAACCCGGGCCCCAGAAAACGCGTTGCAAGCCCCTTTTGACCATCCAAAAGTGTCACCAAAGGAAGGCTTTGGGTACAAGTGAAATCCCCATGGGAAGCCTTTACGCAGCCCCACATGCAACTGGACCCTCCGGGTTCGCTGTTCCTGAGCAAACCTAAACGTAGCCCTAGCCGTCATCGGAGACGACTGAAAAATCAGGCCCCAGGAAATGCGTTGCAAGCCCCTTTGGACCATCCAAAAGTGCCCCCAAAGGAAGGCTTTGGGTACAAGTGATCTCCCCAGGGGAGCCTTTACGCAGGCCCACATGCAACTGGACCCTCCGGGATCGCTGTTCATGAGCAAACCTAAACATCCCTAGCCGTCATCGCAGACGAGTGAAAAATCAGGCCCAAGGAAATGCGATGCGAGGCCTTTTCGCCCATCCAAAAGTGCCCCCAAAGGAAGGCTTTGGGTACAAGTGAACTCCCCAGGGGAGCCTTTACGCAGCCCCACATGCAACTGGACTCTCCGGGTTCGATTTTTCGAACAACCCTAAATATATCCCTAGCCGTCATTGGAGACAACTGAAAAATCAGGCCCCAGGAAATGTGTTGCGAGGCCTTTTCGCCCATCCAAATGTGCCCCCAAAGGAAGGCTTGGGGTACAAGTCATCTCCCCAGGGGAGCCTTTACGCAGCCCCACATGCAACTGGACCCTCCGGGTTCGCTGTTCCTGAGCAAACCTAAACGTAGCCCTAGCCGTCATCGGAGACGACTGAAAAATCAGGCCCCAGGAAATGCGTTGCGAGCCCTTTTCGCCCATCCAAAAGTGCCCCCAAAGGAAGGCTTTGGGTACAAGTGAACTCCCCAGGTGAGCCTTTACGCAGCCCCACATGCAACTGGACTCTCCGGGTTCGATTTTTCCGAGCAACCCCAAATATATCCCTAGCCGGCATGGGAGAAGACTGAAAACCCGGGCCCCAGAAAACGCGTTGCAAGCCCCTTTGGACCATCCAAAAGTGTCACCAAAGGAAGGCTTTGGGTACAAGTGAACTCCCCAGGGGAGCCTTTACGCAGCCCCACATGCAACTGGACCCTCCGGTTTCGCTGTTTCTGAGCATCCCTAAACATAGCCCTAGCCGGCATCGAAGACGACTGAAAAATCAGGCCCCAGGAAATGCGTTGCAAGCCCCTTTGGACCATCCAAAAGTGCCCCCAAAGGAAGGCTTTGGGTACATCTGAAGTTCTCAGGGGAGCCTTTACGCAGCCCCACATGCAACTGGACCCTCCGGGATCGCTGTTTCAGAGCAACCCTAAATATATCCCTAGCCGGCATGGGAGAAGACTGAAAACCCGGGCCCCAGAAAACGCGTTGCAAGCCCCTTTGGACCATCCAAAAGTGTCACCAAAGGAAGGCTTTGGGTACAAGTGAAATCCGCATGGGAAGCCTTTACGCAGCCCCACATGCAACTGGACCCTCCGGGTTCGCTGTTCCTGAGCAAACCTAAACGTAGCCCTAGCCGTCATCGGAGACGACTGAAAAATCAGGCCCCAGGAAATGCGTTGCAAGCCCCTTTGGACCATCCAAAAGTGCCCCCAAAGGAAGGCTTTGGGTACAAGTGATCTCCCCAGGGGAGCCTTTACGCAGCCCCACATGCAACTGGACCCTTTGGGTTCGATTTTTCCGAGCAACCCTAAATATATCCCTAGCCGGCATGGGAGAAGACTGAAAACCCGGGCCCCAGAAAACGCGTTGCAAGCCCCTTTGGACCATCCAAAAGTGTCACCAAAGGAAGGCTTTGGGTACAAGTGAAATCCCCATGGGAAGCCTTTACGCAGCCCCACATGCAACTGGACCCTCCGGGTTCGCTGTTCATGAGCAAACCTAAACGTAGCCCTAGCCGTCATCGCAGACGAGTGAAAAATCAGGCCCCAGGAAATGTGTTCCGAGGCCTTTTCGCCCATCCAAATGTGCCCCCAAAGGAAGCCTTTGGGTACAAGTGAACTCCCCAGGGTAGCCTTTACGCAGCCCCACATGCAACTGGACCCTCCGAGTTCGCTGTTTCTGAGCATCCCTAAACATAGCCCTAGCCGGCATCGAAGACGACTGAAAAATCAGGCCCCAGGAAATGTGTTGCGAGGCCTTTTCGCCCATCCAAATGTGCCCCCAAAGGAAGGCTTGGGGTACAAGTGAACTCCCCAGGGGAGCCTTTACGCAGCCCCACATGCAACTGGACTCTCCGGGTTCGATTTTTCCGAGCAACCCTAAATATATCCCTAGCCGGCTTGGGAGAAGACTGAAAACCCGGGCCCCAGAAAACGCGTTGCAAGCCCCTTTGGACCATCCAAAAGTGCCCCCAAAGGAAGGCTTTGGGTACATCTGAAGTTCGCAGGGGAGCCTTTACGCAGCCCCACATGCAACTGGACCCTCCGGGATCGCTGTTTCAGAGCAACCCTAAATATATCACTAGCCGGCATGAGAGAAGACTGAAAACCCGGGCCACAGAAAATGCGTTGCAAGCCCATTTGGACCATCCAAAAGTGTCACCAAAGGACGGCTTTGGGTACAAGTGAACTCCGCAGGGGAGCCTTTACGCAGCCCCACATGCAACTGGACCCTCCGGGATCGCTGTTCATGAGCAAACCTAAACGTAGCCCTAGCCATCATCGGAGACGACTGAAAAATCAGGCCCCAGGAAGTGCGTTGCAAGCCCCTTTGGACCATCCAAAAGTGCCCCCAAAGGAAGGCTTTGGGTACAAGTGATCTCCCCAGGGGAGCCTTTACGCAGCCCCACATGCAACTGGACCGTCCGGGTTCGATTTTTCCGAGCAACCCTAAATATATCCCTAGCCGGCATGGGAGAAGACTGAAAACCCGGGCCCCAGAAAACGCGTTGCAAGCCCCTTTTGACCATCCAAAAGTGTCACCAAAGGAAGGCTTTGGGTACAAGTGAAATCCCCATGGGAAGCCTTTACGCAGCCCCACATGCAACTGGACCCTCCGGGTTCGCTGTTCCTGAGCAAACCTAAACGTAGCCCTAGCCGTCATCGGAGACGACTGAAAAATCAGGCCCCAGGAAATGCGTTGCAAGCCCCTTTGGACCATCCAAAAGTGCCCCCAAAGGAAGGCTTTGGGTACAAGTGATCTCCCCAGGGGAGCCTTTACGCAGGCCCACATGCAACTGGACCCTCCGGGATCGCTGTTCATGAGCAAACCTAAACATCCCTAGCCGTCATCGCAGACGAGTGAAAAATCAGGCCCAAGGAAATGCGATGCGAGCCCTTTTCGCCCATCCAAAAGTGCCCCCAAAGGAAGGCTTTGGGTACAAGTGAACTCCCCAGGGGAGCCTTTACGCAGCCCCACATGCAACTGGACTCTCCGGGTTCGATTTTTCGAACAACCCTAAATATATCCCTAGCCGTCATTGGAGACAACTGAAAAATCAGGCCCCAGGAAATGTGTTGCGAGGCCTTTTCGCCCATCCAAATGTGCCCCCAAAGGAAGGCTTGGGGTACAAGTCATCTCCCCAGGGGAGCCTTTACGCAGCCCCACATGCAACTGGACCCTCCGGGTTCGCTGTTCCTGAGCAAACCTAAACGTAGCCCTAGCCGTCATCGGAGACGACTGAAAAATCAGGCCCCAGGAAATGCGTTGCGAGCCCTTTTCGCCCATCCAAAAGTGCCCCCAAAGGAAGGCTTTGGGTACAAGTGAACTCCCCAGGTGAGCCTTTACGCAGCCCCACATGCAACTGGACTCTCCGGGTTCGATTTTTCCGAGCAACCCCAAATATATCCCTAGCCGGCATGGGAGAAGACTGAAAACCCGGGCCCCAGAAAACGCGTTGCAAGCCCCTTTGGACCATCCAAAAGTGTCACCAAAGGAAGGCTTTGGGTACAAGTGAACTCCCCAGGGGAGCCTTTACGCAGCCCCACATGCAACTGGACCCTCCGGGATCGCTGTTTCTGAGCATCCCTAAACATAGCCCTAGCCGGCATCGAAGACGACTGAAAAATCAGGCCCCAGGAAATGCGTTGCAAGCCCCTTTGGACCATCCAAAAGTGCCCCCAAAGGAAGGCTTTGGGTACATCTGAAGTTCTCAGGGGAGCCTTTACGCAGCCCCACATGCAACTGGACCCTCCGGGATCGCTGTTTCAGAGCAACCCTAAATATATCCCTAGCCGGCATGGGAGA
Source organism: Anas acuta (assembly GCF_963932015.1). Classification (NCBI taxonomy): domain Eukaryota; kingdom Metazoa; phylum Chordata; class Aves; order Anseriformes; family Anatidae; genus Anas; species Anas acuta. The sequence continues at coordinate 162,750 of NW_027076008.1, read as the reverse complement.
AGACTGAAAACCCGGGCCCCAGAAAACGCGTTGCAAGCCCCTTTGGACCATCCAAAAGTGTCACCAAAGGAAGGCTTTGGGTACAAGTGAAATCCGCATGGGAAGCCTTTACGCAGCCCCACATGCAACTGGACCCTCCGGGTTCGCTGTTCCTGAGCAAACCTAAACGTAGCCCTAGCCGTCATCGGAGACGACTGAAAAATCAGGCCCCAGGAAATGCGTTGCAAGCCCCTTTGGACCATCCAAAAGTGCCCCCAAAGGAAGGCTTTGGGTACAAGTGATCTCCCCAGGGGAGCCTTTACGCAGCCCCACATGCAACTGGACCCTTTGGGTTCGATTTTTCCGAGCAACCCTAAATATATCCCTAGCCGGCATGGGAGAAGACTGAAAACCCGGGCCCCAGAAAACGCGTTGCAAGCCCCTTTGGACCATCCAAAAGTGTCACCAAAGGAAGGCTTTGGGTACAAGTGAAATCCCCATGGGAAGCCTTTACGCAGCCCCACATGCAACTGGACCCTCCGGGTTCGCTGTTCATGAGCAAACCTAAACGTAGCCCTAGCCGTCATCGCAGACGAGTGAAAAATCAGGCCCCAGGAAATGTGTTCCGAGGCCTTTTCGCCCATCCAAATGTGCCCCCAAAGGAAGCCTTTGGGTACAAGTGAACTCCCCAGGGTAGCCTTTACGCAGCCCCACATGCAACTGGACCCTCCGAGTTCGCTGTTTCTGAGCATCCCTAAACATAGCCCTAGCCGGCATCGAAGACGACTGAAAAATCAGGCCCCAGGAAATGCGTTGCGAGACCTTTTCGCCCATCCAAAAGTGCCCCCAAAGGAAGGCTTTGGGTACAAGTGATCTCCCCAGGGGAGCCTTTACGCAGCCCCACATGCAACTGGACTCTCCGGGTTCGATTTTTCGAACAACCCTAAATATATCCCTAGCCGGCATGGGAGAAGACTGAAAACCCGGGCCCCAGAAAACGCGTTGCAAGCCCCTTTGGACCATCCAAAAGTGTCACCAAAGGAAGGCTTTGGGTACAAGAGAACTCCCCAGGGGAGCCTTTACGCAGCCCCACATGCAACTGGACCCTCCGGTTTCGCTGTTTCTGAGCATCCGTAAACGTAGCCCTAGCCGTCATCGGAGACGACTGAAAAATCAGGCCCCAGGAAATGTGTTGCGAGCCCCTTTGGACCATCCAAAAGTGTCACCAAAGGAAGGCTTTGGGTACAAGAGAACTCCCCAGGGGAGCCTTTACGCAGCCCCACATGCAACTGGACCCTCCGGGATCGCTGTTCCTGAGCAAACCTAAACGTAGCCCTAGCCGTCATCGCAGACGAGTGAAAAATCAGGCCCCAGGAATTGCGATGCGAGCCCTTTTCGCCCATCCAAAAGTGCCCCCAAAGGAAGGCTTTGGGTACAAGTGAACTCCCCAGGGGAGCCTTTACGCAGCCCCACATGCAACTGGATCCTCCGGGTTCGCTGTTCATGAGCAAACCAAAATGTAGCCCTAGCCGTCATTGGAGACGACTGAAAAATCAGGCCCCAGGAAATGTGTTGCGAGGCCTTTTCGCCCATCCAAATGTGCCCCCAAAGGAAGGCTTTGGGTACAAGAGAACTCCCCAGGGGAGCCTTTACGCAGCCCCACATGCAACTGGACTCTCCGGGTTCGATTTTTCCGAGCAACCCTAAATATATCCCTAGCCGGCATGGGAGAAGACTGAAAACCCGGGCCCCAGAAAACGCGTTGCAAGCCCCTTTGGACCATCCAAAAGTGTCACCAAAGGAAGGCTTTGGGTACAAGTGAAATCCCCATGGGAAGCCTTTACGCAGCCCCACATGCAACTGGACCCTCCGGGTTCGCTGTTCCTGAGCAAACCTAAACGTAGCCCTAGCCGTCATCGGAGACGACTGAAAAATCAGGCCCCAGGAAATGCGTTGCAAGCCCCTTTGGACCATCCAAAAGTGCCCCCAAAGGAAGGCTTTGGGTACAAGTGATCTCCCCAGGGGAGCCTTTACGCAGCCCCACATGCAACTGGACCCTCCGGGATCGCTGTTCATGAGCAAACCTAAACGTAGCCCTAGCCGTCATCGCAGACGAGTGAAAAATCAGGCCCAAGGAAATGCGATGCGAGCCCTTTTCGCCCATCCAAAAGTGCCCCCAAAGGAAGGCTTTGGGTACAAGTGAACTCCCCAGGGGAGCCTTTACGCAGCCCCACATGCAACTGGACTCTCCGGGTTCGATTTTTCGAACAACCCTAAATATATCCCTAGCCGTCATTGGAGACGACTGAAAAATCAGGCCCCAGGAAATGTGTTGCGAGGCCTTTTCGCCCATCCAAATGTGCCCCCAAAGGAAGGCTTGGGGTACAAGTCATCTCCCCAGGGGAGCCTTTACGCAGCCCCACATGCAACTGGACTCTCCGGGTTCGATTTTTCCGAGCAACCCCAAATATATCCCTAGCCGGCATGGGAGAAGACTGAAAACCCGGGCCCCAGAAAACGCGTTGCAAGCCCCTTTGGACCATCCAAAAGTGTCACCAAAGGAAGGCTTTGGGTACAAGTGAACTCCCCAGGGGAGCCTTTACGCAGCCCCACATGCAACTGGACCCTCCGGGATCGCTGTTTCTGAGCATCCCTAAACATAGCCCTAGCCGGCATCGAAGACGACTGAAAAATCAGGCCCCAGGAAATGCGTTGCAAGCCCCTTTGGACCATCCAAAAGTGCCCCCAAAGGAAGGCTTTGGGTACAAGTGATCTCCCCAGGGGAGCCTTTACGCAGCCCCACATGCAACTGGACCCTCCGGGATCGCTGTTTCAGAGCAACCCTAAATATATCCCTAGCCGGCATGGGAGAAGACTGAAAACCCGGGCCCCAGAAAACGCGTTGCAAGCCCCTTTGGACCATCCAAAAGTGTCACCAAAGGAAGGCTTTGGGTACAAGTGAAATCCCCATGGGAAGCCTTTACGCAGCCCCACATGCAACTGGACCCTCCGGGTTCGCTGTTCCTGAGCAAACCTAAACGTAGCCCTAGCCGTCATCGGAGACGACTGAAAAATCAGGCCCCAGGAAATGCGTTGCAAGCCCCTTTGGACCATCCAAAAGTGCCCCCAAAGGAAGGCTTTGGGTAGAAGTGATCTCCCCAGGGGAGCCTTTACGCAGCCCCACATGCAACTGGACCCTTTGGGTTCGATTTTTCCGAGCAACCCTAAATATATCCCTAGCCGGCATGGGAGAAGACTGAAAACCCGGGCCCCAGAAAACGCGTTGCAAGCCCCTTTGGACCATCCAAAAGTGTCACCAAAGGAAGGCTTTGGGTACAAGTGAAATCCCCATGGGAAGCCTTTACGCAGCCCCACATGCAACTGGACCCTCCGGGTTCGCTGTTCATGAGCAAACCTAAACGTAGCCCTAGCCGTCATCGGAGACGACTGAAAAATCAGGCCCCAGGAAATGTGTTGCGAGCCCCTTTGGACCATCCAAAAGTGTCACCAAAGGAAGGCTTTGGGTACAAGAGAACTCCCCAGGGGAGCCTTTACGCAGCCCCACATGCAACTGGACCCTCCGGGATCGCTGTTCCTGAGCAAACCTAAACGTAGCCCTAGCCGTCATCGCAGACGAGTGAAAAATCAGGCCCCAGGAATTGCGATGCGAGCCCTTTTCGCCCATCCAAAAGTGCCCCCAAAGGAAGGCTTTGGGTACAAGTGAACTCCCCAGGGGAGCCTTTACGCAGCCCCACATGCAACTGGACCCTCCGAGTTCGCTGTTTCTGAGCATCCCTAAACATAGCCCTAGCCGGCATCGAAGACGACTGAAAAATCAGGCCCCAGGAAATGCGTTGCGAGACCTTTTCGCCCATCCAAAAGTGCCCCCAAAGGAAGGCTTTGGGTACAAGTGATCTCCCCAGGGGAGCCTTTACGCAGCCCCACATGCAACTGGACTCTCCGGGTTCGATTTTTCGAACAACCCTAAATATATCCCTAGCCGGCATGGGAGAAGACTGAAAACCCGGGCCCCAGAAAACGCGTTGCAAGCCCCTTTGGACCATCCAAAAGTGTCACCAAAGGAAGGCTTTGGGTACAAGAGAACTCCCCAGGGGAGCCTTTACGCAGCCCCACATGCAACTGGACCCTCCGGTTTCGCTGTTTCTGAGCATCCGTAAACGTAGCCCTAGCCGTCATCGGAGACGACTGAAAAATCAGGCCCAAGGAAATGTGTTTTGAGCCCCTTTGGACCATCCAGAAGTGTCACCAAAGGAAGGCTTTGGGTACAAGAGAACTCCCCAGGGGAGCCTTTACGCAGCCCCACATGCAACTGGACCCTCCGGTTTCGCTGTTCATGAGCAAACCTAAACGTAGCCCTAGCCGTCTTCGGAGACGACTGAAAAATCAGGCCCCAGGAAATGCGTTGCAAGCCCCTTTGGACCATCCAAAAGTGCCCCCAAAGGAAGGCTTTGGGTAGAAGTGATCTCCCCAGGGGAGCCTTTACGCAGCCCCACATGCAACTGGACCCTTTGGGTTCGATTTTTCCGAGCAACCCTAAATATATCCCTAGCCGGCATGGGAGAAGACTGAAAACCCGGGCCCCAGAAAACGCGTTGCAAGCCCCTTTGGACCATCCAAAAGTGTCACCAAAGGAAGGCTTTGGGTACAAGTGAAATCCCCATGGGAAGACTTTACGCAGCCCCACATGCAACTGGACCCTCCGGGTTCGCTGTTCCTGAGCAAACCTAAACGTAGCCCTAGCCGTCATCGGAGACGACTGAAAAATCAGGCCCCAGGAAATGCGTTGCAAGCCCCTTTGGACCATCCAAAAGTGCCCCCAAAGGAAGGCTTTGGGTACAAGTGAACTCCCCAGGGGAGCCTTTACGCAGCCCCACATGCAACTGGACCCTCCGGGATCGCTGTTTCTGAGCATCCCTAAACATAGCCCTAGCCGGCATCGAAGACGACTGAAAAATCAGGCCCCAGGAAATGCGTTGCAAGCCCCTTTGGACCATCCAAAAGTGCCCCCAAAGGAAGGCTTTGGGTACATCTGAAGTTCTCAGGGGAGCCTTTACGCAGCCCCACATGCAACTGGACCCTCCGGGATCGCTGTTTCAGAGCAACCCTAAATATATCCCTAGCCGGCATGGGAGAAGACTGAAAACCCGGGCCCCAGAAAACGCGTTGCAAGCCCCTTTGGACCATCCAAAAGTGTCACCAAAGGAAGGCTTTGGGTACAAGTGAAATCCCCATGGGAAGCCTTTACGCAGCCCCACATGCAACTGAACCCTCCGGGTTCGCTGTTCCTGAGCAAACCTAAACGTAGCCCTAGCCGTCATCGGAGACGACTGAAAAATCAGGCCCCAGGAAATGCGTTGCAAGCCCCTTTGGACCATCCAAAAGTGCCCCCAAAGGAAGGCTTTGGGTACAAGTGATCTCCCCAGGGGAGCCTTTACGCAGCCCCACATGCAACTGGACCCTTTGGGTTCGATTTTTCCGAGCAACCCTAAATATATCCCTAGCCGGCATGGGAGAAGACTGAAAACCCGGGCCCCAGAAAACGCGTTGCAAGCCCCTTTGGACCATCCAAAAGTGTCACCAAAGGAAGGCTTTGGGTACAAGTGAAATCCCCATGGGAAGCCTTTACGCAGCCCCACATGCAACTGGACCCTCCGGGTTCGCTGTTCATGAGCAAACCTAAACGTAGCCCTAGCCGTCATCGCAGACGAGTGAAAAATCAGGCCCCAGGAAATGTGTTCCGAGGCCTTTTCGCCCATCCAAATGTGCCCCCAAAGGAAGCCTTTGGGTACAAGTGAACTCCCCAGGGGAGCCTTTACGCAGCCCCACATGCAACTGGACCCTCCGAGTTCGCTGTTTCTGAGCATCCCTAAACATAGCCCTAGCCGGCATCGAAGACGACTGAAAAATCAGGCCCCAGGAAATGCGTTGCGAGACCTTTTCGCCCATCCAAAAGTGCCCCCAAAGGAAGGCTTTGGGTACAAGTGATCTCCCCAGGGGAGCCTTTACGCAGCCCCACATGCAACTGGACTCTCCGGGTTCGATTTTTCGAACAACCCTAAATATATCCCTAGCCGGCATGGGAGAAGACTGAAAACCCGGGCCCCAGAAAACGCGTTGCAAACCCCTTTGGACCATCCAAAAGTGTCACCAAAGGAAGGCTTTGGGTACAAGAGAACTCCCCAGGGGAGCCTTTAAGCAGCCCCACATGCAACTGGACCCTCCGGTTTCGCTGTTTCTGAGCATCCGTAAACGTAGCCCTAGCCGTCATCGGAGACGACTGAAAAATCAGGCCCCAGGAAATGTGTTGCGAGCCCCTTTGGACCATCCAAAAGTGTCACCAAAGGAAGGCTTTGGGTACAAGAGAACTCCCCAGGGGAGCCTTTACGCAGCCCCACATGCAACTGGACCCTCCGGTTTCGCTGTTCATGAGCAAACCTAAACGTAGCCCTAGCCGTCATCGGAGACGACTGAAAAATCAGGCCCCAGGAAATGCGTTGCGAGCCCTTTTCGCCCATCCAAAAGTGCCCCCAAAGGAAGGCTTTGGGTACAAGTGAACTCCCCAGGGGAGCCTTTACGCAGCCCCACATGCAACTGGACTCTCCGGGTTCGATTTTTCCGAGCAACCCTAAATATATCCCTAGCCGGCATGGGAGAAGACTGAAAACCCGGGCCCCAGAAAACGCGTTGCAAGCCCCTTTGGACCATCCAAAAGTGTCACCAAAGGAAGGCTTTGGGTACAAGTGAACTCCCCAGGGGAGCCTTTACGCAGCCCCACATGCAACTGGACCCTCCGGGATCGCTGTTTCTGAGCATCCCTAAACATAGCCCTAGCCGGCATCGAAGACGACTGAAAAATCAGGCCCCAGGAAATGCGTTGCAAGCCCCTTTGGACCATCCAAAAGTGCCCCCAAAGGAAGGCTTTGGGTACATCTGAAGTTCGCAGGGGAGCCTTTACGCAGCCCCACATGCAACTGGACCCTCCGGGATCGCTGTTTCAGAGCAACCCTAAATATATCACTAGCCGGCATGGGAGAAGACTGAAAACCCGGGCCCCAGAAAACGCGTTGCAAGCCCCTTTGGACCATCCAAAAGTGTCACCAAAGGAAGGCTTTGGGTACAAGAGAACTCCCCAGGGGAGCCTTTACGCAGCCCCACATGCAACTGGACCCTCCGTGATCGCTGTTCATGAGCAAACCTAAACGTAGCCCTAGCCGTCATCGGAGACGACTAAAAAATCAGGCCCCAGGAAATGCGTTGCAAGCCCCTTTGGACCATCCAAAAGTGCCCCCAAAGGAAGGCTTTGGGTACAAGTGATCTCCCCAGGGGAGCTTTTACGCAGCCCCACATGCAACTGGACCCTTTGGGTTCGATTTTTCCGAGCAACCCTAAATATATCCCTAGCCGGCATGGGAGAAGACTGAAAACCCGGGCCCCAGAAAACGCGTTGCAAGCCCCTTTGGACCATCCAAAAGTGTCACCAAAGGAAGGCTTTGGGTACAAGTGAAATCCCCATGGGAAGCCTTTACGCAGCCCCACATGCAACTGGACCCTCCGGGTTCGCTGTTCATGAGCAAACCTAAACGTAGCCCTAGCCGTCATCGCAGACGACTGAAAAATCAGGCCCCAGGAAATGTGTTCCGAGGCCTTTTCGCCCATCCAAATGTGCCCCCAAAGGAAACCTTTGGGTACAAGTGAACTCCCCAGGGGAGCCTTTACGCAGCCCCACATGCAACTGGACCCTCCGAGTTCGCTGTTTCTGAGCATCCCTAAACATAGCCCTAGCCGGCATCGAAGACGACTGAAAAATCAGGCCCCAGGAAATGCGTTGCGAGACCTTTTCGCCCATCCAAAAGTGCCCCCAAAGGAAGGCTTTGGGTACAAGTGATCTCCCCAGGGGAGCCTTTACGCAGCCCCACATGCAACTGGACTCTCCGGGTTCGATTTTTCGAACAACCCTAAATATATCCCTAGCCGGCATGGGAGAAGACTGAAAACCCGGGCCCCAGAAAACGCGTTGCAAGCCCCTTTGGACCATCCAAAAGTGTCACCAAAGGAAGGCTTTGGGTACAAGAGAACTCCCCAGGGGAGCCTTTACGCAGCCCCACATGCAACTGGACCCTCCGGTTTCGCTGTTTCTGAGCATCCGTAAACGTAGCCCTAGCCGTCATCGGAGACGACTGAAAAATCAGGCCCCAGGAAATGTGTTGCGAGCCCCTTTGGACCATCCAAAAGTGTCACCAAAGGAAGGCTTTGGGTACAAGAGAACTCCCCAGGGGAGCCTTTACGCAGCCCCACATGCAACTGGACCCTCCGGTTTCGCTGTTCATGAGCAAACCTAAACGTAGCCCTAGCCGTCATCGGAGACGACTGAAAAATCAGGCCCCAGGAAATGCGTTGCAAGCCCCTTTGGACCATCCAAAAGTGCCCCCAAAGGAAGGCTTTGGGTAGAAGTGATCTCCCCAGGGGAGCCTTTACGCAGCCCCACATGCAACTGGACCCTTTGGGTTCGATTTTTCCGAGCAACCCTAAATATATCCCTAGCCGGCATGGGAGAAGACTGAAAACCCGGGCCCCAGAAAACGCGTTGCAAGCCCCTTTGGACCATCCAAAAGTGTCACCAAAGGAAGGCTTTGGGTACAAGTGAAATCCCCATGGGAAGCCTTTACGCAGCCCCACATGCAACTGGACCCTCCGGGTTCGCTGTTCCTGAGCAAACCTAAACGTAGCCCTAGCCGTCATCGGAGACGACTGAAAAATCAGGCCCCAGGAAATGCGTTGCAAGCCCCATAGGACCATCCAAAAGTGCCCCCAAAGGAAGGCTTTGGGTACAAGTGATCTCCCCAGGGGAGCCTTTACGCAGCCCCACATGCAACTGGACCCTCCGGGATCGCTGTTCCTGAGCAAACCTAAACGTAGCCCTAGCCGTCATCGGAGACGACTGAAAAATCAGGCCCAAGGAAATGCGATGCGAGCCCTTTTCGCCCATCCAAAAGTGCCCCCAAAGGAAGGCTTTGGGTACAAGTGAACTCCCCTGGGGAGCCTTTACGCAGCCCCACATGCAACTGGACCTTTCGGGTTCGATTTTTCCGAGCAACCCTAAATATATCCCTAGCCGGCATGGGAGAAGACTGAAAACCCGGGCCCCAGAAAACGCGTTGCAAGCCCCTTTGGACCATCCAAAAGTGTCACCAAAGGAAGGCTTTGGGTACAAGAGAACTCCCCAGGGGAGCCTTTACGCAGCCCCACATGCAACTGGACCCTCCGGGTTCGCTGTTCATGAGCAAACCTAAACGTAGCCCTAGTCGTCATCGGAGACGACTGAAAAATCAGGCCCCAGGAAATGCGTTGCAAGCCCCTTTGGACCATCCAAAAGTGCCCCCAAAGGAAGGCTTTGGGTACAAGAGAACTCCCCAGGGGAGCCTTTACGCAGCCCCACATGCAACTGGACCCTTTGGGTTCGATTTTTCCGAGCAACCCTAAATATATCCCTAGCCGGCATGGGAGAAGACTGAAAACCCGGGCCCCAGAAAAAGCGTTGCAAGCCCCTTTGGACCATCCAAAAGTGTCACCAAAGGAAGGCTTTGGGTACAAGTGAAATCCCCATGGGAAGCCTTTACGCAGCCCCACATGCAACTGGACCCTCCGGGTTCGCTGTTCCTGAGCAAACCTAAACGTAGCCCTAGCCGTCATCGGAGACGACTGAAAAATCAGGCCCCAGGAAATGCGTTGCAAGCCCCTTTGGACCATCCAAAAGTGCCCCCAAAGGAAGGCTTTGGGTACAAGTGATCTCCCCAGGGGAGCCTTTACGCAGCCCCACATGCAACTGGACCCTCCGGGATCGCTGTTCCTGAGCAAACCTAAACGTAGCCCTAGCCGTCATCGGAGACGACTGAAAAATCAGGCCCCAGGAAATGCGATGCGAGCCCTTTTCGCCCATCCAAAAGTGCCCCCAAAGGAAGGCTTTGGGTACAAGTGAACTCCCCAGGGGAGCCTTTACGCAGCCCCACATGCAACTGGACCCTCCGGGTTCGATTTTTCCGAGCAACCCTAAATATATCCCTAGCCGGCATGGGAGAAGACTGAAAACCCGGGCCCCAGAAAACGCGTTGCAAGCCCCTTTGGACCATCCAAAAGTGTCACCAAAGGAAGGCTTTGGGTACAAGAGAACTCCCCAGGGGAGCCTTTACGCAGCCCCACATGCAACTGGACCCTCCGGGTTCGCTGTTCATGAGCAAACCTAAACGTAGCCCTAGCCGTCATCGGAGACGACTGAAAAATCAGGCCCCAGGAAATGCGTTGCAAGCCCCTTTGGACCATCCAAAAGTGCCCCCAAAGGAAGGCTTTGGGTACAAGTGATCTCCCCAGGGGAGCCTTTACGCAGCCCCACATGCAACTGGACCCTTTGGGTTCGATTTTTCCGAGCAACCCTAAATATATCCCTAGCCGGCATGGGAGAAGACTGAAAACCCGGGCCCCAGAAAACGCGTTGCAAGCCCCTTTGGACCATCCAAAAGTGTCACCAAAGGAAGGCTTTGGGTACAAGTGAAATCCCCATGGGAAGCCTTTACGCAGCCCCACATGCAACTGGACCCTCCGGGTTCGCTGTTCCTGAGCAAACCTAAACGTAGCCCTAGCCGTCATCAGAGACGACTGAAAAATCAGGCCCCAAGAAATGCGTTGCAAGCCCCATAGGACCATCCAAAAGTGCCCCCAAAGGAAGGCTTTGGGTACATCTGAAGTTCGCAGGGGAGCCTTTACGCAGCCCCACATGCAACTGGACCCTCCGGGATCGCTGTTTCAGAGCAACCCTAAATATATCACTAGCCGGCATGAGAGAATACTGAAAACCCGGGCCCCAGAAAATGCGTTGCAAGCCCATTTGGACCATCCAAAAGTGTCACCAAAGGACGGCTTTGGGTACAAGTGATCTCCCCAGGGGAGCCTTTACGCAGCCCCACATGCAACTGGACCCTCCGGGATCGCTGTTCATGAGCAAACCTAAACGTAGCCCTAGCCGTCATCGGAGACGACTGAAAAATCAGGCCCCAGGAAATGCGTTGCAAGCCCCTTTGGACCATCCAAAAGTGCCCCCAAAGGAAGGCTTTGGGTACAAGTGATCTCCCCAGGGGAGCCTTTACGCAGCCCCACATGCAACTGGACCCTCCGGGATCGCTGTTCATGAGCAAACCTAAATGTAGCCCTAGCCGTCATCGGAGACGAGTGAAAAATCAGGCCCCAGGAAATGCGTTTCGCGCCATTTTCGCGACTCCAAAAGTGCCCCCAAAGGAAGGCTTTGGGTACAAGTGAACTCCCCAGGGGAGCCTTTACGCAGCCCCACATGCAACTGGACCCTCCGGGTTCGCTGTTCATGAGCAAACCTAAATGTAGCCCTAGCCGTCATCGGAGACGAGTGAAAAATCAGGCCCCAGGAAATGCGTTTCGCGCCATTTTCGCGACTCCAAAAGTGCCCCCAAAGGAAGGCTTTGGGTACAAGTGAACTCCCCAGGGGAGCCTTTACGCAGCCCCACATGCAACTGGACCCTCCGGGTTCGATTTTTCCGAGCAACGCTAAATATATCACTAGCCAGCATGGGAGAAGACTGAAAACCCGGGCCCCAGAAAACGCGTTGCAAGCCCCTTTGGACCATCCAAAAGTGTCACCAAAGGAAGGCTTTGGGTACAAGTGAACTCCCCAGGGGAGCCTTTACGCAGCCCCACATGCAACTGGACCCTCCAGGTTCGCTGTTTCCGAGCATCCCTAAACATAGCCCTAGCCGTCATTGGAGACGAGTGAAGAATCAGGCCCCAGGAAATGCGTTCCGAGGCCTTTTCGCCCATCCAAATGTGCCCCCAAAGGAAGGCTTTGGGTACAAGAGAACTCCCCAGGGGAGCCTTTACGCAGCCCCACATGCAACTGGACCCTTCGGGTTCGATTCTTCCGAGTAACCCTAAACATAACCCTAGCCGGCATGGGAGAATACTGAAAACCCGGGCCCCAGAAAACACGTTGCAAGCCACTTTGGACCATCCAAAAGTGTCACCAAAGGAAGGCTTTGGGTACAAGTGAACTCCCCAGGGGAGCCTTTACGCAGCCCCACATGCAACTGGACCCTCCGGGTTCGCTGTTTCCCATCATCCCTAAACATAGCCCTAGCCGGCATCGAAGACGACTGAAAAATCAGGCCCCAGGAAATGCGTTGCGAGCCCTTATCCCCCATCCAAAAGTGCCCCCAAAGGAAGGCTTTGGGTACAAGAGAACTCCCCAGGGGAGCCTTTACGCAGCCCCACATGCAACTGGACCCTCCGGTTTCGCTGTTCCTGAGCAAACCTAAACGTAGCCCTAGCCGTCATCGGAGACGACTGAAAAATCAGGCCCCAGGAAATGCGTTGCGAGCCCTTTTCGCCCATCCAAAAGTGCCCCCAAAGGAAGGCTTTGGGTACAAGTGAACTCCCCAGGGGAGCCTTTACGCAGCCCCACATGCAACTGGACTCTCCGGGTTCGCTGTTCTTGAGCAAACCTAAACGTAGCCCTAGCCGTCATCGGAGACGAGTGAAAAATCAGGCCCCAGGAAATGTGTTCCGAGGCCTTTTCGCCCATCCAAATGTGCCCCCAAAGGAAGGCTTTGGGTACAAGTGAACTCCCCAGGGGAGCCTTTACGCAGCCCCACATGCAACTGGACCCTCCGGGTTCGCTGTTTCTGAGCATCCCTAAACATAGCCCTAGCCGGCATCGAAGACGACTGAAAAATCAGGCCCCAGGAAATGCGTTGCGAGCCCTTTTCGCCCATCCCAAAGTGCCCCCAAAGGAAGGCTTTGGGTACAAGTGAACTCCCCAGGGGAGCCTTTACGCAGCCCCACATGCAACTGGACCCTCCGGTTTCGCTGTTCCTGAGCAAACCTAAACGTAGCCCTAGCCGTCATCGGAGACGACTGAAAAATCAGGCCCCAGGAAATGCGTTGCGAGCCCTTTTCGCCCATCCAAAAGTGCCACCAAAGGAAGGCTTTGGGTACAAGAGAACTCCCCAGGGGAGCCTTTACGCAGCCCCACATGCAACTGGACCCTTCGGGTTCTATTTTTCCGAGCAACCCTAAATATATCCCTAGCCGGCATGGGAGAAGACTGAAAACCCGGGCCCCAGAAAATGCGTTGCAAGCCCCTTTGGACCATCCAAAAGTGTCACCAAAGGAAGGCTTTGGGTACAAGTGATATCCCCATGGGAAGCCTTTACGCAGCCCCACATGCAACTGGACCCTCCGGGTTCGCTGTTCCTGAGCAAACCTAAACGAAGCCCTAGCCGTCATCGGAGACGAGTGAAAAATCAGGCCCCAGGAAATGCGTTGCAAGCCCCATAGGACCATCCAAAAGTGCCCCCAAAGGAAGGCTTTGGGTACATCTGAAGTTCCCAGGGGAGCCTTTACGCAGCCCCATATGCAACTGGACCCTCCGGGTTCGCTGTTTCAGAGCAACCCTAAATATATAACTAGCCGGCATATGAGAAGACTGAAAACCCGGGCCACAGAAAATGCATTGCAAGCCCCATAGGACCATCCAAAAGTGTCACCAAAGGAAGGCTTTGGGTACAAGAGAACTCCCCAGGGGAGCCTTTACGCAGCCCCACATGCAACTGGACCCTCCGGGATCGCTGTTCCTGAGCAAACCTAAACGTAGCCCTAGTCGTCATCAGAGACGACTGAAAAATCAGGCCCCAGGAAATGCGTTGCGAGCCCCTTTGGACCATCCAAATGTGCCCCCAAAGGAAGGCTTTGGGTACAAGTGAACTCCCCAGGGGAGCCTTTACGCAGCCCCACATGCAACTGGACCCTCCGGGTTCGCTGTTTCTGAGCATCCCTAAACATAGCCCTAGCCGGCATCGAAGAAGACTGAAAAATCAGGCCCCAGGTAATGCGTTGCGAGCCCTTTTCGCCCATCCAAAAGTGCCCCCAAAGGAAGGCTTTGGGTACAACTGATCTCCCCAGGGGAGCCTTTACGCAGCCCCACATGCAACTGGACCCTTTGGGTTCGATTTTTCCGAGCAACCCTAAATATATCCCTAGCCGGCATGGGAGAATACTGAAAACCCGGGCCCCAGAAAACGCGTTGCAAGCCCCTTGGGACCATCCAAAAGTGTCACCAAAGGAAGTCTTTGGGTACAAGAGAACTCCCCAGGGGAGCCTTTACGCAGCCCCACATGCAACTGGACCCTCCGGGTTCGCTGTTCATGAGCAAACCTAAACGTAGCCCTAGCCGTCATCGGAGACGACTGAAAAATCAGGCCCCAGGAAATGAGTTGCAAGCCCCATTGGACCATCCAAAAGTGCCCCCAAAGGAAGGCTTTGGGTACAAGTGATCTCCCCAGGGGAGCCTTTACGCAGCCCCACATGCAACTGGACCCTCCGGGTTCGCTGTTCATGAGCAAACCTAAACGTAGCCCTAGCCGGCATCGAAGACGACTGAAAAATCAGGCCCCAGGAAATGCGTTGCAAGCCCTTTTCGCCCATCCAAAAGTGTCACCAAAAGAAGGCTTTGGGTACAAGTGAACTCCCCAGGGGAGCCTTTACGCAGCCCCACATGCAACTGGACCCTCCGGGTTCGATTTTTCCGAGCAACGCTAAATATATCACTAGCCAGCATGAAAGAAGACTGAAAACCCGGGCCCCAGAAAACGCGTTGCAAGCCCCTTTGGACCATCCAAAAGTGTCACCAAAGGAAGGCTTTGGATACAAGTGAACTCCCCAGGGGAGCCTTTACCCAGCCCCACATGCAACTGGACCCTCCAGGTTCGCTGTTTCCGAGCATCCCTAAACATATCCCTAGCCGTCATCGGAGACGAGTGAAGAATCAGGCCCCAGGAAATGCGTTCCGAGGCCTTTTCGCCCATCCAAATGTGCCCCCAAAGGAAGGCTTTGGGTACAAGAGAACTCCCCAGGGGAGCCTTTACGCAGCCCCACATGCAACTGGACCCTCCGGGTTCGATTTTTCCGAGTAACCCTAAACATAACCCTAGCCGGCATGGGAGAAGTCTGAAAACCCCGGCCCCAGAAAACGCGTTGCAAGCCACTTTGGACCATCCAAAAGTGTCACCAAAGGAAGGCTTTGGGTACAAGTGAACTCCCCAGGGGAGCCTTTACGCAGCCCCACATGCAACTGGACCCTCCGGTTTCGCTGTTCCTGAGCAAACCTAAACATAGCACTAGCCAGCATCGAAGACGACTGAAAAATCAGGCCCCAGGAAATGCGTTGCAAGCCCCATTGGACCATCCAAAAGTGCCCCCAAAGGAAGGCTTTGGGTACAAGAGAACTCCCCAGGGGAGCCTTTACGCAGCCCCACATGCAACTGGACCCTCCGGGATCGCTGTTTCAGAGCAACCCTAAATATATCACTAGCCGGCATGGGAGAAGACTGAAAACCCGGGCCACAGAAAATGCGTTGCAAGCCCATTTGGACCATCCAAAAGTGTCACCAAAGGACGGCTTTGGGTACAAGTGAACTCCCCTGGGGAGCCTTTACGCAGCCCCACATGCAACTGGACCCTGCGGGATCGCTGTTCCTGAGCAAACCTAAACGTAGCCCTAGCCATCATCGGAGACGACTGAAAAATCAGGCCCCAGGAAATGCGTTGCAAGCCCCTTTGGACCATCCAAAAGTGCCCCCAAAGGAAGGCTTTGGGTACAAGTGATCTCCCCAGGGGAGCCTTTACGCAGCCCCACATGCAACTGGACCCTTTGGGTTCGATTTTTCCGAGCAACCCTAAATATATCCCTAGCCGGCATGGGAGAAGACTGAAAACCCGGGCCCCAGAAAACGCGTTGCAAGCCCCTTTGGACCATCCAAAAGTGTCACCAAAGGAAGGCTTTGGGTACAAGTGAAATCCCCATGGGAAGCCTTTACGCAGCCCCACATGCAACTGGACCTTTCGGGTTCGATTTTTCCGAGCAACCCTAAATATATCCCTAGCCGGCATGGGAGAAGACTTAAAACCCGGGCCCCAGAAAACGCGTTGCAAGCCCCTTTGGACCATCCAAAAGTGTCACCAAAGGAAGGCTTTGGGTACAAGTGAAATCCCCATGGGAAGCCTTTACGCAGCCCCACATGCAACTGGACCCTCCGGGTTCGCTGTTCATGAGCAAACCTAAACGTAGCCCTAGCCGTCATCGGAGACGACTGAAAAATCAGGCCCCAGGAAATGCGTTGCAAGCCCCTTTGGACCATCCAAAAGTGCCCCCAAAGGAAGGCTTTGGGTACAAGTGATCTCCCCAGGGGAGCCTTTACGCAGCCCCACATGCAACTGGACCCTTTGGGTTCGATTTTTCCGAGCAACCCTAAATATATCCCTAGCCGGCATGGGAGAAGACTGAAAACCCGGGCCCCAGAAAACGCGTTGCAAGCCCCTTTGGACCATCCAAAAGTGTCACCAAAGGAAGGCTTTGGGTACAAGTGAAATCCCCATGGGAAGCCTTTACGCAGCCCCACATGCAACTGGACCCTCCGGGTTCGATTTTTCCGAGCAACCCTAAATATATCCCTAGCCGGCATGGGAGAAGACTGAAAACCCGGGCCCCAGAAAACGCGTTGCAAGCCCCTTTGGACCATCCAAAAGTGTCACCAAAGGAAGGCTTTGGGTACAAGTGATATCCCCATGGGAAGCCTTTACGCAGCCCCACATGCAACTGGACCCTCCGGGTTCGCTGTTCATGAGCAAACCTAAACGTAGCCCTAGCCGTCATCGGAGACGACTGAAAAATCAGGCCCCAGGAAATGCGTTGCGAGCCCCTTTGGACCATACAAAAGTGCCCCTAAAGGAAGGCTTTGGGTACAAGTGATCTCCCCAGGGGAGCCTTTACGCAGCCCCACATGCAACTGGACCCTCCGGGTTCGCTGTTCATGAGCAAACCTAAACGTAGCCCTAGCCGTCATTGGAGACGACTGAAAAATCAGGCCCCAGGAAAAGCGTTGCAAGCCCCTTTGGACCATACAAAAGTGCCCCCAAAGGAAGGCTTTGGGTACAAGTGATCTCCCCAGGGGAGCCTTTACGCAGCCCCACATGCAACTGGACCCTTTGGGTTCGATTTTTCCGAGCAACCCTAAATATATCCCTAGCCGGCATGGGAGAAGACTGAAAACCCGGGCCCCAGAAAACGCGTTGCAAGCCCCTTGGGACCATCCAAAAGTGTCACCAAAGGAAGGCTTTGGGTACAAGAGAACTCCCCAGGGGAGCCTTTACGCAGCCCCAAATGCAACTGGACCATCCGGGTTCGCTGTTCCTGAGCAAACCTAAACGTAGCCCTAGCCGTTATCGGAGACGACTGAAAAATCAGGCCCCAGGAAATGAGTTGCAAGCCCCTTTGGACCATCCAAAAGTGCCCCCAAAGGAAGGCTTTGGGTACAAGTGAACTCCCCTGGGGAGCCTTTACGCAGCCCCACATGCAACTGGACCCTCCGGTTTCGCTATTTCTGAGCATCCGTAAACATAGCCCTAGCCGGCATCGAAGACGATTGAAAAATCAGGCCCCAGGAAATGCGTTGCGAGCCCTTTTCGCCCATCCAAAAGTGCCCCCAAAGGAAGGCTTTGGGTACAAGTGATCTCCCCAGGGGAGCCTTTACGCAGCCCCACATGCAACTGGACACTTTGGGTTCGATTTATCCGAGCAACCCTAAATATATCCCTAGCCAGCATGGGAGAAGACTGAAAACCCGGGGCCCAGAAAACGCGTTGCAAGCCCCTTGGGACCATCCAAAAGTGTCACCAAAGGAAGGCTTTGGGTACAAGTGAAATCCCCATGGGAAGCCTTTACGCAGCCCCACATGCAACTGGACCCTCCGGGTTCGCTGTTCATGAGCAAACCTAAACGTAGCCCTAGCCGTCATCGGAGACGACTGAAAAATCAGGCCCCAGGAAATGCGTTGCAAGCCCCTTTGGACCATCCAAAAGTGCCCCTAAAGGAAGGCTTTGGGTACAAGTGATCTCCCCAGGGGAGCCTTTACGCAGCCCCACATGCAACTGGACCCTCCGGGTTCGCTGTTCCTGAGCAAACCTAAACGTAGCCCTAGCCGTCATCGGAGACGACTGAAAAATCTGGCCCCAGGAAATGCGTTGCAAGCCCCATAGGACCATCCAAAAGTGCCCCCAAAGGAAGGCTTTGGGTACATCTGAAGTTCCCAGGGGAGCCTTTACGCAGCCCCACATGCAACTGGACCTTCCGGGTTCGCTGTTTCAGAGCAACCCTAAATATATAACTAGCAGGCATATGAGAAGACTGAAAACCCGGGCCACAGAAAATGCGTTGCAAGCCCCTTTGGACCATCCAAAAGTGTCACCAAAGGAAGCCTTTGGGTACATCTGAAGTTCCCAGGGGAGCCTTTACGCAGCCCAATATGCAACTGGACCTTCCGGGTTCGCTGTTTCAGAGCAACCCTAAATATATCCCTAGCCGGCATGGGAGAAGACTGAAAACCCGGGCCCCAGAAAACGCGTTGCAAGCCCCTTTGGACCATCCAAAAGTGCCCCCAAAGGAAGGCTTTGGGTACAAGTGATCTCCCCAGGGGAGCCTTTACGCAGCCCCACATGCAACTGGACCCTTTGGGTTCCATTTTTCCGAGCAACCCTAAATATATCCCTAGCCGGCATGGGAGAAGACTGAAAACCCGGGCCCCAGAAAACGCGTTGCAAGCCCCTTTGGACCATCCAAAAGTGTCACCAAAGGAAGGCTTTGGGTACAAGTGAAATCCCCATGGGAAGCCTTTACGCAGCCCCACATGCAACTGGACCTTTCGGGTTCGATTTTTCCGAGCAACCCTAAATATATCCCTAGCCGGCATGGGAGAAGACTTAAAACCCGGGCCCCAGAAAACGCGTTGCAAGCCCCTTTGGACCATCCAAAAGTGTCACCAAAGGAAGGCTTTGGGTACAAGTGAAATCCCCATGGGAAGCCTTTACGCAGCCCCACATGCAACTGGACCCTCCGGGTTCGCTGTTCATGAGCAAACCTAAACGTAGCCCTAGCCGTCATCGGAGACGACTGAAAAATCAGGCCCCAGGAAATGCGTTGCAAGCCCCTTTGGACCATCCAAAAGTGCCCCCAAAGGAAGGCTTTGGGTACAAGTGATCTCCCCAGGGGAGCCTTTACGCAGCCCCACATGCAACTGGACCCTTTGGGTTCGATTTTTCCGAGCAACCCTAAATATATCCCTAACCGGCATGGGAGAAGACTGAAAACCCGGGCCCCAGAAAACGCGTTGCAAGCCCCTTTGGACCATCCAAAAGTGTCACCAAAGGAAGGCTTTGGGTACAAGTGAAATCCCCATGGGAAGCCTTTACGCAGCCCCACATGCAACTGGACCCTCCGGGTTCGATTTTTCCGAGCAACCCTAAATATATCCCTAGCCGGCATGGGAGAAGACTGAAAACCCGGGCCCCAGAAAACGCGTTGCAAGCCCCTTTGGACCATCCAAAAGTGTCACCAAAGGAAGGCTTTGGGTACAAGTGATATCCCCATGGGAAGCCTTTACGCAGCCCCACATGCAACTGGACCCTCCGGGTTCGCTGTTCATGAGCAAACCTAAACGTAGCCCTAGCCGTCATCGGAGACGACTGAAAAATCAGGCCCCAGGAAATGCGTTGCGAGCCCCTTTGGACCATACAAAAGTGCCCCTAAAGGAAGGCTTTGGGTACAAGTGATCTCCCCAGGGGAGCCTTTACGCAGCCCCACATGCAACTGGACCCTCCGGGTTCGCTGTTCATGAGCAAACCTAAACGTAGCCCTAGCCGTCATTGGAGACGACTGAAAAATCAGGCCCCAGGAAAAGCGTTGCAAGCCCCTTTGGACCATACAAAAGTGCCCCCAAAGGAAGGCTTTGGGTACAAGTGATCTCCCCAGGGGAGCCTTTACGCAGCCCCACATGCAACTGGACCCTTTGGGTTCGATTTTTCCGAGCAACCCTAAATATATCCCTAGCCGGCATGGGAGAAGACTGAAAACCCGGGCCCCAGAAAACGCGTTGCAAGCCCCTTGGGACCATCCAAAAGTGTCACCAAAGGAAGGCTTTGGGTACAAGAGAACTCCCCAGGGGAGCCTTTACGCAGCCCCAAATGCAACTGGACCATCCGGGTTCGCTGTTCCTGAGCAAACCTAAACGTAGCCCTAGCCGTTATCGGAGACGACTGAAAAATCAGGCCCCAGGAAATGAGTTGCAAGCCCCTTTGGACCATCCAAAAGTGCCCCCAAAGGAAGGCTTTGGGTACAAGTGAACTCCCCTGGGGAGCCTTTACGCAGCCCCACATGCAACTGGACCCTCCGGTTTCGCTATTTCTGAGCATCCGTAAACATAGCCCTAGCCGGCATCGAAGACGATTGAAAAATCAGGCCCCAGGAAATGCGTTGCGAGCCCTTTTCGCCCATCCAAAAGTGCCCCCAAAGGAAGGCTTTGGGTACAAGTGATCTCCCCAGGGGAGCCTTTACGCAGCCCCACATGCAACTGGACACTTTGGGTTCGATTTATCCGAGCAACCCTAAATATATCCCTAGCCAGCATGGGAGAAGACTGAAAACCCGGGGCCCAGAAAACGCGTTGCAAGCCCCTTGGGACCATCCAAAAGTGTCACCAAAGGAAGGCTTTGGGTACAAGTGAAATCCCCATGGGAAGCCTTTACGCAGCCCCACATGCAACTGGACCCTCCGGGTTCGCTGTTCATGAGCAAACCTAAACGTAGCCCTAGCCGTCATCGGAGACGACTGAAAAATCAGGCCCCAGGAAATGCGTTGCAAGCCCCTTTGGACCATCCAAAAGTGCCCCTAAAGGAAGGCTTTGGGTACAAGTGATCTCCCCAGGGGAGCCTTTACGCAGCCCCACATGCAACTGGACCCTCCGGGTTCGCTGTTCCTGAGCAAACCTAAACGTAGCCCTAGCCGTCATCGGAGACGACTGAAAAATCTGGCCCCAGGAAATGCGTTGCAAGCCCCATAGGACCATCCAAAAGTGCCCCCAAAGGAAGGCTTTGGGTACATCTGAAGTTCCCAGGGGAGCCTTTACGCAGCCCCACATGCAACTGGACCTTCCGGGTTCGCTGTTTCAGAGCAACCCTAAATATATAACTAGCAGGCATATGAGAAGACTGAAAACCCGGGCCACAGAAAATGCGTTGCAAGCCCCTTTGGACCATCCAAAAGTGTCACCAAAGGAAGCCTTTGGGTACATCTGAAGTTCCCAGGGGAGCCTTTACGCAGCCCAATATGCAACTGGACCTTCCGGGTTCGCTGTTTCAGAGCAACCCTAAATATATCCCTAGCCGGCATGGGAGAAGACTGAAAACCCGGGCCCCAGAAAACGCGTTGCAAGCCCCTTTGGACCATCCAAAAGTGCCCCCAAAGGAAGGCTTTGGGTACAAGTGATCTCCCCAGGGGAGCCTTTACGCAGCCCCACATGCAACTGGACCCTTTGGGTTCGATTTTTCCGAGCAACCCTAAATATATCCCTAGCCGGCATGGGAGAAGACTGAAAACCCGGGCCCCAGAAAACGCGTTGCAAGCCCCTTTGGACCATCCAAAAGTGTCACCAAAGGAAGGCTTTGGGTACAAGTGAAATCCCCATGGGAAGCCTTTACGCAGCCCCACATGCAACTGGACCTTTCGGGTTCGATTTTTCCGAGCAACCCTAAATATATCCCTAGCCGGCATGGGAGAAGACTTAAAACCCGGGCCCCAGAAAACGCGTTGCAAGCCCCTTGGGACCATCCAAAAGTGTCACCAAAGGAAGGCTTTGGGTACAAGTGAAATCCCCATGGGAAGCCTTTACGCAGCCCCACATGCAACTGGACCCTCCGGGTTCGCTGTTCATGAGCAAACCTAAACGTAGCCCTAGCCGTCATCGGAGACGACTGAAAAATCAGGCCCCAGGAAATGCGTTGCAAGCCCCTTTGGACCATCCAAAAGTGCCCCCAAAGGAAGGCTTTGGGTACAAGTGATCTCCCCAGGGGAGCCTTTACGCAGCCCCACATGCAACTGGACCCTTTGGGTTCGATTTTTCCGAGCAACCCTAAATATATCCCTAACCGGCATGGGAGAAGACTGAAAACCCGGGCCCCAGAAAACGCGTTGCAAGCCCCTTTGGACCATCCAAAAGTGTCACCAAAGGAAGGCTTTGGGTACAAGTGAAATCCCCATGGGAAGCCTTTACGCAGCCCCACATGCAACTGGACCCTCCGGGTTCGATTTTTCCGAGCAACCCTAAATATATCCCTAGCCGGCATGGGAGAAGACTGAAAACCCGGGCCCCAGAAAACGCGTTGCAAGCCCCTTTGGACCATCCAAAAGTGTCACCAAAGGAAGGCTTTGGGTACAAGTGATATCCCCATGGGAAGCCTTTACGCAGCCCCACATGCAACTGGACCCTCCGGGTTCGCTGTTCATGAGCAAACCTAAACGTAGCCCTAGCCGTCATCGGAGACGACTGAAAAATCAGGCCCCAGGAAATGCGTTGCGAGCCCCTTTGGACCATCCAAAAGTGCCCCTAAAGGAAGGCTTTGGGTACAAGTGATCTCCCCAGGGGAGCCTTTACGCAGCCCCACATGCAACTGGACCCTCCGGGTTCGCTGTCCATGAGCAAAACTAAACGTAGCCCTAGCCGTCATCGGAGACGACTGAAAAATCAGGCCCCAGGAAATGCGTTGCAAGCCCCATTGGACCATCCAAAAGTGCCCCCAAAGGAAGGCTTTGGGTACATCTGAAGTTCGCAGGGGAGCCGTTACGCAGCCCCACATGCAACTGGACCCTCCGGGATCGCTGTTTCAGAGCAACCCTAAATATATCACTAGCCGGCATGGGAGAAGACTGAAAACCCGGGCCACAGAAAATGCGTTGCAAGCCCATTTGGACCATCCAAAAGTGTCACCAAAGGACGGCTTTGGGTACAAGTGAACTCCCCTGGGGAGCCTTTACGCAGCCCCACATGCAACTGGACCCTGCGGGATCGCTGTTCCTGAGCAAACCTAAACGTAGCCCTAGCCATCATCGGAGACGACTGAAAAATCAGGCCCCAGGAAATGCGTTGCAAGCCCCTTTGGACCATCCAAAAGTGCCCCCAAAGGAAGGCTTTGGGTACAAGTGATCTCCCCAGGGGAGCCTTTACGCAGCCCCACATGCAACTGGACCCTTTGGGTTCGATTTTTCCGAGCAACCCTAAATATATCCCTAGCCGGCATGGGAGAAGACTGAAAACCCGGGCCCCAGAAAACGCGTTGCAAGCCCCTTTGGACCATCCAAAAGTGTCACCAAAGGAAGGCTTTGGGTACAAGTGAAATCCCCATGGGAAGCCTTTACGCAGCCCCACATGCAACTGGACCTTTCGGGTTCGATTTTTCCGAGCAACCCTAAATATATCCCTAGCCGGCATGGGAGAAGACTTAAAACCCGGGCCCCAGAAAACGCGTTGCAAGCCCCTTTGGACCATCCAAAAGTGTCACCAAAGGAAGGCTTTGGGTACAAGTGAAATCCCCATGGGAAGCCTTTACGCAGCCCCACATGCAACTGGACCCTCCGGGTTCGCTGTTCATGAGCAAACCTAAACGTAGCCCTAGCCGTCATCGGAGACGACTGAAAAATCAGGCCCCAGGAAATGCGTTGCAAGCCCCTTTGGACCATCCAAAAGTGCCCCCAAAGGAAGGCTTTGGGTACAAGTGATCTCCCCAGGGGAGCCTTTACGCAGCCCCACATGCAACTGGACCCTTTGGGTTCGATTTTTCCGAGCAACCCTAAATATATCCCTAGCCGGCATGGGAGAAGACTGAAAACCCGGGCCCCAGAAAACGCGTTGCAAGCCCCTTTGGACCATCCAAAAGTGTCACCAAAGGAAGGCTTTGGGTACAAGTGATATCCCCATGGGAAGCCTTTACGCAGCCCCACATGCAACTGGACCCTCCGGGTTCGCTGTTCATGAGCAAACCTAAACGTAGCCCTAGCCGTCATCGGAGACGACTGAAAAATCAGGCCCCAGGAAATGCGTTGCGAGCCCCTTTGGACCATACAAAAGTGCCCCTAAAGGAAGGCTTTGGGTACAAGTGATCTCCCCAGGGGAGCCTTTACGCAGCCCCACATGCAACTGGACCCTCCGGGTTCGCTGTTCATGAGCAAAACTAAACGTAGCCCTAGCCGTCATTGGAGACGACTGAAAAATCAGGCCCCAGGAAAAGCGTTGCAAGCCCCTTTGGACCATACAAAAGTGCCCCCAAATGAAGGCTTTGGGTACAAGTGATCTCCCCAGGGGAGCCTTTACGCAGCCCCACATGCAACTGGACCCTTTGGGTTCGATTTTTCCGAGCAACCCTAAATATATCCCTAGCCGGCATGGGAGAAGACTGAAAACCCGGGCCCCAGAAAACGCGTTGCAAGCCCCTTGGGACCATCCAAAAGTGTCACCAAAGGAAGGCTTTGGGTACAAGAGAACTCCCCAGGGGAGCCTTTACGCAGCCCCAAATGCAACTGGACCATCCGGGTTCGCTGTTCCTGAGCAAACCTAAACGTAGCCCTAGCCGTTATCGGAGACGACTGAAAAATCAGGCCCCAGGAAATGAGTTGCAAGCCCCTTTGGACCATCCAAAAGTGCCCCCAAAGGAAGGCTTTGGGTACAAGTGAACTCCCCTGGGGAGCCTTTACGCAGCCCCACATGCAACTGGACCCTCCGGTTTCGCTATTTCTGAGCATCCGTAAACATAACCCTAGCCGGCATCGAAGACGATTGAAAAATCAGGCCCCAGGAAATGCGTTGCGAGCCCTTTTCGCCCATCCAAAAGTGCCCCCAAAGGAAGGCTTTGGGTACAAGTGATCTCCCCAGGGGAGCCTTTACGCAGCCCCACATGCAACTGGACACTTTGGGTTCGATTTATCCGAGCAACCCTAAATATATCCCTAGCCAGCATGGGAGAAGACTGAAAACCCGGGGCCCAGAAAACGCGTTGCAAGCCCCTTGGGACCATCCAAAAGTGTCACCAAAGGAAGGCTTTGGGTACAAGTGAAATCCCCATGGGAAGCCTTTACGCAGCCCCACATGCAACTGGACCCTCCGGGTTCGCTGTTCCTGAGCAAACCTAAACGTAGCCCTAGCCGTCATCGGAGACGACTGAAAAATCTGGCCCCAGGAAATGCGTTGCAAGCCCCATAGGACCATCCAAAAGTGCCCCCAAAGGAAGGCTTTGGGTACATCTGAAGTTCCCAGGGGAGCCTTTACGCAGCCCCACATGCAACTGGACCTTCCGGGTTCGCTGTTTCAGAGCAACCCTAAATATATAACTAGCAGGCATATGAGAAGACTGAAAACCCGGGCCACAGAAAATGCGTTGCAAGCCCCTTTGGACCATCCAAAAGTGTCACCAAAGGAAGCCTTTGGGTACATCTGAAGTTCCCAGGGGAGCCTTTACGCAGCCCAATATGCAACTGGACCTTCCGGGTTCGCTGTTTCAGAGCAACCCTAAATATATCCCTAGCCGGCATGGGAGAAGACTGAAAACCCGGGCCCCAGAAAACGCGTTGCAAGCCCCTTTGGACCATCCAAAAGTGCCCCCAAAGGAAGCCTTTGGGTACAAGTGATCTCCCCAGGGGAGCCTTTACGCAGCCCCACATGCAACTGGACCCTCCGGGTTCGCTATTCATGAGCAAACCTAAACGTAGCCCTAGCCGTCATTGGAGACGACTGAAAAATCAGGCCCCAGGAAATGCGTTGCGAGCCCCTTTGGACCATACAAAAGTGCCCCTAAAGGAAGGCTTTGGGTACAAGTGAACTCCCCAGGGGAGCCTTTACGCAGCCCCACATGCAACTGGACCCTCCGGGTTCGCTGTTTCTGAGCATCCCTAAACATAGCCCTAGCCGGCATCGAAGACGACTGAAAAATCAGGCCCCAGGAAATGCGTTGCGAGCCCTTTTCGCCCATCCAAACGTGCCCCCAAAGGAAGGCTTTGGGTACAAGTGAACTCCCCAGGGGAGCCTTTACGCAGCCCCACATGCAACTGGACTCTCCGGGTTCGAATTTTCGAACAACACTAAATATATTCCTAGCCGGCATGGGAGAAGACTGAAAACCCGGGCCCCAGAAAACGCGTTGCAAGCCCCTTTGGACCATCCAAAAGTGTCACCAAAGGAAGGCTTTGGGTACAAGTGAACTCCCCAGGGGAGCCTTTACGCAGCCCCACATGCAACTGGACCCTCTGGTTTCGCTGTTTCTGAGCATCCGTAAACGTAGCACTAGCCGTCATCGCAGACGAGTGAAAAATCAGGCCCCAGGAAATATGTTGCGAGCCCCTTTGGACCATCCAAAAGTGTCACCAAAGGAAGGCTTTGGGTACAAGAGAACTCCCCAGGGGAGCCTTTACGCAGCCCCACATGCAACTGGACCCTCCGGGTTCGATTTTTCCGAGCAACCCTAAATATATCCCTAGCCGGCATGGGAGAAGACTGAAAACCCGGGCCCCAGAAAACGCGTTGCAAGCCCCTTTGGACCATCCAAAAGTGTCACCAAAGGAAGGCTTTGGGTACAAGAGAACTCCCCAGGGGAGCCTTTACGCAGCCCCACATGCAACTGGACCCTCCGGGTTCGCTGTTCATGAGCAAACCTAAACGTAGCCATAGCCGTCATCGGAGACGACTGAAAAATCAGGCCCCAGGAAATGCGTTGCAAGCCCCTTTGGACCATCCAAAAGTGTCACCAAAGGAAGGCTTTGGGTACAAGAGAACTCCCCAGGGGAGCCTTTACGCAGCCCCACATGCAACTGGACCCTCCGGGATCGCTGTTCCTGAGCAAACCTAAACGTAGCCCTAGTCGTCATCGCAGACGATTGAAAAATCAGGCCCCAGGAAATGCGTTGCGAGCCATTTTGGACCATCGAAATGTGCCCCCAAAGGAAGGCTTTGGGTACAAGTGAACTCCCCAGGGGAGCCTTTACGCAGCCCCACATGCAACTGGACCCTCCGGGTTCGATTTTTCCGAGCAACCCTAAACATAACCCTAGCCGGCATGGGAGAAGACTGAAAACCCGGGCCCCAGAAAACGCGTTGCAAGCCACTTTGGACCATCCAAAAGTGTCACCAAAGGAAGGCTTTGGGTACAAGTGAACTCCCCAGGGGAGCCTTTACGCAGCCCCACATGCAACTGGACCCTCCGGGTTCGCTGTTTCAGAGCATCCCTAAACATAGCACTAGCCAGCATCGAAGACGACTGAAAAATCAGGCCCCAGGAAATGCGTTGCAAGCCCCATAGCACCATCAAAAAGTGCCCTCAAAGGAAGGCTTTGGGTACATCTGAAGTTCCCAGGGGAGCCTTTACGCAGCCCCACATGCAACTGGACCCTCCGGGTTCGCTGTTTCAGAGCAACCCTAAATATATCACTAGCCGGCATGGCAGAAGACTGAAAACCCGGGCCACAGAAAATGCGTTGCAAGCCCCTTTGGACCATCCAAAAGTGTCACCAAAGGAAGGCTTTGGGTACAAGAGAACTCCACAGGGGAGCCTTTACGCAGCCCCACATGCAACTGGACCCTCCGGGATCGCTGTTCCTGAGCAAACCTAAACGTAGCCCTAGCCGGCATGGGAGAAGACTGAAAACCCGGGCCCCAGAAAATGCGTTGCAAGCCCCTTTGGACCATCCAAAAGTGTCACCAAAGGAAGGCTTTGGGTACAAGTGAACTCCCCTGGGGAGCCTTTACGCAGCCCCACATGCAACTGGACCCTCCGGTTTCGCTGTTCCTGAGCAAACCTAAACGTAGCCCTAGCCGTCATCGGAGACGAGTGAAAAATCAGGCCCCAGGAAATGTGTTCCGAGGCCTTTTCGCCCATCCAAATGTGCCCCCAAAGGAAGGCTTTGGGTACAAGTGAACTCCCCTGGGGAGCCTTTACGCAGCCCCACATGCAACTGGACCCTCCGGTTTCGCTATTTCTGAGCATCCGTAAACATAGCCCTAGCCGGCATCGAAGACGATTGAAAAATCAGGCCCCAGGAAATGCGTTGCGAGCCCTTTTCGCCCATCCAAAAGTGCCCCCAAAGGAAGGCTTTGGGTACAAGTGATCTCCCCAGGGGAGCCTTTACGCAGCCCCACATGCAACTGGACACTTTGGGTTCGATTTATCCGAGCAACCCTAAATATATCCCTAGCCAGCATGGGAGAAGACTGAAAACCCGGGGCCCAGAAAACGCGTTGCAAGCCCCTTGGGACCATCCAAAAGTGTCACCAAAGGAAGGCTTTGGGTACAAGTGATATCCCCATGGGAAGCCTTTACGCAGCCCCACATGCAACTGGACCCTCCGGGTTCGCTGTTCATGAGCAAACCTAAACGTAGCCCTAGCCGTCATCGGAGACGACTGAAAAATCAGGCCCCAGGAAATGCGTTGCAAGCCCCTTTGGACCATCCAAAAGTGCCCCTAAAGGAAGGCTTTGGGTACAAGTGATCTCCCCAGGGGAGCCTTTACGCAGCCCCACATGCAACTGGACCCTCCGGGTTCGCTGTTCCTGAGCAAACCTAAACGTAGCCCTAGCCGTCATCGGAGACGACTGAAAAATCTGGCCCCAGGAAATGCGTTGCAAGCCCCATAGGACCATCCAAAAGTGCCCCCAAAGGAAGGCTTTGGGTACATCTGAAGTTCCCAGGGGAGCCTTTACGCAGCCCCACATGCAACTGGACCTTCCGGGTTCGCTGTTTCAGAGCAACCCTAAATATATAACTAGCAGGCATATGAGAAGACTGAAAACCCGGGCCACAGAAAATGCGTTGCAAGCCCCTTTGGACCATCCAAAAGTGTCACCAAAGGAAGCCTTTGGGTACATCTGAAGTTCCCAGGGGAGCCTTTACGCAGCCCAATATGCAACTGGACCTTCCGGGTTCGCTGTTTCAGAGCAACCCTAAATATATCCCTAGCCGGCATGGGAGAAGACTGAAAACCCGGGCCCCAGAAAACGCGTTGCAAGCCCCTTTGGACCATCCAAAAGTGCCCCCAAAGGAAGCCTTTGGGTACAAGTGATCTCCCCAGGGGAGCCTTTACGCAGCCCCACATGCAACTGGACCCTCCGGGTTCGCTATTCATGAGCAAACCTAAACGTAGCCCTAGCCGTCATTGGAGACGACTGAAAAATCAGGCCCCAGGAAATGCGTTGCGAGCCCCTTTGGACCATACAAAAGTGCCCCTAAAGGAAGGCTTTGGGTACAAGTGAACTCCCCAGGGGAGCCTTTACGCAGCCCCACATGCAACTGGACCCTCCGGGTTCGCTGTTTCTGAGCATCCCTAAACATAGCCCTAGCCGGCATCGAAGACGACTGAAAAATCAGGCCCCAGGAAATGCGTTGCGAGCCCTTTTCGCCCATCCAAACGTGCCCCCAAAGGAAGGCTTTGGGTACAAGTGAACTCCCCAGGGGAGCCTTTACGCAGCCCCACATGCAACTGGACTCTCCGGGTTCGAATTTTCGAACAACACTAAATATATTCCTAGCCGGCATGGGAGAAGACTGAAAACCCGGGCCCCAGAAAACGCGTTGCAAGCCCCTTTGGACCATCCAAAAGTGTCACCAAAGGAAGGCTTTGGGTACAAGTGAACTCCCCAGGGGAGCCTTTACGCAGCCCCACATGCAACTGGACCCTCCGGTTTCGCTGTTTCTGAGCATCCGTAAACGTAGCACTAGCCGTCATCGCAGACGAGTGAAAAATCAGGCCCCAGGAAATATGTTGCGAGCCCCTTTGGACCATCCAAAAGTGTCACCAAAGGAAGGCTTTGGGTACAAGAGAACTCCCCAGGGGAGCCTTTACGCAGCCCCACATGCAACTGGACCCTCCGGGTTCGATTTTTCCGAGCAACCCTAAATATATCCCTAGCCGGCATGGGAGAAGACTGAAAACCCGGGCCCCAGAAAACGCGTTGCAAGCCCCTTTGGACCATCCAAAAGTGTCACCAAAGGAAGGCTTTGGGTACAAGAGAACTCCCCAGGGGAGCCTTTACGCAGCCCCACATGCAACTGGACCCTCCGGGTTCGCTGTTCATGAGCAAACCTAAACGTAGCCATAGCCGTCATCGGAGACGACTGAAAAATCAGGCCCCAGGAAATGCGTTGCAAGCCCCTTTGGACCATCCAAAAGTGTCACCAAAGGAAGGCTTTGGGTACAAGAGAACTCCCCAGGGGAGCCTTTACGCAGCCCCACATGCAACTGGACCCTCCGGGATCGCTGTTCCTGAGCAAACCTAAACGTAGCCCTAGTCGTCATCGCAGACGATTGAAAAATCAGGCCCCAGGAAATGCGTTGCGAGCCATTTTGGACCATCGAAATGTGCCCCCAAAGGAAGGCTTTGGGTACAAGTGAACTCCCCAGGGGAGCCTTTACGCAGCCCCACATGCAACTGGACCCTCCGGGTTCGATTTTTCCGAGCAACCCTAAACATAACCCTAGCCGGCATGGGAGAAGACTGAAAACCCGGGCCCCAGAAAACGCGTTGCAAGCCACTTTGGACCATCCAAAAGTGTCACCAAAGGAAGGCTTTGGGTACAAGTGAACTCCCCAGGGGAGCCTTTACGCAGCCCCACATGCAACTGGACCCTCCGGGTTCGCTGTTTCAGAGCATCCCTAAACATAGCACTAGCCAGCATCGAAGACGACTGAAAAATCAGGCCCCAGGAAATGCGTTGCAAGCCCCATAGCACCATCAAAAAGTGCCCTCAAAGGAAGGCTTTGGGTACATCTGAAGTTCCCAGGGGAGCCTTTACGCAGCCCCACATGCAACTGGACCCTCCGGGTTCGCTGTTTCAGAGCAACCCTAAATATATCACTAGCCGGCATGGCAGAAGACTGAAAACCCGGGCCACAGAAAATGCGTTGCAAGCCCCTTTGGACCATCCAAAAGTGTCACCAAAGGAAGGCTTTGGGTACAAGAGAACTCCACAGGGGAGCCTTTACGCAGCCCCACATGCAACTGGACCCTCCGGGATCGCTGTTCCTGAGCAAACCTAAACGTAGCCCTAGCCGGCATGGGAGAAGACTGAAAACCCGGGCCCCAGAAAATGCGTTGCAAGCCCCTTTGGACCATCCAAAAGTGTCACCAAAGGAAGGCTTTGGGTACAAGTGAACTCCCCTGGGGAGCCTTTACGCAGCCCCACATGCAACTGGACCCTCCGGTTTCGCTGTTCCTGAGCAAACCTAAACGTAGCCCTAGCCGTCATCGGAGACGAGTGAAAAATCAGGCCCCAGGAAATGTGTTCCGAGGCCTTTTCGCCCATCCAAATGTGCCCCCAAAGGAAGGCTTTGGGTACAAGTGAACTCCCCAGGGGAGCCTTTACGCAGCCCCACATGCAACTGGACCCTCCGGGATCGCTGTTTCAGAGCAACCCAAAATATATCACTAGCCGGCATGGGAGAAGACTGAAAACCCGGGCCACACAAAATGCGTTGCAAGCCCATTTGGACTATCCAAAAGTGTCACCAAAGGAAGGCTTTGGGTACAAGTGAACTCCCCTGGGGAGCCTTTACGCAGCCCCACATGCAACTGGACCCTCCGGGATCGCTGTTCCTGAGCAAACCTAAACGTAGCCCTAGCCGTCATCGCAGACGCGTGAAAAATCTGGCCCCAGGAAATGTGATGCGAGCCCCTTTGGACCATCCAAAAGTGTCACCAAAGGAAGGCTTTGGGTACAAGAGAACTCCCCAGGGGAGCCTTTACGCAGCCCCACATGCAAGTGGATCCTCCGGGTTCGCTGTTCCTGAGCAAACCTAAATGTAGCCCTAGCCATCATTGGAGACGACTGAAAAATCAGGCCCCAGGAAATGCGTTGCATGCCCCTTTGGACCATCCAAAAGTGCCCCCAAAGGAAGGCTTTGGGTACAAGAGAACTCCCCAGGGGAGCCTTTACGCAGCCCCACATGCAACTGGACCCTCCGGGTTCGCTGTTCCTGAGCAAACCTAAACGTAGCCCTAGCCGTCATCGGAAACGACTGAAAAATCAGGCCCCAGGAAATGTGTTCCGAGGCCTTTTCGCCCATCCAAAAGTGCCCCCAAAGGAAGGCTTTGGGTACAAGTGAACTCCCCAGGGGAGCCTTTACGCAGCCCCACATGCAACTGGACCCTCCGGGTTCGCTGTTTCCGAGCATCCCTAAACATAGCCCTAGCCGGCATCGATGACGACTGAAAAATCAGGCCCCAGGAAATGCGTAACGAGCCCTTTTCGCCCATCCAAAAGTGCCCCCAAAGGAAGGCTTTGGGTACAAGAGAACTCTCCAGGGGAGCCTTTACGCAGCCCCACATGCAACTGGACCCTCCGGGATCGCTGTTTCAGAGCAACCCAAAATATATCACTAGCCGGCATGGGAGAAGACTGAAAACCCGGGCCACACAAAATGCGTTGCGAGCCATTTTGGACCATCCAAATGTGCCCCCAAAGGAAGGCTTTGGGTACAAGCGAACTCCCCAGGGGAGCCTTTACGCAGCCCCACATGCAACTGGACCCTCCGGGTTCGATTTTTCCGAGTAACACTAAACATAACCCTAGCCGGCATGGGAGAAGACTGAAAACCCGGGCCCCAGAAAACGCGTTGCAAGCCCCTTTGAACCATCCAAAAGTGCCCCCAAATGAAGGCTTTGGGTACAAGTGAACTCCCCTGGGGAGCCTTTACGCAGCCCCACATGCAACTGGACCCTCCGGGTTCGCTGTTTCTGAGCATCCCTAAACATAGCCCTAGCCGGCATCGAAGACGACTGAAAAATCAGGCCCCAGGAAATGCGTTGCAAGCCCCATTGGACCATCGAAAAGTGCCCCCAAAGGAAGGCTTTGGGTACATCTGAAGTTCCCAGGGGAGCCTTTACGCAGCCCCATATGCAACTGGACCCTCCGGGTTCGCTGTTTCAGAGCAACCCTAAATATATCACTAGCCGGCATGGCAGAAGACTGAAAACCCGGGCCACAGAAAATGCGTTGCAAGCCCATTTGGACCACCCAAAATTTTCACCAAAGGAAGGCTTTGGGTACAAGTGAACTCCCCTGGGGAGCCTTTACGCAGCCCCACATGCAACTGGACCCTCCGGGATCGCTGTTCCTGAGCAAAAATAAACGTAGCCCTAGCCGTCATCGCAGACGACTGAAAAATCAGGCCCCAGGAAATGTGTTGCGAGCCCCTTTGGACCATCCAAAAGTGTCCCCAAAGGAAGGCTTTGGGTACAAGAGAACTCCCCAGGGGAGCCTTTACGCAGCCCCACATGCAACTGGACCCTTCGGGTTCGATTTTTCTGAGCAACCCTAAATATATCCCTAGCCGGCATGGGAGAAGACTGAAAACCCGGGCCCCAGAAAACGCGTTGCAAGCCCCTTTGGACCATCCAAAAGTGTCACCAAAGGAAGGCTTTGGGTACAAGAGAACTCCCCAGGGGAGCCTTTACGCAGCCCCACATGCAACTGGACCCTTCGGGTTCGATTTTTCCGAGCAACCCTAAATATATCCCTAGCCGGCATGGGAGAAGACTGAAAACCCGGGCCTCAGAAAACGCGTTGCAAGCCCCTTTGGACCATCCAAAAGTGTCACCAAAGGAAGGCTTTGGGTACAAGAGAACTCCCCAGGGGAGCCTTTACGCAGCCCCACATGCAACTGGACCCTCCGGGTTCGCTGTTCATGAGCAAACCTAAACATAGCCCTATCCGTCATCGGAGACGACTGAAAAATCAGGCCCCAGGAAATGCGTTGCAAGCCCCTTTGGACCATCCAAAAGTGTCACCAAAGGAAGGCTTTGGGTACAAGAGAACTCCCCAGGGGAGCCTTTACGCAGCCCCACATGCAACTGGACCCTCCGGGTTCGATTTTTCCGAGCAACCCTAAACATAACCCTAGCCGGCATGGGAGAAGACTGAAAACCCGGGCCCCAGAAAACGCGTTGCAAGCCCCTTTGAACCATCCAAAAGTGTCACCAAAGGAAGGCTTTGGGTACAAGTAAACTCCCCTGGGGAGCCTTTACGCAGCCCCACATGCAACTGGACCCTCCGGGTTCGCTGCTCCTGAGCATCCCTAAACATAGCCCTAGCCGGCATCGAAGACGACTGAAAAATCAGGCCCCAGGAAATGCGTTGCAAGCCCCTTTGAACCATCCAAAAGTGCCCCCAAAGGAAGGCTTTGGGTACAAGTGATCTCCCCAGGGGAGCCTTTACGCAGCCCCATATGCAACTGGACCCTCCGGGTTCGCTGTTTCAGAGCAACCCTAAATATATCACTAGCCGGCATGGGAGAAGACTGAAAACCCGGGCCACAGAAAATGCGTTGCAAGCCCCTTTGGACCATCCAAAAGTGTCACCAAAGGAAGGCTTTGGGTACAAGAGAACTCCTCTGGGGAGCCTTTACGCAGCCCCACATGCAACTGGACCCTCTGGGATCGCTGTTCCTGAGCAAACCTAAACGTAACCCTAGCCGTCATCGCAGACGAGTGAAAAATCAGGCCCCAGGAAATGCGTTGCAAGCCCCACTGGACCATCCAAAAGTGCCCCCAAAGGAAGGCTTTGGGTACAAGAGAACTCCCCAGGGGAGCCTTTACGCAGTCCCACATGCAACTGGACCCTCCGGGTTCGCTGTTTCCGAGCCTCCCTAAACATAGCCCTAGCCGTCATCGGAGACGACTGAAAAAATCAGGCCCCAGGAAATGCGCTGCGAGCCCTTTTCGCCCATCCAAAAGTGCCCCCAAAGGAAGACTTTGGGTACAAGAGAACTCCCCAGGGGAGCCTTTACGCAGCCCCACATGCAACTGGACCCTCAGGGTTTGCTGTTTCCTAGCATCCCTAAACGTAGCCCTAGCCGGCATCGATGACGACTGAAAAATCAGGCCCCAGGAAATGCGTTCCGAGCCCTTTTCGCCCATCCAAAAGTGCCCCCAAAGGAAGGCTTTGGGTACAAGTGAACTCCCCAGGGGAGCCTTTACGCAGCCCCACATGCAACTGGACCCTCCGGGTTCGCTGTTCCTCAGCAAATCTAAACGTAGCCCTAGCCGTCATCGCAGACGAGTGAAAAATCAGGCCCCAGGAAATGCGTTCCGAGGCCTTTTCGCCCATCCAAATGTGCCCCCAAAGGAAGGCTTTGGGTACAAGAGAACTCCCCAGGGGAGCCTTTACGCAGCCCCACATGCAACTGGACCCTCCAGGTTCGATTTTTCCGAGCAACCCTAAAACATAACCCTAGCCGGCATAGGAGAAGACTGAAAACCCGGGCCCCAGAAAACGCGTTGCAAGCCCCTTTGGACCATCCAAAAGTGTCACCAAAGGAAGGCTTTGGGTACAAGAGAACTCCCCCGGGGAGTCTTTACGCAGGCCCACATGCAACTGGACCCTCCGGGTTCGCTGTTTCTGAGCATCCCTAAACATATCTGTAGCCGGCATCGAAGACGAATGAAAAATCAGGCCCCAGGAAATGCGTTCCGAGCCCTTTTCACCCATCCATAGGTGCCCCCAAAGGAAGGCTTTGGGTACAAGTGAACTCCCCAGGGGAGCCTTTACGCAGCCCCACATGCAACTGGACCCTCCGGGTTCGCTGTTCATGAGCAAACCTAAACGTAGCCCTAGCCGTCATCGGAGACGAGTGAAAAATAAGGCCCCAGGAAATGCGTTCCGAGGCCTTTTCGCCCATCCAAATGTGCCCCCAAAGGAAGGATTTGGGTACAATTGAACTCCCCTGGGGAGCCTTTACGCAGCCCCACATGCAACTGGACCCTCCGGGATCGCTGTTCCTGAGCAAAACTAAATATATCACTAGCCGGCATGGGAGAACACTGAAAACCCGGGCCACAGAAAATGCGTTGCAAGCCCCTTTGGACCATCCAAAGTGTCACCAAAGGAAGGCTCTGGGTACAAGTGAACTCCTCTGGGGAGCCTTTACGCAGCCCCACATGCAACTGGACCCTCCGGGTTCGCTGTTTCCGAGCATCCCTAAACATAGCCCTAGAAGGCATCGATGACGACTGAAAAATCAGACCCCAGGAAATGCGTTGCGAGCCCTTTTCGCCCATCCAAAAGTGCCCCCAAAGGAAGGCTTTGGGTACATCTGAAGTTCCCAGGGGAGCCTTTACGCAGCCCCATATGCAACTCGACCCTCCGGGTTCGCTGTTTCAGAACAACCCTAAATATATCACTAGCCGGCATGGGAGAAGACTGAAAACCCGGGCCACAGAAAATGCGTTGCAAGCCCCTTTGGACCATCCAAAAGTGCCCCCAAAGGAAGGCTTTGGATACAAGTGAACTCCCCAGGGGAGACTTTACGCAGCCCCACATGCAACTGGACCCTCCGGGTTCGCTGTTTCTAAGCATCCCTAAACATATCCCTAACCGGCATCGATGACGACTGAAAAATCAGGCCCCAGGAAATGCGTTACGAGCCCTTTTCGCCCATCCAAAAGTGCCCCCAACGGAAGGCTTTTGGTACAAGTGAACTCCACAGGGGAGCCTTTACGCAGCCCCACATGCAACTGGACCATCCGGGTTCGATTTTTCGAACAACCCTAAATATATCCCTAGCCGGCATAGGAGAAGACTGAAAACCCGGGCCCCAGAAAACGCGTTGCGAGCCCCTTTGGACCATCCAAAAGTGCCCCCAAAGGAAGGCTTTGGGTACAAGTGAACTCCCCAGGGGAGCCTTTACGCAGCCCCACATGCAACTGGACCGTCCGGGATCGCTGTTCCTGAGCAAACCTAAACGTAGCCCTAGCCGTCATCGGAGACGAGTGAAAAATCCGGCCCCAGGAAATGCGTTGCGAGCCATTTTGGACCATCCAAAAGTGCCCCCAAAGGAAGGCTTTGGGTACAAGAGAACTCCCCAGGGGAGCCTTTACGCAGCCCCACATGCAACTGGACCCTCCGGGTTCGCTGTTTCTGAGCATCCCTAAACATAGCCCTAGCCGGCATCGAAGACGACTGAAAAATCAGGCCCCAGGAAATGTGTTGCGAGCCCCTTTGGACCATCTAAAAGTGCCCCCAAAGGAAGGCTTTGGGTACAAGAGAACTCCCCAGGGGAGCCTTTACGCAGCCCCACATGCAACTGGACCCTCCGGGTTCGCTGTTCCTCAGCAAACCTTAACGTAGCACTAGCCTTCATCGGAGACGACTGAAAAATCAGGCCCCAGGAAATGCGTTGCAAGCCCCATTGGACCATCCAGAAGTGCCCCCAAAGGAAGGCTTTGGGTACAAGTCACCTCCCCAGGGGAGCCTTTACGCAGCCCCACATGCAACTGGACCCTCCGGGTTCGCTGTTCCTAAGCAAACCTCAACGTAGCCCTAGCCGTCACCGGAGACGAGTGAAAAATAAGGCCCCAGGAAATGCGTTCCGAGGCCTTTTCGCCCATCCAAATGTGCCCCCAAAGGAAGTCTTTGGGTACAAGAGAACTCCCCAGGGGAGCCTTTACGCAGCCCCACATGCAACTGGACCCTCCGGGTTCAATTTTTCCGAGCAACCCTAAACATAACCCTAGCCGGCATGGGAGAAGACTGAAAACCCGGGCCCCAGAAAACGCGTTGCAAGCCCGTTTGGACCATCCAAAAGTGTCACCAAAGGAAGGCTTTGGGTACAAGTGAACTCCCCAGGGGAGCCTTTAAGCAGCCCCACATGCAACTGGACCCTCCGGGTTCGCTGTTTCAGAGCATCCCTAAACATAGCCCTAGCCGGCATCGAAGACGACTGAAAAATCAGGCCCCAGGAAATGCGTTGCAAGCCCCATTGGACCATCCAAAAGTGCCCTGAAAGGAAGGCTTTGGGTACAAGTGAACTCCCCAGGGGAGCCTTTACGCAGCCCCATATGCAACTGGACCCTCCGGGTTCGCTGTTTCAGAGCAACCCTAAATATATCACTAGCCGGCATGCGAGAAGACTGAAAACCCGGGCCACAGAAAATGCGTTGCAAGCCCCTTTGGACCATCCAAAAGTGTCACCAAAGGAAGGCTTTGGGTACAAGTGAACTCCTCTGGGGAGCCTTTACGCAGCCCCACATGCAACTGGACCCTCCGGGATCGCTGTTCCTGAGCAAACATAAACGTAACCCAAGCCGTCATCGCAGACGACTGAAAAATCAGGCCCCAGGAAATGCGTTGCGAGCCATTTTGGACCATCCAAATATGCCCCCAAAGGAAGGCTTTGGGTACAAGTGAACTCCCCAGGGGAGCCTTTACGCAGCCCCACATGCAACTGGACCCTCCGGGTTCGTTGTTTCCGAGCCTCCCTAAGCATAGCCCTAGCCGTCATCGGAGACGACTGAAAAATCAGGCCCCAGGAAATGCGTTGCGAGCCCTTTTCGCCCATCCAAAAGTGCCCCCAAAGGAAGACTTTGGGTACAAGAGAACTCCCCAGGGGAGCCTTTACGCAGCCCCACATGCAACTGGACCCTCAGGGTTTGCTGTTTCCTAGCATCCCTAAACGTAGCCCTAGCCGGCATCGATGACGACTGAAAAATCAGGCCCCAGGAAATGCGTTCCGAGCCCCTTTGGACCATCCAAAAGTGCCCCCAAAGGAAGGCTTTGGGTACAAGTGAACTCCCCAGGGGAGCCTTTACGCAGCCCCACATGCAAGTGGACCCTCCGGGTTCGATTTTTCGAACAACCCTAAATATATCCCTAGCCGGCATGGGAGAAGACTGAAAACCCGGGCCCCAGAAAACATGTTGCAAGCCCCTTTGGACCATCCAAAAGTGCCCCCAAAGGAAGGCTTTGGGTACAAGTGATCTCCCCAGGGGAGCCTTTACGCAGCCCCACATGCAACTGGACCCTCCGGGTTCGCTGTTTCTGAGCATCCCTAAACATATCTGTAGCCGGCATCGAAGACGAATGAAAAATCAGGCCCCAGGAAATGTGTTACGAGGCCTTTTCGCCCATCCAAAAGTGCCCCCAAAGGAAGGCTTTGGGTACAAGTGAACTCCCCAGGGGAGCCTTTACGCAGCCCCACATGCAACTGGACCCTCCGGGATCGCTGTTCCTGAGCAAACCTAAACGTAGCCCTAGCCGTCATCGGAGACGAGTGAAAAATCAGGCCCCAGGAAATGCGTTCCGAGCCCTTGTCGCCCATCCAAAAGTGCCCCCAAAGGAAGACTTTGGGTACAAGAGAACTTCCCAGGGGAGCCTTTAAGCAGCCCCACATGCAACTGGACCTTCCGGTTTCGCTGTTTCTGAGCATCCCTAAACATAGCTCTAGCCGTCATCGAAGACGACTGAAAAATCAGGCCCCAAGAAATGCGTTTCAATCCCCATTGGACCATCCAAAAGTGCCCCCAAAGGAAGGCTTTGGGTACATCTGAAGTTCCCAGGGGAGCCTTTACGCAGCCCCATATGCAACTCGACCCTCCAAGTTCGCTGTTTCAGAACAACCCTAAATATATCACTAGCCGGCATGGGAGAAGACTGAAAACCCGGGCCACAGAAAATGCGTTGCAAGCCCCTTTGGACCATCCAAAAGTGCCCCTAAAGGAAGGCTTTGGATACAAGTGAACTCCCCAGGGGAGCCTTTACGCAGCCCCACATGCAACTGGACCATCCGAGATCGCTGTTCCTGAGCAAACATTAACGTAGCCCTAGCCATCATCGGAGACGAGTGAAAAATCAGGCCCCAGGAAATGCGTTGCGAGCCCCTTTGGACCATCCAAAAGTGCCCCCAAAGGAAGGCTTTGGGTACAAGAGAACTCCCCAGGGGAGCCTTTACGCAGCCCCACATGCAACTGGACCCTCCGAGATCGCTGTTCCTGAGCAAACATTAACGTAGCCCTGGCCGTCATCGGAGACGACTGAAAAATCAGGCCCAAGGAAATGCGTTCCGAGCCCCTTTGGACCATCCAGAAGTGTCACCAAAGGAAGGCTTTGGATACAAGTGAACTCCCCAGGGGAGCCTTTACGCAGCCCCACATGCAACTGGACCCTCCGGGTTCGCTGTTTCTGAGCATCCCTAAACATATCTGTAGCCGGCATCGAAGACGAATGAAAAATCAGGCCCCAGGAAATGTGTTGCGAGCCCCTTAGGACCATCTAAAAGTGTCACCAAAAGTCGCCTTTGGGTACAAGTGAACTCCCCAGGGGAGCCTTTACGCAGCCCCACATGCAACTGGACCCTCCGGGATCGCTGTTCCTGAGCAAACCTAAACGTAGCCCTAGCCGTCATCGCAGACGAGTGAAAAATCAGGCCCCAGGAAATGCGTTCCGAGCCGTTTTCGCCCATCCAAAAGTGCCCCCAAAGGAAGACTTTGGGTACAAGAGAGCTTCCCAGGGGAGCCTTTAAGCAGCCCCACATGCAACTTGACCGTCCGGTTTCACTGTTTCTGAGCATCCCTAAACATAGCTCTAGCCGTCATCGAAGACGACTGAAAAATCAGGCCCCAAGAAATGCGTTGCAAGCCCCATTGGACCATCCAAAAGTGCCCCCAAAGGAAGGCTTTGGGTACATCTGAAGTTCCCAGGGGAGCCTTTACGCAGCCCCATATGCAACTCGACCCTCCAAGTTCGCTGTTTCAGAACAACCCTAAATATATCACTAGCCGGCATGGGAGAAGACTGAAAACCCGGGCCACAGAAAATGCGTTGCAAGCCCCTTTGGACCATCCAAAAGTGTCACCAAAGGAAGGCTTTGGGTACAAGTGAACTCCCCAGGGGAGCCTTTACGCAGCCCCACATGCAACTGGACCCTCCGAGATCGCTGTACCTGAGCAAACCTAAACGTAGCCCTAGCCGTCATCGGAAACTTGTGAAAAATCAGGCCCCTGGAAATGCGTTGCGAGCTCCTTTGGACCATCCAAAAGTGCCCCCAAAGGAAGGCTTTGGATACAAGTGAACTCCCCAGGGGAGCCTTTACGCAGCCCCACATGCAACTGGACCCTCCGGGTTCGCTGTTTCTAAGCATCCCTAAACATAGCCCTAGCCGGCATCGATGACGAGTGAAAAATCAGGCCCCAGGAAATGCGTTACGAGCCCTTTTCGCCCATCCAAAAGTGCCCCCAAAGGAAGGCTTTGGGTACAAGTGAACTCCCCAGGGGAGCCTTTACGCAGCCCCACATGCAACTGGACCCTCCAGTTTCGCTGTTTCTGAGCATCCCTAAACATACCCCTAGCCGGCATCGAAGACGACTGAAAAATCAGGCCCCAGGAAATGCGTTGCGAGCCCCTTTGGACCATCCAAAAGTGCCCCCAAAGGAAGGCTTTGGATACAAGTGAACTCCCCAGGGGAGCCTTTACGCAGCCCCACATGCAACTGGACCCTCCGGTTTCACTGTTTCTGAGCATCCCTAAACATAGCCCTAGCCGGCATCGGAGACGACTGAAAAATCAGGCCCCAGGAAATGTGTTGCGAGCCCCTTAGGACCATCTAAAAGTGTCACCAAAAGTCGCCTTTGGGTACAAGTGAACTCCCCAGGGGAGCCTTTACGCAGCCCCACATGCAACTGGACCCTCCGGGATCGCTGTTCCTGAGCAAACCTAAACGAAGCCCTAGCCGTCATCGGAGACGAGTGAAAAATCAGGCCCCAGGAAATGCGTTCCGAGCCCTTTTCGCCCATCCAAAAGTGCCCCCAAAGGAAGACTTTGGATACAAGAGAACTTCCCAGGGGAGCCTTTAAGCAGCCCCACATGCAACTGGACCGTCCGGGATCGCTGTTCCTGAGCAAACCTAAACGTAGCCCTAGCCGTCATCGGAGACGACTGAAAAATCAGGCCCCAGGAAATGCGTTCCGAGCCCCTTTGGACCATCCAGAAGTGTCACCAAAGGAAGGCTTTGGATACAAGTGAACTCCCCAGGGGAGACTTTACGCAGCCCCACATGCAACTGGACCCTCCGGGTTCGCTGTTCCTGAGCAAACCTAAACGTAGCCCTAGCCGTCATCGGAGACGAGTGAAAAATCAGGCCCCAGGAAATGCGTTCCGAGGCCTTTTCGCCTATTCAAATGTGCCCCCAAAGGAAGGCTTTGGATACAAGTGAACTCCCCAGGGGAGCCTTTACGCAGCCCCACATGCAACTGGACCCTCCGGGTTCGCTGTTTCTGAGCATCCGTAAACGTAGCCCTAGCCGGCATCGATGACGACTGAAAAATCAGGCCCCAGGAAATGCATTACGAGCCCTTTTCGCCCATCCAAAAGTGCCCCCAACGGAAGGCTTTGGGTACAAGTGAACTCCCCAGGGGAGCCTTTACGCAGCCCCACATGCAACTGGACCATCCGGGTTCGATTTTTCGAACAACCCTAAATATATCCCTAGCCGGCATGGGAGAAGACTGAAAACCCGGGCCCCAGAAAACGCGTTGCAAGCCCCTTTGGACCAACCAAAAGTGTCACCAAAGGAAGGCTTTGGGTACAAGTGAACTCCCCAGGGGAGCCTTTACGCAGCCCCACATGCAACTGGACCCTCCGGTTTCGCTGTTTCTGAGCATCCCTAAACATAGCCCTAGCCGGCATCGAAGACGACTGAAAAATCAGGCCCCAGGAAATGCGTTGCGAGCCCCTTTGGACCATCCAAAAGTGCCCCCAAAGGAAGGCTTTGGGTACAAGTGAACTCCCCAGGGGAGCCTTTACGCAGCCCCACATGCAACTGGACCCTCCGGGATCTCTGTTCCTGAGCAAACCTAAACGTAGCCCTAGCCGTCATCGGAGACGAGTGAAAAATCAGGCCCCAGGAAATGCGTTGCGAGCCCCTTTGGACCATCCAAAAGTGGCCCCAAAGGAAGGCTTTGGGTACAAGAGAACTCCCCAGGAAAGACTTTACGCAGCCCCACATGCAACTGGACCCTCAGGGTTCGCTGTTCCTGAGCAAATATTAACGTAGCCCTGGCCGTCATCGGAGACGACTGAAAAATCAGGCCCCAGGAAATGCGTTCCGAGCCCCTTTGGACCATCCAGAAGTGTCACCAAAGGAAGGCTTTGGATACAAGTGAACTCCCCAGGGGAGCCTTTACGCAGCCCCACATGCAACTGGACTGTCCGGGTTCGATTTTTCGAACATCCCTAAATATATCCCTAGCCGGCATGGGAGAAGACTGAAAATCCGGGCCCCAGAAAACGTGATGCAAGCCCCTTTGGACAATCCAAAAGTGTCACCAAAGGAAGGCTTTGGGTACAAGTGAACTCTCCAGGGGAGCCTTTACGCAGCCCCAACTGCAAGTGGACCCTCCGTTTTCGCTGTTTCTGAGCATCCCTAAACATAGCCCTAGCCGGCATCGAAGACGAATGAAAAATCAGGCCCCAGGAAATGTGTTGCGAGCCCCTTAGGACCATCCAAAAGTGCCCCCAAAGGAAGGCTTTGGGTACAAGAGAACTCCCCAGGGGAGCCTTTACGCAGCCCCACATGCAACTGGACCCTCCGGGTTCGCTGTTCCTGAGCAAACCTAAACGTAGCCCTAGCCGTCATCGGAGACGACTGAAAAATCA
This sequence comes from Anas acuta, assembly GCF_963932015.1. Lineage (NCBI taxonomy): Eukaryota > Metazoa > Chordata > Aves > Anseriformes > Anatidae > Anas > Anas acuta. Next base: position 119,394 of record NW_027076008.1, on the reverse strand, counting down.
GGCCCCAGGAAATGCGTTCCGAGGCCTTTTCGCCTATTCAAATGTGCCCCCAAAGGAAGGCTTTGGATACAAGTGAACTCCCCAGGGGAGCCTTTACGCAGCCCCACATGCAACTGGACCCTCCGGGTTCGCTGTTCATGAGCAAACCTAAACGTAGCCCTAGCCGGCATCGATGACGACTGAAAAATCAGGCCCCAGGAAATGCATTACGAGCCCTTTTCGCCCATCCAAAAGTGCCCCCAAAGGAAGGCTTTGGGTACAAGTGAACGCCACAGGGGAGCCTTTACGCAGCCCCACATGCAACTGGACCATCCGGGTTCGATTTTTCGAACAACCCTAAATATATCCCTAGCCGGCATGGGAGAAGACTGAAAATCCGGGCCACAGAAAACGCGTTGCAAGCCCCTTTGGACCATCCAAAAGTGTCACCAAAGGAAGGCTTTGGGTACAAGAGAACTCCCCAGGGGAGCCATTACGCAGCCCCACATGCAACTGGACCCTCCGGGTTCGCTGTTCATGAGGAAACCTAAACGTAGCCCTAGTCATCATTGGAGACGACTGAAAAATCAGGCCCCAGGAAATGTGTTGCGAGCCCTTTTCGCCCATCGAAAAGTGCCCCCAAAGGAAGGCTTTGGGTACAAGTGAACTCCCCAGGGGAGCCTTTACGCAGCCCCACATGTAACAGGACCATCCGAGTTCGCTGTTCCTGAGCAAACCTAAACGTAGCTCTAGCCATCATCGGAGACGACTGAAAAATCAGGCCCCAGGAAATGCGTTGCAAGCCCCATTGGACCATCCAAAAGTGTCACCAAAGGAAGGCTTTGGGTACAAGAGAACTCGCCAGGGGAGCCTTTACGCAGCCCCATATGCAACTGGACCCTCCGGGTTCGCTGTTTCAGAGCAACCCTAAATATATCACTAGCCGGCATGGGAGAAGACTGAAAACCCGGGCCCCAGAAAATGCTTTGCAATCCCCTTTGGAACATCCAAAAACGTCAACAAAGGAAGGCTTTGGGTATAAGAGAACTCCCCAGGGGAGCCTTTACGCAGCCCCACATGTAACAGGACCATCCGAGTTCGCTGTTCCTGAGCAAACCTAAACGTGGCCCTAGTCGTCATCGGAGACGACTGAAAAATCAGGCCCCAGGAAATGCATTGCAAGCCCCTTTAGACCATCCAAAAGTGCCCCCAAAGGAAGGCCTTGGGTACAAGTGATCTCCCCAGGGGAGCCTTTACGCAGCCCCACATGCAACTGGACCCTCCGGGTTCGCTGTTCCTGAGCAAATCTAAATGTAGCCCTGGCCGTCATCGGAGACGAGTGAAAAATCAGGCCCCAGGAAATGAGTTCCGAGCCCTTTTCGCCCATCCAAAAGTGCCACCAAAGGAAGAATTTGGGTACAAGAGAACTCCCCAGGGGCGCCTTTACGCAGCCCCACATGCAACAGGACCCTCCGGGTTCGCTGTTCCTGAGCAAACCTAAACGTAGCACTAGCCATCATCGGAGACGACTGAAAAATCAGGCCCCAGGAAATGCGTTCCGAGGCCTTTTCGCCCATCCGTATGTGCCCCCAAAGGAAGGCTTTGGATACAAGTGAACCCCCTCCGCGGAGCCTTTACGCAGCCCCACATGCAACTGGACCCTCCGGGTTCGATTTTTCCGAGCAACCCTAAACATAACCCTAGCCGGCATGGGAGAAGACTGAAAATCCGGGCCCCAGAAAACTCGTTGCAAGCCCCATTGGACCATCCAAAAGTGTCACCAAAGGAAGGCTTTGGGTACAAGAGAACTCGCCAGGGGAGCCTTTACGCAGCCCCATATGCAACTGGACCCTCCGGGTTCGCTCTTTCAGAGCAACCCTAAATATATCACTAGCCGGCATGGGAGAAGACTGAAAACCCGGGCCACAGAAAACGCGTTGCAATCCCCTTTGGAACATCCAAAAGTGTAACCAAACGAAGGCTTTGGGTACAAGTGATCTCCCCAGGGGAGCCTTTACGCAGCCCCACATGCAACTGGACCCTCCGGGTTCGCTGTTCCTGAGCAAACCTAAACGTAGCCCTAGCCGTCATCGGAGACGAGTGAAAAATCAGGCCCCAGGAAATGCGTTCCGAGGCCTTTTCGCCCATCCATATGTGCCCCCAAAGGAAGGCTTTGGATACAAGTGAACCCCCTCCGGGGAGCCTTTACGCAGCCCCACATGCAACTGGACCCTCCGTGTTCGATTTTTCCGAGCAACCCTAAACATATCCCTAGCCGGCATGGGAGAAGACTGAAAATCCGGGCCCCAGAAAACTCGTTGCAAGCCCCATTGGACCATCCAAAAGTGTCACCAAAGGAAGGCTTTGGGTACAAGAGAACTCGCCAGGGGAGCCTTTACGCAGCCCCATATGCAACTGGACCCTCCGGGTTCGCTGTTTCAGAGCAACCCTAAATATATCACTAGCCGGCATGGGAGAAGACTGAAAACCCGGGCCACAGAAAATGCGTTGCAATCCCCTTTGGAACATCCAAAAACGTCAACAAAGGAAGGCTTTGGGTACAAGAGAACTCCCCAGGGGAGCCTTTACGCAGCCCCACATGTAACAGGACCATCCGAGTTCGCTGTTCCTGAGCAAACCTTAACGTGGCCCTAGTCGTCATCGGAGACGACTGAAAAATCAGGCCCCAGGAAATGCATTGCAAGCCCCTTTAGACCATCCAAAAGTGCCCCCAAAGGAAGGCCTTGGGTACAAGTGATCTCCCCAGGGGAGCCTTTACGCAGCCCCACATGCAACTGGACCATCCGGGTTCGCTGTTCCTGAGCAAATCTAAATGTAGCTCTGGCCGTCATCGGAGACGAGTGAAAAATCAGGCCCCAGGAAATGAGTTCCGAGCCCTTTTCGCCCATCCAAAAGTGCCACCAAAGGAAGAATTTGGGTACAAGAGAACTCCCCAGGGGCGCCTTTACGCAGCCCCACATGCAACAGGACCCTCCGAGTTCGCTGTTCCTGAGCAAACCTAAACGTAGCACTAGCCATCATCGGAGACGAGTGAAAAATCAGGCCCCAGGAAATGCGTTGCGAGCCCCTTTGGACCATCCAAAAGTGCCCCCAAAGGAAGGCTTTGGGTACAAGTGAACTCCCCAGGGGAGCCTTTACGCAGCCCCACATGCAACTGGACCCTCCGGTTTCGCTGTTTCCTAGCATCCCTAAACGTAGCCCTAGCCGGCATCGATGACGACTGAAAAATCAGGCCCCAGGAAATGCGTTGCGAACCCTTTTTGCCCATCCAAAAGTGCCCCCAAAGGAAGGCTTTGGGTACAAGTGAACTCCCCAGGGGAGCCTTTACGCAGCCCCACATGCAACTGGACCATCCGGGTTCAATTTTTCGAACAACCCTAAATATATCCCTAGCCGGCATGGGAGAACACTGAAAACCCGGGCCCCAGAAAACGCGTTGCAAGCCCCTTTGGACCATCCAAAAGTGTCACCAAAGGAAGGCTTTGGGTACATCTGAACTCCCCAGGGGAGCCTTTACGCAGCCCCACATGCAACTGGACCCTCCAGTTTCGCTGTTTCTGAGCATCCCTAAACATACCCCTAGCCGGCATCGAAGACGACTGAAAAATCAGGCCCAAAGGAAATGCGTTGCGAGCCCCTTTGGACCATCCAAAAGTGCCCCCAAAGGAAGGCTTTGGGTACAAGAGAACTCCCCAGGGGAGCCTTTACGCAGCCCCACATGCAACTGGACCCTCCGGTTTCGCTGTTTCTGAGCATCCCTAAACATAGCTCTAGCCGTCATCGAAGACGACTGAAAAATCAGGCCCCAAGAAATGGGTTGCAAGCCCCATTGGACCATCCAAAAGTGCCCCCAAAGGAAGGCTTTGGGTACAAGAGAACTCCCCAGGGGAGCCTTTACGCAGCCCCACATGCAACTGGACCCTCCGGGTTCGCTGTTCCTGAGCAAACCTAAACGTAGCCCTAGCCGTCATCGGAGACGAGTGAAAAATCAGGCCCCAGGAAATGCGTTCCGAGGCCTTTTCGCCTATTCAAATGTGCCCCCAAAGGAAGGCTTTGGATACAAGTGAACTCCCCAGGGGAGCCTTTACGCAGCCCCACATGCAACTGGACCCTCCGGGTTCGCTGTTTCTGAGCATCCGTAAACGTAGCCCTAGCCGGCATCGATGACGACTGAAAAATCAGGCCCCAGGAAATGCATTACGAGCCCTTTTCGCCCATCCAAAAGTGCCCCCAACGGAAGGCTTTGGGTACAAGTGAACTCCCCAGGGGAGCCTTTACGCAGCCCCACATGCAACTGGACCATCCGGGTTCGATTTTTCGAACAACCCTAAATATATCCCTAGCCGGCATGGGAGAAGACTGAAAACCCGGGCCCCAGAAAACGCGTTGCAAGCCCCTTTGGAACATCCAAAAGTGTCACCAAAGGAAGGCTTTGGGTACAAGTGATCTCCCAGGGGAGCCTTTACGCAGCCCCACATGCAACTGGACCCTCCGGGTTCGCTGTTCCTGAGCAAACCTAAACGTAGCCCTAGCCGTCATCGGAGACGAGTGAAAAATCAGGCCCCAGGAAATGCGTTCCGAGGCCTTTTCGCCCATCCATATGTGCCCCCAAAGGAAGGCTTTGGATACAAGTGAACCCCCTCCGGGGAGCCTTTACGCAGCCCCACATGCAACTGGACCCTCCGGGTTCGATTTTTCCGAGCAACCCTAAACATAACCCTAGCCGGCATGGGAGAAGACTGAAAATCCTGGCCCCAGAAAACTCGTTGCAAGCCCCATTGGACCATCCAAAAGTGTCACCAAAGGAAGGCTTTGGGTACAAGAGAACTCGCCAGGGGAGCCTTTACGCAGCCCCATATGCAACTGGACCCTCCGGGTTCGCTGTTTCAGAGCAACCCTAAATATATCACTAGCCGGCATGGGAGAAGACTGAAAACCCGGGCCACAGAAAATGCGTTGCAATCCCCTTTGGAACATCCAAAAACGTCAACAAAGGAAGGCTTTGGGTACAATTGAACTCCCCAGGGGAGCCTTTACGCAGCCCCACATGTAACAGGACCATCCGAGTTCGCTGTTCCTGAGCAAACCTTAACGTGGCCCTAGTCGTCATCGGAGACGACTGAAAAATCAGGCCCCAGGAAATGCATTGCAAGCCCCTTTAGACCATCCAAAAGTGCCCCCAAAGGAAGGCCTTGGGTACAAGTGATCTCCCCAGGGGAGCCTTTACGCAGCCCCACATGCAACTGGACCCTCCGGGTTCGCTGTTCCTGAGCAAATCTCAATGTATCCCTGGCCGTCATCGGAGACGAGTGAAAAATCAGGCCCCAGGAAATGAGTTCCGAGCCCTTTTCGCCCATCCAAAAGTGCCACCAAAGGAAGAATTTGGGTACAAGAGAACTCCCCAGGGGCGCCTTTACGCAGCCCCACATGCAACAGGACCCTCCGAGTTCGCTGTTCCTGAGCAAACCTAAACGTAGCACTAGCCATCATCGGAGACGAGTGAAAAATCAGGCCCCAGGAAATGCGTTGCGAGCCCTTTTCGCCCATCCAAAAGTGCCCCCAAAGGAAGGCTTTGGGTACAAGTGAACTCCCCAGGGGAGCCTTTACGCAGCCCCACATGCAACTGGACCCTCCGGTTTCGCTGTTTCCTAGCATCCCTAAACGTAGCCCTAGCCGGCATCGATGACGACTGAAAAATCAGGCCCCAGGAAATGCGTTGCGAACCCTTTTTGCCCATCCAAAAGTGTAACCAAAGGAAGGCTTTGGGTACAAGTGAACTCCCCAGGGGAGCCTTTACGCAGCCCCACATGCAACTGGACCATCCGGGTTCAATTTTTCGAACAACCCTAAATATATCCCTAGCCGGCATGGGAGAACACTGAAAACCCGGGCCCCAGAAAACGCGTTGCAAGCCCCTTTGGACCATCCAAAAGTGTCACCAAAGGAAGGCTTTGGGTACAAGTGAAATCCCCATGGGAAGCCTTTACGCAGCCCCACATGCAACTGGACCCTCCGGTTTCGCTGTTTCTGAGCATCCCTAAACATACCCCTAGCCGGCATCGAAGACGACTGAAAAATCAGGCCCAAAGGAAATGCGTTGCGAGCCCCTTTGGACCATCCAAAAGTGCCCCCAAAGGAAGGCTTTGGGTACAAGAGAACTCCCCAGGGGAGCCTTTACGCAGCCCCACATGCAACTGGACCCTCCGGTTTCGCTGTTTCTGAGCATCCCTAAACATAGCTCTAGCCGTCATCGAAGACGACTGAAAAATCAGGCCCCAAGAAATGCGTTGCAAGCCCCATTGGACCATCCAAAAGTGCACCCAAAGGAAGGCTTTGGGTACATCTGAAGTTCCCAGGGGAGCCTTTACGCAGCCCCATATGCAACTCGACCCTCTGGGTTCGCTGTTTCAGAACAACCCTAAATATATCACTAGCCGGCATGGGAGAAGACTGAAAATCCGGGCCCCAGAAAACGCGTTGCAAGCCCCTTTGGACCATCCAAAAGTGTCACCAAAGGAAGGCTTTGGGTACAAGTGAACTCCCCAGGGGAGCCTTTACGCAGCCCCACATGCAACTGGACCCTCCGGTTTCGCTGTTTCTGAGCATCCCTAAACATAACCCTAGACGGCATCGAAGACAAATGAAAAATCAGGCCCCAGGAAATGCGTTGCGAGCCCCTTTGGACCATCCAAAAGTGCCCCCAAAGGAAGGCTTTGGGTACAAGAGAACTCCCCAGGGGAGCCTTTACGCAGCCCCACATGCAACTGGACCCTCCGGGTTCGCTGTTCCTGAGCAAACCTAAACGTAGCCCTAGCCGTCATCGGAGACGAGTGAAAAATCAGGCCCCAGGAAATGCGTTCCGAGGCCTTTTCGCCTATTCAAATGTGCCCCCAAAGGAAGGCTTTGGATACAAGTGAACTCCCCAGGGGAGCCTTTACGCAGCCCCACATGCAACTGGACCCTCCGGGTTCGCTGTTTCTGAGCATCCGTAAACGTAGCCCTAGCCGGCATCGATGACGACTGAAAAATCAGGCCCCAGGAAATGCATTACGAGCCCTTTTCGCCCATCCAAAAGTGCCCCCAACGGAAGGCTTTGGGTACAAGTGAACTCCCCAGGGGAGCCTTTACGCAGCCCCACATGCAACTGGACCATCCGGGTTCGATTTTTCGAACAACCCTAAATATATCCCTAGCCGGCATGGGAGAAGACTGAAAATCCGGGCCCCAGAAAACGCGTTGCAAGCCCCTTTGGACCAACCAAAAGTGTCAACAAAGGAAGGCTTTGGGTACAAGTGAACTCCCCAGGGGAGCCTTTACGCAGCCCCACATGCAACTGGACCCTCCGGTTTCGCTGTTTCTGAGCATCCCTAAACATAGCCCTAGCCGGCATCGAAGACGACTGAAAAATCAGGCCCCAGGAAATGCGTTGCAAGCCCCTTTGGACCATCCAAAAGTGCCCCCAAAGGAAGGCTTTGGGTACAAGTGAACTCCCCAGGGGAGCCTTTACGCAGCCCCACATGCAACTGGACCCTCCGGGATCTCTGTTCCTGAGCAAACCTAAACGTAGCCCTAGCCGTCATCGGAGACGAGTGAAAAATCAGGCCCCAAAAAATGCGTTGCGAGCCCCTTTGGACCATCCAAAAGTGGCCCCAAAGGAAGGCTTTGGGTACAAGAGAACTCCCCAGGAAAGACTTTACGCAGCCCCACATGCAACTGGACCCTCAGGGTTCGCTGTTCCTGAGCAAATATTAACGTAGCCCTGGCCGTCATCGGAGACGACTGAAAAATCAGGCCCCAGGAAATGCGTTCCGAGCCCCTTTGGACCATCCAGAAGTGTCACCAAAGGAAGGCTTTGGATACAAGTGAACTCCCCAGGGGAGCCTTTACGCAGCCCCACATGCAACTGGACTGTCCGGGTTCGATTTTTCGAACATCCCTAAATATATCCCTAGCCGGCATGGGAGAAGACTGAAAATCCGGGCCCCAGAAAACGTGATGCAAGCCCCTTTGGACAATCCAAAAGTGTCACCAAAGGAAGGCTTTGGGTACAAGTGAACTCTCCAGGGGAGCCTTTACGCAGCCCCAAATGCAAGTGGACCCTCCGTTTTCGCTGTTTCTGAGCATCCCTAAACATAGCCCTAGCCGGCATCGAAGACGAATGAAAAATCAGGCCCCAGGAAATGTGTTGCGAGCCCCTTAGGACCATACAAAAGTGCCCCCAAAGGAAGGCTTTGGGTACAAGAGAACTCCCCAGGGGAGCCTTTACGCAGCCCCACATGCAACTGGACCCTCCGGGTTCGCTGTTCCTGAGCAAACCTAAACGTAGCCCTAGCCGTCATCGGAGACGAGTGAAAAATCAGGCCCCAGGAAATGCGTTCCGAGGCCTTTTCGCCTATTCAAATGTGCCCCCAAAGGAAGGCTTTGGATACAAGTGAACTCCCCAGGGGAGCCTTTACGCAGCCCCACATGCAACTGGACCCTCCGGGTTCGCTGTTTCTGAGCATCCGTAAACGTAGCCCTAGCCGGCATCGATGACGACTGAAAAATCAGGCCCCAGGAAATGCATTACGAGCCCTTTTCGCCCATCCAAAAGTGCCCCCAACGGAAGGCTTTGGGTACAAGTGAACGCCACAGGGGAGCCTTTACGCAGCCCCACATGCAACTGGACCATCCGGGTTCGATTTTTCGAACAACCCTAAATATATCCCTAGCCGGCATGGGAGAAGACTGAAAATCCGGGCCCCAGAAAACGCGTTGCAAGCCCCTTTGGACCATCCAAAAGTGTCACCAAAGGAAGGCTTTGGGTACAAGAGAACTCCCCAGGGGAGCCTTTACGCAGCCCCACATGCAACTGGACCCTCCGGTTTCGCTGTTTCTGAGCATCCCTAAACATAACCCTAGACGGCATCGAAGACAAATGAAAAATCAGGCCCCAGGAAATGCGTTGCGAGCCCCTTTGGACCATCCAAAAGTGCCCCCAAAGGAAGGCTTTGGGTACAAGTGAACTCCCCAGGGGAGCCTTTACGCAGCCCCACATGCAACTGGACCGTCCGGGATCGCTGTTCCTGAGCAAACCTAAACGTAGCCCTAGCCGTCATCGGAGACGAGTGAAAAATCAGGCCCCAGGAAATGCGTTCCGAGGCCTTTTCGCCCATCCAAATGTGCCCCCAAAGGAAGGCTTTGGATACAAGTGAACTCCCCCGGGGAGCCTTTACGCAGCCCCACATGCAACTGGACCCTCCGGGTTCGATTTTTCCGAGCAACCCTAAACATAACCCTAGCCGGCATGGGAGAAGACTGAAAACCCGGGCCCCAGAAAACTCGTTGCAAGCACCTTTGGACCATCCAAAAGTGTCACCAAAGGAAGGCTTTGGGTACAAGTGAACTCCCCAGGAGAGCCTTTACGCAGCCCCACATGCAACTGGACCCTCCGGGTTCGCTGTTTCTGAGCATCCCTAAACATTCCCCTAGCCGGCATCGGAGACGACTGAAAAATCAGGCCCCAGGAAATGCGTTGCGAGCCCCTTTGGACCATCCAAAAGTGTCCCCAAAGGAAGGCTTTGGGTACAAGAGAACTCCCCAGGGGAGCCTTTACGCATCCCCACATGCAACTGGACCCTCCGGGTTCGCTGTTTCCGAGCATCCCTAAACATAGCACAAGCCGGCTTCAAAGACGACTGAAAAATCAGGCCCCAAGAAATGCGTTGCAAGCCCTTTTCACCCATCCAAAAGTGCCCCCAAAGGAAGGCTTTGGGTACAAGTGAACTCCCCAGGGGAGCCTTTACGCAGCCCCACATGTAACAGGACCCTCCGAGTTCGCTGTTCCTGAGCAAACCTAAACGTAGCTCTAGCCATCATCGGAGACGACTGAAAAATCAGGCCCCAGGAAATGCGTTGCAAGCCCCATTGGACCATCCAAAAGTGTCACCAAAGGAAGGCCTTGGGTACAAGTGATCTCCCCAGGGGAGCCTTTACGCAGCCCCACATGCAACTGGACCCTCCGGGTTCGCTGTTCCTGAGCAAATCTAAATGTAGCCCTGGCCGTCATCGGAGACGAGTGAAAAATCAGGCCCCAGGAAATGAGTTCCGAGCCCTTTTCGCCCATCCAAAAGTGCCACCAAAGGAAGAATTTGGGTACAAGAGAACTCCCCAGGGGCGCCTTTACGCAGCCCCACATGCAACTGGACCCTCCGGGTTCGCTGTTTCTGAGCATCCCTAAACATAACCCTAGACGGCATCGAAGACAAATGAAAAATCAGGCCCCTGGAAATGCGTTGCGAGCCCCTTTGGACCATCCAAAAGTGCCCCCAAAGGAAGGCTTTGGGTACAAGTGATCTCCCCAGGGGAGCCTTTACGCAGCCCCACATGTAACAGGACCCTCCGAAATCGCTGTTCCTGAGCAAACATTAACGTAGCCCTAGCCATCATCGGAGACGAGTGAAAAATCAGGCCCCAGGAAATGCGTTGCGAGCCCCTTTGGACCATCCAAAAGTGCCCCCAAAAGGAAGGCTTTGGGTACAAGAGAACTCCCCAGGGGAGCCTTTACGCAGCCCCACATGCAACTGGACCCTCTGAAATCGCTGTTCCTGAGCAAACATTAACGTAGCCCTGGCCGTCATCGGAGACGACTGAAAAATCAGGCCCAAGGAAATGCGTTCCGAGCCCCTTTGGACCATCCAGAAGTGTCACCAAAGGAAGGCTTTGGATACAAGTGAACTCCCCAGGGGAGCCTTTACGCAGCCCCACATGCAACTGGACCCTCCGGGTTCGCTGTTTCTGAGCATCCCTAAACATATCTGTAGCCGGCATCGAAGACGAATGAAAAATCAGGCCCCAGGAAATGTGTTGCGAGCCCCTTAGGACCATCTAAAAGTGTCACCAAAAGTCGCCTTTGGGTACAAGTGAACTCCCCAGGGGAGCCTTTACGCAGCCCCACATGCAACTGGACCCTCCGGGTTCGCTGTTTCAGAGCAACCCTAAACATAGCCCTAGCCGTCATTGGAGACGACTGAAAAATCAGGCCCCAGGAAATGCGTTCCGAGCCCCTTTGGACCATCCAGAAGTGTCACCAAAGGAAGGCTTTGGATACAAGTGAACTCCCCAGGGGAGCCTTTACGCAGCCCCACATGCAACTGGACCCTCCGGGTTCGCTGTTTCTGAGCATCCCTAAACATATCTGTAGCCGGCATCGAAGACGACTGAAAAATCAGGCCCCAGGAAACGTGTTGCAAGCCCCACTGGACCATCCAAAAGTGCCCCCAAAGGAAGGCTTTGGGTACAAGTGAACTCCCCAGGGGAGCCTTTACGCAGGCCCACATGCAACTGGACCCTCCGGGTTCGCTGTTTCCGAGCCTCCCTAAACATAGCCCTAGCCGTCATTGGAGACGACTGAAAAATCAGGCCCCAGGAAATGCGTTGCGAGCCCTTTTCGCCAATCCAAAAGTGTCACCAAAGGAAGTCTTTGGGTACAAGAGAACTCCCCAGGGGAGCCTTTAAGCAGCCCCACATGCAACTGGACCCTCCGGGTTCGCTGTTTCCGAGCATCCCTAAACATATCTGTAGCCGGCATCGAAGACGAATGAAAAATCAGGCCCCAGGAAATGTGTTACGAGGCCTTTTCGCCCATCCAAAAGTGCCCCCAAAGGAAGGCTTTGGGTACAAGTGAACTCCCCAGGGGAGCCTTTACGCAGCCCCACATGCAACTGGACCATCCGGGTTCGATTTTTCCGAGCAACCCTAAATATATCCCTAGCCGGCATGGGAGAAGACTGAAAACCCGGGCCCCAGAAAACGTGTTGCAAGCCCCTTTGGACCATCCAGAAGTGTCACCAAAGGAAGGCTTTGGGTACAAGTGAACTCCCCAGGGGAGCCTTTACGCAGCCCCACATGCAACTGGACCCTCCAGTTTCGCTGTTTCTGAGCATCCCTAAACATACCCCTAGCCGGCATCGAAGACGACTGAAAAATCAGGCCCAAAGGAAATGCGTTGCGAGCCCCTTTGGACCATCCAAAAGTGCCCCCAAAGGAAGGCTTTGGGTACATCTGAAGTTCCCAGGGGAGCCTTTACGCAGCCCCATATGCAACTCGACCCTCCGGGTTCGCTGTTTCAGAACAACCCTAAATATATCACTAGCCGGCATGGGAGAAGACTGAAAACCCGGGCCACAGAAAATGCGTTGCAAGCCCCTTTGGACCATCCAAAAGTGTCACCAAAGGAAGGCTTTGGGTACAAGTGAACTCCCCAGGGGAGCCTTTACGCAGCCCCACATGCAACTGGACCCTCCGAGATCGCTGTTCCTGAGCAAACATTAACGTAGCCCTAGCCATCATCGGAGACGAGTGAAAAATCAGGCCCCAGGAAATGCGTTGCGAGCCCCTTTGGACCATCCAAAAGTGCCCCCAAAGGAAGGCTTTGGGTACAAGTGAACTCCCCAGGGGAGCCTTTACGCAGCCCCACATGCAACTGGACCGTCCGGGATCGCTGTTCCTGAGCAAACCTAAACGTAGCCCTAGCCGTCATCGGAGACGAGTGAAAAATCCGGCCCCAGGAAATGCGTTGCGAGCCATTTTGGACCATCCAAAAGTGCCCCCAAAGGAAGGCTTTGCGTACAAGAGAACTCCCCAGGGGAGCCTTTACGCAGCCCCACATGCAACTGGACCCTCCGGGTTCGCTGTTCCTGAGCAAACCTAAACGTAGCCCTAGCCGTCATCGGAGACGACTGAAAAATCAGGCCCCAGGAAATGTGTTGCGAGCCCATTTGGACCATCCAAAAGTGCCCCCAATGGAAGGCTTTGGGTACAAGTGAACTCCCCAGGGGAGCCTTTACGCAGCCCCACATGTAACAGGACCCTCCGAGATCGCTGTTCCTGAGCAAACATTAACGTAGCCCTAGCCATCATCGGAGACGAGTGAAAAATCAGGCCCCAGGAAATGCGTTGCGAGCCCCTTTGGACCATCCAAAAGTGCCCCCAAAGGAAGGCTTTGGGTACAAGAGAACTCCCCAGGGGAGCCTTTACGCAGCCCCACATGCAACTGGACCCTCCGAAATCGCTGTTCCTGAGCAAACAGTAACGTAGCCCTGGCCGTCATCGGAGACGACTGAAAAATCAAGCCCAAGGAAATGCGTTCCGAGCCCCTTTGGACCATCCAGAAGTGTCACCAAAGGAAGGCTTTGGATACAAGTGAACTCCCCAGGGGAGCCTTTACGCAGCCCCACATGCAACTGGACCCTCCGGGTTCGCTGTTTCTGAGCATCCCTAAACATATCTGTAGCCGGCATCGAAGACGAATGAAAAATCAGGCCCCAGGAAATGTGTTGCGAGCCCCTTAGGACCATCTAAAAGTGTCACCAAAAGTCGCCTTTGGGTACAAGTGAACTCCCCAGGGGAGCCTTTACGCAGCCCCACATGCAACTGGACCCTCCGGGTTCGCTGTTTCAGAGCATCCCTAAACATAGCCCTAGCCGGCATCGAACACGACTGAAAAATTAGGCCCCAGGAAATGCGTTGCAAGCCCCACTGGACCATCCAAAAGTGCCCCCAAAGGAAGGCTTTGGGTACAAGTGAACTCCCCAGGGGAGCCTTTACGCAGGCCCACATGCAACTGGACCCTCCGGGATCGCTGTTCCTGAGCAAACATAAACGTAACCCTAGCCGTCATCGCAGACGACTGAAAAATCAGGCCCCAGGAAATGCGTTGCGAGCCATTTTGGACCATCCAAATGTGCCCCCAAAGGAAGGATTTGGGTACAAGTGAACTCCCCAGGGGAGCCTTTACGCAGCCCCACATGCAACTGGACCCTCCGGGTTCGCTGTTTCCGAGCCTCCCTAAGCATAGCCCTAGCCGTCATCGGAGACGACTGAAAAATCAGGCCCAAGGAAATGCGTTCCGAGCCCCTTTGGACCATCCAGAAGTGTCACCAAAGGAAGGCTTTGGATACAAGTGAACTCCCCAGGGGAGCCTTTACGCAGCCCCACATGCAACTGGACCCTCCGGGTTCGCTGTTTCTGAGCATCCCTAAACATAACCCTAGACGGCATCGAAGACAAATGAAAAATCAGGCCCCTGGAAATGCGTTGCGAGCCCCTTTGGACCATCCAAAAGTGCCTCCAAAGGAAGGCTTTGGGTACAAGTGATCTCCCCAGGGGAGCCTTTACGCAGCCCCACATGTAACAGGACCCTCCGAGATCGCTGTTCCTGAGCAAACATTAACGTAGCCCTAGCCATCATCGGAGACGAGTGAAAAATCAGGCCCCAGGAAATGCGTTGCGAGCCCCTTTGGACCATCCAAAAGTGCCCCCAAAGGAAGGCTTTGGGTACAAGAGAACTCCCCAGGGGAGCCTTTACGCAGCCCCACATGCAACTGGACCCTCCGAAATCGCTGTTCCTGAGCAAACATTAACGTAGCCCTGGCCGTCATCGGAGACGACTGAAAAATCAGGCCCAAGGAAATGCGTTCCGAGCCCCTTTGGACCATCCAGAAGTGTCACCAAAGGAAGGCTTTGGATACAAGTGAACTCCCCAGGGGAGCCTTTACGCAGCCCCACATGCAACTGGACCCTCCGGGTTCGCTGTTTCTGAGCATCCCTAAACATATCTGTAGCCGGCATCGAAGACGAATGAAAAATCAGGCCCCAGGAAATGTGTTGCGAGCCCCTTAGGACCATCTAAAAGTGTCACCAAAAGTCGCCTTTGGGTACAAGTGAACTCCCCAGGGGAGCCTTTACGCAGCCCCACATGCAACTGGACCCTCCGGGTTCGCTGTTTCAGAGCATCCCTAAACATAGCCCTAGCCGGCATCGGAGACGAGTGAAAAATCAGGCCCCAGGAAATGCGTTGCAAGCCCCACTGGACCATCCAAAAGTGCCCCCAAAGGAAGGCTTTGGGTACAAGTGAACTCCCCAGGGGAGCCTTTACGCAGGCCCACATGCAACTGGACCCTCCGGGTTCGCTGTTTCCGAGCCTCCCTAAACATAGCCCTAGCCGTCATTGGAGACGACTGAAAAATCAGGCCCCAGGAAATGCGTTGCGAGACCTTTTCGCCAATCCAAAAGTGTCACCAAAGGAAGGCTTTGGGTACAAGAGAACTCCCCAGGGGAGCCTTTACGCAGCCCCACATGCAACTGGACCCTCCGGGTTCGCTGTTTCTGAGCATCCCTAAACATATCTGTAGCCGGCATCGAAGACGAATGAAAAATCAGGCCCCAGGAAATGTGTTACGAGGCCTTTTCGCCCATCCAAAAGTGCCCCCAAAGGAAGGCTTTGGGTACAAGTGAACTCCCCAGGGGAGCCTTTACGCAGCCCCACATGCAACTGGACCATCCGGGTTCGATTTTTCCGAGCAACCCTAAATATATCCCTAGCCGGCATGGGAGAAGACTGAAAACCCGGGCCCCAGAAAACGCGTTGCAAGCCCCTTTGGACCATCCAGAAGTGTCACCAAAGGAAGGCTTTGGGTACAAGTGAACTCCCCAGGGGAGCCTTTACGCAGCCCCACATGCAACTGGACCCTCCAGTTTCGCTGTTTCTGAGCATCCCTAAACATACCCCTAGCCGGCATCGAAGACGACTGAAAAATCAGGCCCAAAGGAAATGCGTTGCGAGCCCCTTTGGACCATCCAAAAGTGCCCCCAAAGGAAGGCTTTGGGTACAAGAGAACTCCCCAGGGGAGCCTTTACGCAGCCCCACATGCAACTGGACCCTCCGGTTTCGCTGTTTCTGAGCATCCCTAAACATAGGCCTAGCCGGCATCGAAGACGACTGAAAAATCAGGCCCCAGGAAATGTGTTGCGAGCCCCTTAGGACCATCTAAAAGTGTCACCAAAAGTCGCCTTTGGGTACAAGTGAACTCCCCAGGGGAGCCTTTACGCAGCCCCACATTCAACTGGACCCTCCGGGATCGCTGTTCCTGAGCAAACCTAAACGTAGCCCTAGCCGTCATCGGAGACGAGTGAAAAATCAGGCCACAGGAAATGCGTTCCGAGCCCTTTTCGCCCATCCAAAAGTGCCCCCAAAGGAAGACTTTGGGTACAAGAGAACTTCCCAGGGGAGCCTTTAAGCAGCCCCACATGCAACTGGACCTTCCGGTTTCGCTGTTTCTGAGCATCCCTAAACATAGCTCTAGCCGTCATCGAAGACGACTGAAAAATCAGGCCCCAAGAAATGCGTTGCAATCCCCATTGGACCATCCAAAAGTGCCCCCAAAGGAAGGCTTTGGGTACATCTGAAGTTCCCAGGGGAGCCTTTACGCAGCCCCATATGCAACTCGACCCTCCAAGTTCGCTGTTTCAGAACAACCCTAAATATATCACTAGCCGGCATGGGAGAAGACCGAAAACCCGGGCCACAGAAAATGCGTTGCAAGCCCCTTTGGACCATCCAAAAGTGCCCCCAAAGGAAGGCTTTGGATACAAGTGAACTCCCCAGGGGAGCCTTTACGCAGCCCCACATGCAACTGGACCCTCCGGGTTCGCTGTTTCTAAGCATCCCTAAACATAGCCCTAGCCGGCATCGATGACGACTGAAAAAACAGGCCCCAGGAAATGCGTTACGAGCCCTTTTCGCCCATCCAAAAGTGCCCCCAAAGGAAGGCTTTGGATACAAGTGAACTCCCCAGGGGAGCCTTTACGCAGCCCCACATGCAACTGGACCATCCGGGTTCGATTTTTCCGAGCAACCCTAAATATATCCCTAGCCGGCATGGGAAAAGACTGAAAACCCGGGCCCCAGAAAACGCGTTGCAAGCCCCTTTGGACCATCCAAAAGTGTCACCAAAGGAAGGCTTTGGGTACAAGTGAACTCCCCAGGGGAGCCTTTACGCAGCCCCACATGCAACTGGACCCTCCGGTTTCGCTGTTTCTGAGCATCCCTAAACATAACCCTAGACGGCATCGAAGACAAATGAAAAATCAGGCCCCTGGAAATGCGTTGCGAGCCCCTTTGGACCATCCAAAAGTGCCCCCAAAGGAAGGCTTTGGGTACAAGTGATCTCCCCAGGGGAGCCTTTACGCAGCCCCACATGTAACAGGACCCTCCGAGATCGCTGTTCCTGAGCAAACATTAACGTAGCCCTAGCCATCATCGGAGACGAGTGAAAAATCAGGCCCCAGGAAATGCGTTGCGAGCCCCTTTGGACCATCCAAAAGTGCCCCCAAAGGAAGGCTTTGGGTACAAGAGAACTCCCCAGGGGAGCCTTTACGCAGCCCCACATGCAACTGGACCCTCCGAGATCGCTGTTCCTGAGCAAACATTAACGTAGCACTGGCCGTCATCGGAGACGACTGAAAAATCAGGACCAAGGAAATGCGTTCCGAGCCCCTTTGGACCATCCAGAAGTGTCACCAAAGGAAGGCTTTGGATACAAGTGAACTCCCCAGGGGAGCCTTTACGCAGCCCCACATGCAACTGGACCCTCCGGGTTTGCTGTTTCTGAGCATCCCTAAACATATCTGTAGCCGGCATCGAAGACGAATGAAAAATCAGGCCCCAGGAAATGTGTTGCGAGCCCCTTAGGACCATCTAAAAGTGTCACCAAAAGTCGCCTTTGGGTACAAGTGAACTCCCCAGGGGAGCCTTTATGCAGCCCCACATGCAACTGGACCCTCCGGGATCGCTGTTCCTGAGCAAACCTAAACGTAGCCCTAGCCGTCATCGGAGACGAGTGAAAAATCAGGCCCCAGGAAATGCGTTCCGAGCCCTTTTCGCCCATCCAAAAGTGCCCCCAAAGGAAGACTTTGGGTACAAGAGAACTTCCCAGGGGAGCCTTTAAGCAGCCCCACATGCAACTTGACCGTCCGGTTTCACTGTTTCTGAGCATCCCTAAACATAGCTCTAGCCGTCATCGAAGACGACTGAAAAATCAGGCCCCAAGAAATGCGTTGCAAGCACCATTGGACCATCCAAAAGTGCCCCCAAAGGAAGGCTTTGGGTACATCTGAAGTTCCCAGGGGAGCCTTTACGCAGCCCCATATGCAACTCGACCCTCCAAGTTCGCTGTTTCAGAACAACCCTAAATATATCACTAGCCGGCATGGGAGAAGACTGAAAACCCGGATCACAGAAAATGCGTTGCAAGCCCCTTTGGACCATCCAAAAGTGTCACCAAAGGAAGGCTTTGGGTACAAGTGAACTCCCCAGGGGAGCCTTTACGCAGCCCCACATGCAACTGGACCCTCCGAGATCGCTGTACCTGAGCAAACCTAAACGTAGCCCTAGCCGTCATCGGAAACTTGTGAAAAATCAGGCCCCTGGAAATGCGTTGCGAGCTCCTTTGGACCATCCAAAAGTGCCCCCAAAGGAAGGCTTTGGATACAAGTGAACTCCCCAGGGGAGCCTTTACGCAGCCCCACATGCAACTGGACCCTCCGGGTTCGCTGTTTCTAAGCATCCCTAAACATAGCCCTAGCCGGCATCGATGACGAGTGAAAAATCAGGCCCCAGGAAATGCGTTACGAGCCCTTTTCGCCCATCCAAAAGTGCCCCCAAAGGAAGGCCTTGGGTACAAGTGATCTCCCCAGGGCAGCCTTTACGCAGCCCCACATGTAACAGGACCCTCCGGGTACGCTGTTCCTAAGCAAAGCTAAATGTAGCCCTGGCCGTCATCGGAGACGAGTGAAAAATCAGGCCCCAGGAAATGCGTTCCGAGCCCTTTTCGCCCATCCAAATGTGCCACCAAAGGAAGAATTTGGGTACAAGAGAACTCCCCAGGGGCGCCTTTACGCAGCCCCACATGTAACAGGACCCTCCGAGTTCGCTGTTCCTGAGCAAACCTAAACGTAACCCTAGCCATCATCGGAGACGAGTGAAAAATCAGGCCCCAGGAAATGCGTTCCGAGGCCTTTTCGCCCATCCAAATGTGCCCCCAAAGGAAGGCTTTGGGTACAAGTGAACTCCCCAGGGGAGCCTTTACGCAGCCCCACATGCAACTGGACCCTCCGGGTTCGATTTTTCCGAGCAACCCTAAATATATCCCTAGCCAGCATGGGAGAAGACTGAAAACCCGGGCCCCAGAAAATGCGTTGCAAGCCCCTTTGGACCATCCAAAAGTGCCCCCAAAGGAAGGCTTTGGGTACAAGTGAACTCCCCAGGGGAGCCTTTACACAGGCACACATGCAACTGGACCCTCCGGGTTCGCTGTTTCCGAGCATCCCTAAACATAGCCCTAGCCATCATCGGAGACGACTGAAAAATCAGGCCCCAGGAAATGCGTTCCGAGCCCTTTTCACCCATCCAAAAGTGCCCCCAAAGGAAGACTTTGGGTACAAGAGAACTCCCCAGGGGAGCCTTTACGCAGCCCCACATGCAACTGGACCCTCCGGGTACGCTGTTCCTGAGCAAAGCTAAATGTAGCCCTGGCCGTCATCGGAGACGAGTGAAAAAACAGGCCCCAGGAAATGAGTTACGAGCCCTTTTCGCCCATCCAAAAGTGCCACCAAAGGAAGAATTTGGGTACAAGAGAACTCCCCAGGGGCGCCTTTACGCAGCCCCACATGCAACAGGACCCTCCGAGTTCGCTGTTCCTGAGCAAACCTAAACGTAGCACTAGCCATCATCGGAGACGAGTGAAAAATCAGGCCCCAGGAAATGCGTTGCGAGCCCCTTTGGACCATCCAAAAGTGCCCCCAAAGGAAGGCTTTGGGTACAAGTGAACTCCCCAGGGGAGCCTTTACGCAGCCCCACATGCAACGGGACCGTCCGCGTTCGATTTTTCGAACAACCCTAAACATAACCCTAGCCGGCATGGGAGAAGACTGAAAACCCGGACCCCAGAAAACGCGTTGCAAGCCCCTTTGGACCATCCAAAAGTGTAACCAAACGAAGGCTTTGGGTACAAGTGATCTCCCCAGGGAAGCCTTTACGCAGCCCCACATGCAACTGGACCCTCCCGGTTCGCTGTTTCAGAGCAACCCTAAATATATCACTAGCCGGCATGGGAGAAGACTGAAAACCCGGGCCACAGAAAATGCGTTGCAAGCCCCTTTGGACCATCCATAAGTGCCCCCAAAGGAAGGCTTTGGGTACAAGTGAACTCCCCAGGGGAGCCTTTACGCAGCCCCACATGTAACAGGACCCTTCGAGTTCGCTGTTCCTGAGCAAACCTAAACGTAGCCCTAGCCATCATCGGAGAAGAGTGAAAAATCAGGCCCCAGGAAATGCGTTGCAAGCCCCTTTGGACCATCCAAAAGTGCCCCCAAAGGAAGGCTTTGGATACAAGTGAACTCCCCAGGGGAGCCTTTACGCAGCCCAACATGCAACTGCACCCTCCGGGTTAGATTTTTTGAACAACCCTAAATATATCCCTAGCCGGCATGGGAGAAGACTGAAAACCCGGGCCCCAGAAAACACGTTGCTAGCCAATTTGGACCATCCAAAAGTGTCACCAAAGGAAGGCTTTCGGTACATGTGAACTCCCCAGGGGAGCCTTTACGCAGCCCCACATGCAACTGGACCCTCCGGGTTCGCTGTTCCTGAGCAAACATTAACGTAGCCCTGGCCGTCATCGGAGAAGACTGAAAAATCAGGCCCCAGGAAATGCGTTGCAAGCCCCTTGGGACCATCCAAAAGTGCCCCCAAAGGAAGGCTTTGGGTACATCTGAAGTTCCCAGGGGAGCCTTTACGCAGCCCCATATGCAACTGGACCCTTCGGGTTCGCTGTTTCCGAGCATCCCTAAACATAGCCCTAGCAGTCATCGGAGACGAGTGAAAAATCAGGCCCCAGGAAATGCGTTCCGAGCCCCTTTGGACCATCCAGAAGTGTCACCAAAGGAAGGCTTTGGATACAAGTGAACTCCCCAGGGGAGCCTTTACGCAGCCCCACATGCAACTGGACCCTCCGGGTTCGCTGTTCCTGAGCAAACCTAAACGTAGCCCTAGCCGTCATCGGAGACGAGTGAAAAATCAGGCCCCAGGAAATGCGTTCCGAGGCCTTTTCGCCCATCCATATGTGCCCCCAAAGGAAGGCTTTGGATACAAGTGAACCCCCTCCGGGGAGCCTTTACGCAGCCCCACATGCAACTGGACCCTCCGGGTTCGATTTTTCCGAGCAACCCTAAACATAACCCTAGCCGGCATGGGAGAAGACTGAAAACCCGGGCCCCAGAAAACTCGTTGCAAGCCCCATTGGACCATCCAAAAGTGTCACCAAAGGAAGGCTTTGGGTACAAGAGAACTCCCCAGGGGAGCCTTTACGCAGCCCCACATGCAACTGGACCCTCCGGGTTCGCTGTTTCTGAGCATCCCTAAACATAGCCCTAGCCGGCATCGAAGACGACTGAAAAATCAGGCCCCAGGAAATGCGTTGCAAGCCCCATTGGACCATCCAAAAGTGTCACCAAAGGAAGGCTTTGGGTACAAGAGAACTCCCCAGGGGAGCCTTTACGCAGCCCCATATGCAACTGGACCCTCCGGGTTCGCTGTTTCAGAGCAACCCTAAATATATCACTAGCCGGCATGGGAGAAGACTGAAAACCCGGGCCACAGAAAATGCTTTGCAATCCCCTTTGGAACATCCAAAAACGTCAACAAAGGAAGGCTTTGGGTACAATTGAACTCCCCAGGGGAGCCTTTACGCAGCCCCACATGTAACAGGACCATCCGAGTTCGCTGTTCCTGAGCAAACCTAAACGTGGCCCTAGTCGTCATCGGAGACGACTGAAAAATCAGGCCCCAGGAAATGCATTGCAAGCCCCTTTAGACCATCCAAAAGTGCCCCCAAAGGAAGGCCTTGGGTACAAGTGATCTCCCCAGGGGAGCCTTTACGCAGCCCCACATGCAACAGGACCCTCCGAGTTCGCTGTTCCTGAGCAAACCTAAACGTAGCACTAGCCATCATCGGAGACGACTGAAAAATCAGGCCCCAGGAAATGCATTGCAAGCCCCTTTAGACCATCCAAAAGTGCCACCAAAGGAAGAATTTGGGTACAAGAGAACTCCCCAGGGGCGCCTTTACGCAGCCCCACATGCAACTGGACCCTCCGGGTTCGCTGTTCCTGAGCAAGCCGAAGCATCTCCCATGGTAGACCGAACCCTAACCCTAACCCGAACCCTAACCCGAACCCTGGATCTAACCCTAACCTCACAGCCACAGCGTACCTGCTGCAATGCCTCTCTCGTCCCAGCTCCAGTTCTTCAGCTGCTCACCAGCTCTAACAGAGATTCTTCGCTCACAGCGCCACGGCAAACTCTGCCCGGGCCACACAACACACTGCACAAGCTACATTGCTTAAGACACACAAAAGCTGGAACGTTCCAGCCCAACAATTAGTCACGTGGCACAGCAAGGATGCCGCGTACTCCTAGAAACCAAACTTTCCAGTCCTGAGCAGCTCCCCACCTCCTCCTGCCACCCACGCTCAGCACACACACTATGCGCCCCTCAAAAAACCAAAAAGTTAGAACATAAACAGACAGAAAAAAAAACAACTGAGCTCCATAAATGCCAAAAAGACATGCACACACAGCAGCCCCGGCAGGGGTAATCACAGACTCACCCTTGGCAGATGAAAGAGGAGACTCTGATACAACCCTGCTCAGTCTCTTGGCAATGCTGCATATCTACGCTGCCGAGCCACAGGTACCATGCAATCAAGCTGCTTTTAGTCCTCAGGAGAGTTACACAGGTGGGTTTAGACATTTAGAGATTGAAGTATAGGTCAAAACCAGAAGAGTGTCCCACCACCCCAAAAAACAGTGAGCCAGCGGCCTCTGCTAAATAGAGCTCTATTAAGTGAATTCCAAGCACTTAAAATCCAGAAATCCATAGACTTTGACCCACCTAAAGAACCCTGCAACTGACTGAAGGAAACACAAAGCACTTACCCCAAAGAGCAGCCCAGGCAGAAGGAGCTCTCTGGTGGCATGCCTGGGGCTCATATACCTTTTGCCCCCGCCCCCAGCACCCAAACCCAATCACCTGGGAAAGGGGAGGGGCAAAGCACAGGACATCAGAAAGAGGAGCAGCAGCTGTGCTTTATTTACTTATTTTTAAGGCTTAGCTCAACAGCACGCAGAGTGCAGGCAGGAGACCTGGGGTGTTTCTAGAAGCAAAAATCCCCTTTCGCTTTTGCTGCAGCTTTGAATATTGAACTGACAATATCACCAAGCTAGTAACTGAAACTTTCTCAACTGGAATTAGTTTCAGCAGGCTCATCCACAGAATCACAGAATCACAGAATTTCTAGGTTGGAAGAGACCTCAAGATTATCGAGTCCAACCTCTGACCTAACACTAACAGTCCCCACTAAACCATATCCCTAAGCTCTACATCTAAATGTCTTTTGAAGACTTCCAGGGATGGTGACTCCACCACTTCCCTGGGCAGCCCGTTCCAGTGCCTAACAACCCTTTCGGTAAAGAAATTCTTCCTAACGTCTAACCTAAAACTCCCCTGGCACAATTTTAGCCCATTCCCCCCCGTCCTGTCACCAGGCATGTGGGAGAACAGACCAACCCCCACCTCGCTACAGCCTCCTTTAAGGTATCTGTAGAGAGCAATAAGGTCACCCCTGAGCCTCCTCTTCTCCAGGCTGAACAAGCCCAGCTCTCTCAGCCGATCCTTGTAGGACTTGTTCTCCAGGCCCCTCACCAGCTTCGTCGCCCTTCTTTGGACCCGCTCAAGCACCTCGATATCTTTCTTGTAGCGAGGGGCCCAAAACTGAACACAGTACTCGAGGTGCGGCCTCACCAGAGCCGAGTACAGGGGGACAATCACCTCCCTAGCCCTGCTGGTCACAGTGTTTCTGATACAAGCCAGGATGCCGTTGGCCTTCTTGGCCACCTGAGCACACTGCTGGCTCATATTCAGCCGACTGTCCACCATCACTCCCAGGTCCTTCTCTGCCTGGCAGCTCTCCAACCACTCCTCTCTGTATGACCATCCCCAGCTGTCTGTATGTCCGTCCCCATCGGAACGCATTTCCTGGGGCCTGATTTTTCATTCGTCTCCGATGACGGCTAGGGCTACGTTTAGGTTTGCTCAGGAACAGCGAACCCGGAGGGTGCAGTTGCATGTGGGGCTGCGTAAAGGCTCCCCCGGGGAGTTCACTTGTACCCAAAGCCTTCCCAGCCCCTTTCGCCCATCAAAAACCAACGCAAAGGCACCGAGAGGAAGGTTCTAGAAACTTTATTTTGTTCTAGGGGGGTCGGGGTCTGGTGAGGGGCAGGGGAGGGGCTCTGGGGGGGCTCTGAGGTTGGGGGGGGTCCCGGCGGGGTCACGGGGCGGCGTCGGGGGGGCAGTCGATGAAGTCAGCCAGCATGGAGGCCGTGGGGTCGGGGGCCTGGGGGCACAGCGGGGTCAGCGCCTGACCCCCGACCCCTGACCCCACCCCATCCCACCCCCACCACCCCCTTCTCACCCCAAGTGCCCCAAAACCACCCCATCTTGCCCCAAACCACCTCAATCACACCCAAAACTGTCCCAAACCCGCTCGATCTTGCCCCAAACCACCCCAGTTCCACACAAACTGCCCCAAAACCCCCCAATCTTGCCCCAAACCCCCCCACACTCACCTCTCCCTTGCCCGGGGGGGGCGGGGGCTCTTCCTCCTCCTCCTCTCCCTGCAGCTGGGGGGGGTCCGGGGGGGGTGCGGGGGGGGGTTCGGGGCTGCCCCCTTCCCCTTTGGGCCCCTCGGGGGGGGCGGCTCCGGAGGGCGAGGGGGGGGCGCAGCTTCCAGGGCTGGGGGGGGACCCTCGGGGGGGGGGCGGGGGGGGCTGGGGGCTACCCGTGGGGAGCTGCCCTTCCTCCCCCCCATCATCTCCTCCTCCTCCTCCTGATTCGCTGGGGGCTGCTGGGCCCCCCCCTTCCTCCTCCTCCTCCTCGCAGGGGGGGGGCTGGCCTTCATTCACCTCCATCAGCAGGGCGCCTGTCTCCTCTTCCTCCTCCTCCTCCTCCGGCAGCGTCACCGCGGGGGGGGCGCTTTCCTCAGCCCCGCTGCCTTCCTCCTCCTCCTCTTCCTCCTCCTCGTCCTCCTCCTCCGAGAGGCCTTCCTCCTCCTCGAACTCCTCCTCCTCCTCCTCGAAGTCCTCCTTGCCCAGCTCTTCCTCCAGCTCGTCCTCCTCCTCCTCCTCCTCGAAGAACTCTTCCTCCTCTTAGGAACCCCGAAGAACTCTTCCTCCTCTTAGGAACCCCGAACCCGAACCCTAACCCCCTAACCATAACCCTAAGCCCTAACCCTAACCCTAATGAACCCTAAGCCTAACCCTATCCCTAACCCTAATGCTAACCTTAACCCTAACCCTAATGAACCCTAACCCTATCCCTAACCCTAACCCTAACCCTAACGAACCCTAAGCCTAACCCTATCCCTAACCCTAACCCCCTGGCAACCGCACCCCGCACACTTGGTTCCCCCCTCATTTTGGTTCCCCCCCCCCACGGTGCGCCCCGAAAATGCGTTCACCCGGACATCGCACCCCGCACACTTGGTTCCCCATCATTTTGGTTCCCCCGCCCCGGTGCGCCCCGCAAATGCGTCCCCCTGGCAACCGCACCCCGCACACTTGGTTCCCCCCTCATTTTGGTTCCCCCTACCGGTGCGCCCCGCAAATGCGTCCCCCCGGCAACCGCACCCCACACACTTGGTTCCCCCCTCATTTTGGTTCCTCCCGGTGTGCCACGGAAATGCATCCCCCCGGCAAGCGCACCCTGCACACTTGGTTCCCCCCTCATTTTGGTTCCCTTTCCCCCCATCCCTTGGGGTCCCCCCAAGCCCCATGGACCCCCCCCCCGTGAGCCCCGCAAATGCCGCTGACCCGCTAAAATGTTTCCGGGCTGTGCCGCGCTTAAATGTGTCCGGGTGTGGTGCTGTGCTAAAATGTGTCCAGAGGGCGCCGAACCCGAACCCTTACCCGAACCACCACCCAAACCCGGACCCTAACCCGAACCCGGACCCTAACCCTAACCCGAACCCTAACAGTAACCCAAACACGAACTTGAACACGAACCCGAAACCAAACAAAAACCCGAACCCGAACCCTAACCCGAACCTGAACACAAACCCGAACAAAAACCCTAAGCCGAACCCGAAACCTAAGCCAAACCCAAACCCAAACCCTAACCGAAACCCTAACTCGAACCCAAACCCGAAACCTAACCCAAACCCGAACCCTAACCCTAACCCCTAACCCTAACAGCCCTCACCCTCACCCTCAACCTCACCCTCACCCTAATGCACCTTGACACTCCGTGTACGCTACTTCACATTAAGATTAAATATAGGCCTAGCCGGCATGGGAGAAGACTGAAAACCCGGGCCCAGAAAACGCGTTGCAAGCCCCTTTGGACCATCCAAAAGTGTCACCAAAGGAAGGTTTGGGGTACAAGAGAACTCCCCAGAAGAGCCTTTACGCAGTCCCACATGCAACTGGACCCTCCGGTTTCGCTGTTTCTGAGCATCCCTAAACATAGCCCTAGCCGGCATCGAAGACGACTGAAAAATCAGGCCCCAGGAAATGCGTTGCGAGCCCTTTTCGCCCATCCAAAAGTGCCCCCAAAGGAAGGCTTTGGGTACAAGTGAACTCCCCAGGGGAGCCTTTACGCAGCCCCACATGCAACTGGACTCTCCGGGTTCGCTGTTCCTGAGCAAACCTAAACGTAGCCCTAGCCATCATCGCAGACGAGTGAAAAATCAGGCCCCAGGAAATGCGTTGCGAGCCCTTTGGAGCATCCAAAAGTGCCCCCAAAGGAAGGCTTTGGGTACAAGTGAACTCCCCAGGGGAGCCTTTACGCAGCCCCACATGCAACTGGACCCTCCGGGTTCGCTGTTTCCGAGCATCCCTAAACATAGCCCTAGCCGCATCGAAGACGACTGAAAAATCAGGACCCAGGAAACGCGTTGCAAGCCCCTTAGGACCATCCAAAACTGTCACCAAATGAAGGCTTTGGGTACAAGTGAACTCCCCAGGGGAGCCTTTACGCAGCCCCACATGCAACTGGACCCTCCGGGTTCGCTGTTTCCTGAGCATCCATAAACATAGCCCTAGCCGGCATCGATGACGACTGAAAAATCAGGCCCCAGGAAATGCGTTGCGCGCCCTTTTCGCGACTCCAAAAGTGCCCCCAAAGGAAGGCATTGGGTACAAGTGAACTCCCCAGGGGAGCCTTTACGCAGCCCCACATGCAACTGGACCCTCCGGGTTCGCTGTTTCCGAGCATCCCTAAACATAGCCCTAGCCGGCATCGATGACGACTGAAAAATCAGGCCCCAGGAAATGCGTTCCGAGCCCTTTTCGCCCATCCAAAAGTGCCCCCAAAGGAAGGCTTTGGGTACAAGTGAACTCCCCAGGGGAGCCTTTACGCAGCCCCACATGCAACTGGAACCTCCGGGTTCGCTGTTTCCGAGCATCCCTAAACATAGCCCTAGACGGCATCGAAGACGAATGAAAAATCAGGCCCCAGGAAATGCATTGCGAGCCCCTTTGGACCATCCAAAAGTGCCCCCAAAGGAAGGCTTTGGGTACAAGAGAACTCCCCAGTGGAGCCTTTACGCAGCCCCACATGCAACTGGACCCTCCGGGTTCGCTGTTTCCGAGCATCCCTAAACATAGCCCTAGCCGGCATCGAAGACGACTGAAAAATCAGGCCCCAGGAAACGCGTTGCAAGCCCCTTTGGACCATCCCAAAGTGTCACCAAATGAAGGCTTTCGGTACAAGTGAACTCCCCAGGGGAGCCTTTACACAGCCCCACATGCAACTGGACCCTACGGGTTCGCTGTTTCTGAGCACCCATAAACATAGCCCTAGCAGTCATCGGAGACAAGTGAAAAATCAGGCCCCAGGAAATGCGTTCCAAGCCCCTTTGGACCATCCAAAACTGTCACCAAAGGAAGGCTTTGGGTACATCTGAACTCCCCAGGGGAGCCTTTACGCAGCCCCACATGCAACTGGACCCTCCGGGTTCGATTTTTCCGAGCAACCCTAAATATATCACTAGCCGGCATGGGAGAAGACTGAAAACCCGGGCCCCAGAAAACACGTTGCAAGCCCCTTTGGACCATCCAAAAGTGTCACCAAAGGAAGGCGTTGGGTACAAGTGAACTCCCCAGGGGAGCCTTTACGCAGCCCCACATGCAACTGGACCCTCCAGGTTCGCTGTTCCTGAGCAAACCTAAACGTAGCCCTAGCCGTTATCGGAGACGAGTGAAAAATCAGGCCCCAGGAAATGCGTTGCGAGCCCTTTTCGCCCATCCAAAAGTGCCCCCAAAGGAAGGCTTTGGGTACATCTGAAGTTCCCAAGGGAGCCTTTACGCAGCCCCACATGCACCTGGACCCTCCGGGTTCGCTGTTTCCGAGCATCCCTATACATAGCCCTTGCCGGCATCGAAGATGACTGAAAAATCAGGCCCCAGGAAATGCGTTGCGAGCCCCTTTGGACCATTCAAAAGTGCCCCCAAAGGAAGGCTTTGGGTACAAGAGAGCTCCCCAGGGGAGCCTTTACGCAGCCCCACATGCAACTGGACCCTCCGAGTTCGCTGTTTCCGAGCATCCCTAAACATAGCCCTAGCAGTCATCGGAGACAAGTGAAAAATCAGGCCCCAGGAAATGCGTTGCGAGCCCTTTTCGCCCATCCAAAAGTGCCCCCAAAGGAAGGCTTTGGGTACAAGTGAACTCCCCAGGGCAGCCTTTACGCAGCCCCAAATGCTACTGGACCCTCCGGGTTCGCTGTTTCCTGAGCAACCCTTAAAGTATACCTAGCCAGCATGGGAGAAGACTGAAAAATCAGACCCCAGGAAATGCGTTGCGAGCCCTTTTCGCCCATCCAAAAGTGCCCCCAAAGGAAGGCTTTGGGTACAAGTGAACTCCCCAGGGGAGCCTTTACGCAGCCCCACATGCAACTGGACCCTCTGGGTTCGCTGTTCCTGAGCAAGCCGAAGCATCTCCCATGGTAGACCGAACCCTAACCCTAACCCGAACCCTAACCCGAACCCTGGATCTAACCCTAACCTCACAGCCACAGCGTACCTGCTGCAATGCCTCTCTCGTCCCAGCTCCAGTTCTTCAGCTGCTCACCAGCTCTAACAGAGATTCTTCGCTCACAGCGCCACGGCAAACTCTGCCCGGGCCACACAACACACTGCACAAGCTACATTGCTTAAGACACACAAAAGCTGGAACGTTCCAGCCCAACAATTAGTCACGTGGCACAGCAAGGATGCCGCGTACTCCTAGAAACCAAACTTTCCAGTCCTGAGCAGCTCCCCACCTCCTCCTGCCACCCACGCTCAGCACACACACTATGCGCCCCTCAAAAAACCAAAAAGTTAGAACATAAACAGACAGAAAAAAAAACAACTGAGCTCCATAAATGCCAAAAAGACATGCACACACAGCAGCCCCGGCAGGGGTAATCACAGACTCACCCTTGGCAGATGAAAGAGGAGACTCTGATACAACCCTGCTCAGTCTCTTGGCAATGCTGCATATCTACGCTGCCGAGCCACAGGTACCATGCAATCAAGCTGCTTTTAGTCCTCAGGAGAGTTACACAGGTGGGTTTAGACATTTAGAGATTGAAGTATAGGTCAAAACCAGAAGAGTGTCCCACCACCCCAAAAAACAGTGAGCCAGCGGCCTCTGCTAAATAGAGCTCTATTAAGTGAATTCCAAGCACTTAAAATCCAGAAATCCATAGACTTTGACCCACCTAAAGAACCCTGCAACTGACTGAAGGAAACACAAAGCACTTACCCCAAAGAGCAGCCCAGGCAGAAGGAGCTCTCTGGTGGCATGCCTGGGGCTCATATACCTTTTGCCCCCGCCCCCAGCACCCAAACCCAATCACCTGGGAAAGGGGAGGGGCAAAGCACAGGACATCAGAAAGAGGAGCAGCAGCTGTGCTTTATTTACTTATTTTTAAGGCTTAGCTCAACAGCACGCAGAGTGCAGGCAGGAGACCTGGGGTGTTTCTAGAAGCAAAAATCCCCTTTCGCTTTTGCTGCAGCTTTGAATATTGAACTGACAATATCACCAAGCTAGTAACTGAAACTTTCTCAACTGGAATTAGTTTCAGCAGGCTCATCCACAGAATCACAGAATCACAGAATTTCTAGGTTGGAAGAGACCTCAAGATTATCGAGTCCAACCTCTGACCTAACACTAACAGTCCCCACTAAACCATATCCCTAAGCTCTACATCTAAATGTCTTTTGAAGACTTCCAGGGATGGTGACTCCACCACTTCCCTGGGCAGCCCGTTCCAGTGCCTAACAACCCTTTCGGTAAAGAAATTCTTCCTAACGTCTAACCTAAAACTCCCCTGGCACAATTTTAGCCCATTCCCCCCCGTCCTGTCACCAGGCATGTGGGAGAACAGACCAACCCCCACCTCGCTACAGCCTCCTTTAAGGTATCTGTAGAGAGCAATAAGGTCACCCCTGAGCCTCCTCTTCTCCAGGCTGAACAAGCCCAGCTCTCTCAGCCGATCCTTGTAGGACTTGTTCTCCAGGCCCCTCACCAGCTTCGTCGCCCTTCTTTGGACCCGCTCAAGCACCTCGATATCTTTCTTGTAGCGAGGGGCCCAAAACTGAACACAGTACTCGAGGTGCGGCCTCACCAGAGCCGAGTACAGGGGGACAATCACCTCCCTAGCCCTGCTGGTCACAGTGTTTCTGATACAAGCCAGGATGCCGTTGGCCTTCTTGGCCACCTGAGCACACTGCTGGCTCATATTCAGCCGACTGTCCACCATCACTCCCAGGTCCTTCTCTGCCTGGCAGCTCTCCAACCACTCCTCTCTGTATGACCATCCCCAGCTGTCTGTATGTCCGTCCCCATCGGAACGCATTTCCTGGGGCCTGATTTTTCATTCGTCTCCGATGACGGCTAGGGCTACGTTTAGGTTTGCTCAGGAACAGCGAACCCGGAGGGTGCAGTTGCATGTGGGGCTGCGTAAAGGCTCCCCCGGGGAGTTCACTTGTACCCAAAGCCTTCCCAGCCCCTTTCGCCCATCAAAAACCAACGCAAAGGCACCGAGAGGAAGGTTCTAGAAACTTTATTTTGTTCTAGGGGGGTCGGGGTCTGGTGAGGGGCAGGGGAGGGGCTCTGGGGGGGCTCTGAGGTTGGGGGGGGTCCCGGCGGGGTCACGGGGCGGCGTCGGGGGGGCAGTCGATGAAGTCAGCCAGCATGGAGGCCGTGGGGTCGGGGGCCTGGGGGCACAGCGGGGTCAGCGCCTGACCCCCGACCCCTGACCCCACCCCATCCCACCCCCACCACCCCCTTCTCACCCCAAGTGCCCCAAAACCACCCCATCTTGCCCCAAACCACCTCAATCACACCCAAAACTGTCCCAAACCCGCTCGATCTTGCCCCAAACCACCCCAGTTCCACACAAACTGCCCCAAAACCCCCCAATCTTGCCCAAACCCCCCCACACTCACCTCTCCCTTGCCCGGGGGGGGCGGGGGCTCTTCCTCCTCCTCCTCTCCCTGCAGCTGGGGGGGGTCCGGGGGGGGTGCGGGGGGGGGTTCGGGGCTGCCCCCTTCCCCTTTGGGCCCCTCGGGGGGGGCGGCTCCGGAGGGCGAGGGGGGGGGCGCAGCTTCCAGGGCTGGGGGGGGACCCTCGGGGGGGGGCGGGGGGGGCTGGGGGCTACCCGTGGGGAGCTGCCCTTCCTCCCCCCCATCATCTCCTCCTCCTCCTCCTGATTCGCTGGGGGCTGCTGGGCCCCCCCCTTCCTCCTCCTCCTCCTCGCAGGGGGGGGGCTGGCCTTCATTCACCTCCATCAGCAGGGCGCCTGTCTCCTCTTCCTCCTCCTCCTCCTCCGGCAGCGTCACCGCGGGGGGGGCGCTTTCCTCAGCCCCGCTGCCTTCCTCCTCCTCCTCTTCCTCCTCCTCGTCCTCCTCCTCCGAGAGGCCTTCCTCCTCCTCGAACTCCTCCTCCTCCTCCTCGAAGTCCTCCTTGCCCAGCTCTTCCTCCAGCTCGTCCTCCTCCTCCTCCTCCTCGAAGAACTCTTCCTCCTCTTAGGAACCCCGAAGAACTCTTCCTCCTCTTAGGAACCCCGAACCCGAACCCTAACCCCCTAACCATAACCCTAAGCCCTAACCCTAACCCTAATGAACCCTAAGCCTAACCCTATCCCTAACCCTAATGCTAACCTTAACCCTAACCCTAATGAACCCTAACCCTATCCCTAACCCTAACCCTAACCCTAACGAACCCTAAGCCTAACCCTATCCCTAACCCTAACCCCCTGGCAACCGCACCCCGCACACTTGGTTCCCCCCTCATTTTGGTTCCCCCCCCCCACGGTGCGCCCCGAAAATGCGTTCACCCGGACATCGCACCCCGCACACTTGGTTCCCCATCATTTTGGTTCCCCCGCCCCGGTGCGCCCCGCAAATGCGTCCCCCTGGCAACCGCACCCCGCACACTTGGTTCCCCCCTCATTTTGGTTCCCCCTACCGGTGCGCCCCGCAAATGCGTCCCCCCGGCAACCGCACCCCACACACTTGGTTCCCCCCTCATTTTGGTTCCTCCCGGTGTGCCACGGAAATGCATCCCCCCGGCAAGCGCACCCTGCACACTTGGTTCCCCCCTCATTTTGGTTCCCTTTCCCCCCATCCCTTGGGGTCCCCCCAAGCCCCATGGACCCCCCCCCCGTGAGCCCCGCAAATGCCGCTGACCCGCTAAAATGTTTCCGGGCTGTGCCGCACTTAAATGTGTCCGGGTGGTGCTGTGCTAAAATGTGTCCAGAGGGCGCCGAACCCGAACCCTTACCCGAACCACCACCCAAACCCGGACCCTAACCCGAACCCGGACCCTAACCCTAACCCGAACCCTAACAGTAACCCAAACACGAACTTGAACACGAACCCGAAACCAAACAAAAACCCGAACCCGAACCCTAACCCAAACCTGAACACAAACCCGAACAAAAACCCTAAGCCGAACCCGAAACCTAAGCCAAACCCAAACCCAAACCCTAACCGAAACCCTAACTCGAACCCAAACCCGAAACCTAACCCAAACCCGAACCCTAACCCTAACCCCTAACCCTAACAGCCCTCACCCTCACCCTCAACCTCACCCTCACCCTAATGCACCTTGACACTCCGTGTACGCTACTTCACATTAAGATTAAATATAGGCCTAGCCGGCATGGGAGAAGACTGAAAACCCGGGCCCAGAAAACGCGTTGCAAGCCCCTTTGGACCATCCAAAAGTGTCACCAAAGGAAGGTTTGGGGTACAAGAGAACTCCCCAGAAGAGCCTTTACGCAGTCCCACATGCAACTGGACCCTCCGGTTTCGCTGTTTCTGAGCATCCCTAAACATAGCCCTAGCCGGCATCGAAGACGACTGAAAAATCAGGCCCCAGGAAATGCGTTGCGAGCCCTTTTCGCCCATCCAAAAGTGCCCCCAAAGGAAGGCTTTGGGTACAAGTGAACTCCCCAGGGGAGCCTTTACGCAGCCCCACATGCAACTGGACCCTCCAGGTTCGCTGTTCCTGAGCAAACCTAAACGTAGCCCTAGCCATCATCGCAGACGAGTGAAAAATCAGGCCCCAGGAAATGCGTTGCGAGCCCCTTTGGAGCATCCAAAAGTGCCCCCAAAGGAAGGCTTTGGGTACAAGTGAACTCCCCAGGGGAGCCTTTACGCAGCCCCACATGCAACTGGACCCTCCGGGTTCGCTGTTTCCGAGCATCCCTAAACATAGCCCTAGCCGGCATCGAAGACGACTGAAAAATCAGGACCCAGGAAACGCGTTGCAAGCCCCTTAGGACCATCCAAAACTGTCACCAAATGAAGGCTTTGGGTACAAGTGAACTCCCCAGGGGAGCCTTTACGCAGCCCCACATGCAACTGGACCCTCCGGGTTCGCTGTTTCCGAGCATCCATAAACATAGCCCTAGCCGGCATCGATGACGACTGAAAAATCAGGCCCCAGGAAATGCGTTGCGCACCCTTTTCGCGACTCCAAAAGTGCCCCCAAAGGAAGGCTTTGGGTACAAGTGAACTCCCCAGGGGAGCCTTTACGCAGCCCCACATGCAACTGGACCCTCCGGGTTCGCTGTTTCCGAGCATCCCTAAACATAGCCCTAGCCGGCATCGATGACGACTGAAAAATCAGGCCCCAGGAAATGCGTTCCGAGCCCTTTTCGCCCATCCAAAAGTGCCCCCAAAGGAAGGCTTTGGGTACAAGAGAACTCCCCAGGGGAGCCTTTACGCAGCCCCACATGCAACTGCACCCTCCGGGTTCGCTGTTCCTGAGCAAACCTAAACGTAGCCCTAGCCGTCATCAGAGACGAGTAAAAACTCAGGCCCCAGGAAATGCGTTGCGAGCCCCTTTGGACCATCCAAAAGTGCCCCTAAAGGAAGGCTTTGGGTACAAGTGAACTCCCCAGGGGAGCCTTTACGCAGCACCACATGCAACTGGACCCTCCGGTTTCGCTGTTTCCGAGCATCCCTAAACATAGCCCTAGCCGGCATCGAAGACGACTGAAAAATCAGGCCCCAGGAAACGCGTTGCAAGCCCCTTTGGACCATCCCAAAGTGTCACCAAATGAAGGCTTTGGGTACAAGTGAACTCCGCAGGGGAGCCTTTACACAGCCCCACATGCAACTGGACCCTACGGGTTCGCTGTTTCTGAGCACCCATAAACATAGCCCTAGCAGTCATCGGAGACAAGTGAAAAATCAGGCCCCAGGAAATGCGTTCCAAGCCCCTTTGGACCATCCAAAACTGTCACCAAAGGAAGGCTTTGGGTACATCTGAACTCCCCAGGGGAGCCTTTACGCAGCCCCAAATGCAACTGGACCCTCCGGGTTCGCTGTTTCTGAGCATCCCTAAACATAGCCCTTGCCAGCATCGAAGACAAATGAAAAATCAGGCCCACGGAAATGCGTTCCGAGCCCTTTTCGCCCATCCAAAAGTGCCCCCAAAGGAAGGCTTTGGGTACAAGTGAACTCCCCAGGGGAGCCTTTACGCAGCCCCACATGCAACTGGACCCTCCGGGTTCGATTTTTCCGAGCAACCCTAAATATATCACTAGCCGGCATGGGAGAAGACTGAAAACCCGGGCCCCAGAAAACACGTTGCAAGCCCCTTTGGACCATCCAAAAGTGTCACCAAAGGAAGGCGTTGGGTACAAGTGAACTCCCCAGGGGAGCCTTTACGCAGCCCCACATGCAACTGGACCCTCCGGGTTCGCTGTTCCTGAGCAAACCTAAACGTAGCCCTAGCCGTTATCGGAGACGAGTGAAAAATCAGGCCCCAGGAAATGCGTTGCGAGCCCTTTTCGCCCATCCAAAAGTGCCCCCAAAGGAAGGCTTTGGGTACATCTGAAGTTCCCAAGGGAGCCTTTACGCAGCCCCACATGCACCTGGACCCTCCGGGTTCGCTGTTTCCGAGCATCCCTATACATAGCCCTTGCCGGCATCGAAGATGACTGAAAAATCAGGCCCCAGGAAATGCGTTGCGAGCCCCTTTGGACCATCCAAAAGTGCCCCCAAAGGAAGGCTTTGGGTACAAGAGAGCTCCCCAGGGGAGCCTTTACACAGCCCCACATGCAACTGGACCCTCCGGGTTCGCTGTTTCCGAGCATCCCTAAACATAGCCCTAGCAGTCATCGGAGACAAGTGAAAAATCAGGCCCCAGGAAATGCGTTGCGAGCCCTTTTCGCCCATCCAAAAGTGCCCCCAAAGGAAGGCTTTGGGTACAAGTGAACTCCCCAGGGCAGCCTTTACGCAGCCCCAAATGCTACTGGACCCTCCGGGTTCGCTGTTTCCTGAGCAACCCTTAAAGTATACCTAGCCGGCATGGGAGAAGACTGAAAAATCAGACCCCAGGAAATGCGTTGCGAGCCCTTTTCGCCCATCCAAAAGTGCCCCCAAAGGAAGGCTTTGGGTACAAGTGAACTCCCCAGGGGAGCCTTTACGCAGCCCCACATGCAACTGGACCCTCCGGGTTCGCTGTTCCTGAGCAAGCCGAAGCATCTCCCATGGTAGACCGAACCCTAACCCTAACCCGAACCCTAACCCGAACCCTGGATCTAACCCTAACCTCACAGCCACAGCGTACCTGCTGCAATGCCTCTCTCGTCCCAGCTCCAGTTCTTCAGCTGCTCACCAGCTCTAACAGAGATTCTTCGCTCACAGCGCCACGGCAAACTCTGCCCGGGCCACACAACACACTGCACAAGCTACATTGCTTAAGACACACAAAAGCTGGAATGTTCCAGCCCAACAATTAGTCACGTGGCACAGCAAGGATGCCGCGTACTCCTAGAAACCAAACTTTCCAGTCCTGAGCAGCTCCCCACCTCCTCCTGCCACCCACGCTCAGCACACACACTATGCGCCCCTCAAAAAACCAAAAAGTTAGAACATAAACAGACAGAAAAAAAAACAACTGAGCTCCATAAATGCCAAAAAGACATGCACACACAGCAGCCCCGGCAGGGGTAATCACAGACTCACCCTTGGCAGATGAAAGAGGAGACTCTGATACAACCCTGCTCAGTCTCTTGGCAATGCTGCATATCTACGCTGCCGAGCCACAGGTACCATGCAATCAAGCTGCTTTTAGTCCTCAGGAGAGTTACACAGGTGGGTTTAGACATTTAGAGATTGAAGTATAGGTCAAAACCAGAAGAGTGTCCCACCACCCCAAAAAACAGTGAGCCAGCGGCCTCTGCTAAATAGAGCTCTATTAAGTGAATTCCAAGCACTTAAAATCCAGAAATCCATAGACTTTGACCCACCTAAAGAACCCTGCAACTGACTGAAGGAAACACAAAGCACTTACCCCAAAGAGCAGCCCAGGCAGAAGGAGCTCTCTGGTGGCATGCCTGGGGCTCATATACCTTTTGCCCCCGCCCCCAGCACCCAAACCCAATCACCTGGGAAAGGGGAGGGGCAAAGCACAGGACATCAGAAAGAGGAGCAGCAGCTGTGCTTTATTTACTTATTTTTAAGGCTTAGCTCAACAGCACGCAGAGTGCAGGCAGGAGACCTGGGGTGTTTCTAGAAGCAAAAATCCCCTTTCGCTTTTGCTGCAGCTTTGAATATTGAACTGACAATATCACCAAGCTAGTAACTGAAACTTTCTCAACTGGAATTAGTTTCAGCAGGCTCATCCACAGAATCACA
Organism: Anas acuta; assembly: GCF_963932015.1. Lineage (NCBI taxonomy): Eukaryota > Metazoa > Chordata > Aves > Anseriformes > Anatidae > Anas > Anas acuta. The sequence continues at coordinate 82,316 of NW_027076008.1, read as the reverse complement.
GAATTTCTAGGTTGGAAGAGACCTCAAGATTATCGAGTCCAACCTCTGACCTAACACTAACAGTCCCCACTAAACCATATCCCTAAGCTCTACATCTAAATGTCTTTTGAAGACTTCCAGGGATGGTGACTCCACCACTTCCCTGGGCAGCCCGTTCCAGTGCCTAACAACCCTTTCGGTAAAGAAATTCTTCCTAACGTCTAACCTAAAACTCCCCTGGCACAATTTTAGCCCATTCCCCCCCGTCCTGTCACCAGGCATGTGGGAGAACAGACCAACCCCCACCTCGCTACAGCCTCCTTTAAGGTATCTGTAGAGAGCAATAAGGTCACCCCTGAGCCTCCTCTTCTCCAGGCTGAACAAGCCCAGCTCTCTCAGCCGATCCTTGTAGGACTTGTTCTCCAGGCCCCTCACCAGCTTCGTCGCCCTTCTTTGGACCCGCTCAAGCACCTCGATATCTTTCTTGTAGGGAGGGGCCCAAAACTGAACACAGTATTCGAGGTGCGGCCTCACCAGAGCCGAGTACAGGGGGACAATCACCTCCCTAGCCCTGCTGGTCACACTGTTTCTGATACAAGCCAGGATGCTGTTGGCCTTCTTGGCCACCTGAGCACACTGCTGGCTCATATTCAGCCGACTGTCCACCATCACTCCCAGGTCCTTCTCTGCCTGGCAGCTCTCCAACCACTCCTCTCTGTATGACCATCCCCAGCTGTCTGTATGTCCGTCCCCATCGGAACGCATTTCCTGGGGCCTGATTTTTCATTCGTCTCCGATGACGGCTAGGGCTACGTTTAGGTTTGCTCAGGAACAGCGAACCCGGAGGGTGCAGTTGCATGTGGGGCTGCGTAAAGGCTCCCCCGGGGAGTTCACTTGTACCCAAAGCCTTCCCAGCCCCTTTCGCCCATCAAAAACCAACGCAAAGGCACCGAGAGGAAGGTTCTAGAAACTTTATTTTGTTCTAGGGGGGTCGGGGTCTGGTGAGGGGCAGGGGAGGGGCTCTGGGGGGGCTCTGAGGTTGGGGGGGGTCCCGGCGGGGTCACGGGGCGGCGTCGGGGGGGCAGTCGATGAAGTCAGCCAGCATGGAGGCCGTGGGGTCGGGGGCCTGGGGGCACAGCGGGGTCAGCGCCTGACCCCCGACCCCTGACCCCACCCCATCCCACCCCCACCACCCCCTTCTCACCCCAAGTGCCCCAAAACCACCCCATCTTGCCCCAAACCACCTCAATCACACCCAAAACTGTCCCAAACCCGCTCGATCTTGCCCCAAACCACCCCAGTTCCACACAAACTGCCCCAAAACCCCCCAATCTTGCCCCAAACCCCCCCACACTCACCTCTCCCTTGCCCGGGGGGGGCGGGGGCTCTTCCTCCTCCTCCTCTCCCTGCAGCTGGGAGGGGTCCGGGGGGGGTGCGGGGGGGGGTTCGGGGCTGCCCCCTTCCCCTTTGGGCCCCTCGGGGGGGGCGGCTCCGGAGGGCGAGGGGGGGGCGCAGCTTCCAGGGCTGGGGGGGGACCCTCGGGGGGGGGCAGGGGGGGCTGGGGGCTACCCGTGGGGAGCTGCCCTTCCTCCCCCCCATCATCTCCTCCTCCTCCTCCTGATTCGCTGGGGGCTGCTGGGCCCCCCCCTTCCTCCTCCTCCTCCTCGCAGGGGGGGGGCTGGCCTTCATTCACCTCCATCAGCAGGGCGCCTGTCTCCTCTTCCTCCTCCTCCTCCTCCGGCAGCGTCACCGCGGGGGGGGCGCTTTCCTCAGCACCGCTGCCTTCCTCCTCCTCCTCTTCCTCCTCCTCGTCCTCCTCCTCCGAGAGGCCTTCCTCCTCCTCGAACTCCTCCTCCTCCTCCTCGAAGTCCTCCTTGCCCAGCTCTTCCTCCAGCTCGTCCTCCTCCTCCTCCTCCTCGAAGAACTCTTCCTCCTCTTAGGAACCCCGAAGAACTCTTCCTCCTCTTAGGAACCCCGAACCCGAACCCTAACCCCCTAACCATAACCCTAAGCCCTAACCCTAACCCTAATGAACCCTAAGCCTAACCCTATCCCTAACCCTAATGCTAACCTTAACCCTAACCCTAATGAACCCTAACCCTATCCCTAACCCTAACCCTAACCCTAACGAACCCTAAGCCTAACCCTATCCCTAACCCTAACCCCCTGGCAACCGCACCCCGCACACTTGGTTCCCCCCTCATTTTGGTTCCCCCCCCCCACGGTGCGCCCCGAAAATGCGTTCACCCGGACATCGCACCCCGCACACTTGGTTCCCCATCATTTTGGTTCCCCCGCCCCGGTGCGCCCCGCAAATGCGTCCCCCTGGCAACCGCACCCCGCACACTTGGTTCCCCCCTCATTTTGGTTCCCCCTACCGGTGCGCCCCGCAAATGCGTCCCCCCGGCAACCGCACCCCACACACTTGGTTCCCCCCTCATTTTGGTTCCTCCCGGTGTGCCACGGAAATGCATCCCCCCGGCAAGCGCACCCTGCACACTTGGTTCCCCCCTCATTTTGGTTCCCTTTCCTCCCATCCCTTGGGGTCCCCCCAAGCCCCATGGACCCCCCCCCCGTGAGCCCCGCAAATGCCGCTGACCCGCTAAAATGTTTCCGGGCTGTGCCGCGCTTAAATGTGTCCGGGTGGTGCTGTGCTAAAATGTGTCCAGAGGGCGCCGAACCCGAACCCTTACCCGAACCACCACCCAAACCCGGACCCTAACCCGAACCCGGACCCTAACCCTAACCCGAACCCTAACAGTAACCCAAACACGAACTTGAACACGAACCCGAAACCAAACAAAAACCCGAACCCGAACCCTAACCCGAACCTGAACACAAACCCGAACAAAAACCCTAAGCCGAACCCGAAACCTAAGCCAAACCCAAACCCAAACCCTAACCCAAACCCTAACCGAAACCCTAACTCGAACCCAAACCCGAAACCTAACCCAAACCCGAACCCTAACCCTAACCCCTAACCCTAACAGCCCTCACCCTCACCCTCAACCTCACCCTCACCCTAATGCACCTTGACACTCCGTGTACGCTACTTCACATTAAGATTAAATATAGGCCTAGCCGGCATGGGAGAAGACTGAAAACCCGGGCCCAGAAAACGCGTTGCAAGCCCCTTTGGACCATCCAAAAGTGTCACCAAAGGAAGGTTTGGGGTACAAGAGAACTCCCCAGAAGAGCCTTTACGCAGTCCCACATGCAACTGGACCCTCCGGTTTCGCTGTTTCTGAGCATCCCTAAACATAGCCCTAGCCGGCATCGAAGACGACTGAAAAATCAGGCCCCAGGAAATGCGTTGCGAGCCCTTTTCGCCCATCCAAAAGTGCCCCCAAAGGAAGGCTTTGGGTACAAGTGAACTCCCCAGGGGAGCCTTTACGCAGCCCCACATGCAACTGGACTCTCCGGGTTCGCTGTTCCTGAGCAAACCTAAACGTAGCCCTAGCCATCATCGCAGACGAGTGAAAAATCAGGCCCCAGGAAATGCGTTCCGAGCCCCTTTGGACCATCCAAAAGTGCCCCCAAAGGAAGGCTTTGGGTACAAGTGAACTCCCCAGGGGAGACTTTACGCAGCCCCACATGCAACTGGACCCTCCGGGTTCGCTGTTCCTGAGCAAACCTAAACGTAGCCCTAGCCGTCATCGCAGACGAGTGAAAAATCAGGCCCCAGGAAATGCGTTGCGAGCCCCTTTGGACCATCCAAAAGTGCCCCCAAAGGAAGGCTTTGGGTACAAGAGAACTCCCCAGGGGAGCCTTTACGCAGCCCCACATGCAACTGGACTCTCCGGGTTCGCTGTTCCTGAGCAAACCTAAACGTAGCCCTAGCCATCATCGCAGACGAGTGAAAAATCAGGCCCCAGGAAATGCGTTGCGAGCCCCTTTGGACCATCCAAAAGTGCCCCCAAAGGAAGGCTTTGGGTACAAGTGAACTCCCCAGGGGAGCCTTTACGCAGCCCCACATGCAACTGGACCCTCCGGGTTCGCTGTTTCCGAGCATCCCTAAACATAGCCCTAGCCGGCATCGAAGACGACTGAAAAATCAGGACCCAGGAAACGCGTTGCAAGCCCCTTAGGACCATCCAAAACTGTCACCAAATGAAGGCTTTGGGTACAAGTGAACTCCCCAGGGGAGCCTTTACGCAGCCCCACATGCAACTGGACCCTCCGGGTTCGCTGTTTCCGAGCATCCATAAACATAGCCCTAGCCGGCATCGATGACGACTGAAAAATCAGGCTCCAGGAAATGCGTTGCGCGCCCTATTCGAGACTCCAAAAGTGCCCCCAAAGGAAGGCTTTGGGTACAAGTGAACTCCCCAGGGGAGACTTTACGCAGCCCCACATGCAACTGGACCCTCCGGGTTCGCTGTTCCTGAGCAAACCTAAACGTAGCCCTAGCCATCATCGCAGACGAGTGAAAAATCAGGCCCCAGGAAATGCGTTGCGAGCCCCTTTGGACCATCCAAAAGTGCCCCCAAAGGAAGGCTTTGGGTACAAGAGAACTCCCCAGGGGAGCCTTTACGCAGCCCCACATGCAACTGGACCCTCCGGGTTCGCTGTTCCTGATCAAATCTAAACGTAGCCCTAGCCGTCATCAGAGACGAGTGAAAACTCAGGCCCCAGGAAATGCGTTGCGAGCCCCTTTGGAGCATCCAAAAGTGCCCCTAAAGGAAGGCTTTGGGTACAAGTGAACTCCCCAGGGGAGCCTTTACGCAGCCCCACATGCAACTGGACCCTCCGGGTTCGCTGTTTCCGAGCATCCCTAAACATAGCCCTAGCCGGCATCGAAGACGACTGAAAAATCAGGACCCAGGAAACGCGTTGCAAGCCCCTTTGGACCATCCAAAAGTGTCACCAAAGGAAGGCTTTGGGTACAAGTGAACTCCCCAGGGGAGCCTTTACGCAGCCCCACATGCAACTGGACCCTCCAGGTTCGCTGTTTCCAAGCATCCCTAAACATAGCCCAAGCCGGCATCGAAGACGAATGAAAAATCAGGACCAAGGAAATGCGTTGCAAGCCCCTTTGGACCATCCAAAAGTGCCCCCAAAGGAAGGCTTTGGGTACAAGTGAACTCCCCAGGGGAGCCTTTACGCAGCCCCACATGCAACCGGACCCTCCGGGTTCGCTGTTTCCGAGCAACCCTAAACATATCCCTAGCCGGCATGGGAAAAAACTGAAAAACCCGGCCTCAGAAAACGCGTTGCAAGCCCCTTTGGACCATCCAAAAGTGTCACCAAAGGAAGGCTTTGGGTACAAGAGAACTCCCCAGGGGAGCCTTTACGCAGCCCCACATGCAACTGGACCCTCCGGGTTCGCTGTTCATGAGCAAACCTAAACGTAGCCCTAGCCATCATCACAGACGAGTGAAAAATCAGGCCCCAGGAAATGCGTTGCGAGCCCCTTTGGAGCATCCAAAAGTGCCCGCAAAGGAAGGCTTTGGGTACAAGAGAACTCCCCAGGGGAGCCTTTACGCAGCCCCACATGCAACTGGACCCTCCGGGTTCGCTGTTTCCGAGCATCCTTAAACATAGCCCTAGACGGCATCGAAGACGAATGAAAAATCAGGCCCCAGGAAATGCGTTGCGAGCCCCTTTGGAGCATCCAAAAGTGCCCCCAAAGGAAGGCTTTGGGTACAAGAGAACTCCCCAGGGGAGCCTTTACGCAGCCCCACATGCAACTGGAACCTCCGGGTTCGCTGTTTCCGAGCATCCTTAAACATAGCCCTAGACGGCATCGAAGACGAATGAAAAATCAGGCCCCAGGAAATGCGTTGCGAGCCCCTTTGGACCATCCAAAAGTGCCCCCAAAGGAAGGCTTTGGGTACAAGAGAACTCCCCAGGGGAGCCTTTACGCAGCCCCACATGCAACTGCACCCTCCGGGTTCGCTGTTCCTGAGCAAACCTAAACGTAGCCCTAGCCGTCATCAGAGACGAGTGAAAACTCAGGCCCCAGAAAATGCGTTGCGAGCCCCTTTGGAGCATCCAAAAGTGCCCCTAAAGGAAGGCTTTGGGTACAAGTGAACTCCCCAGGGGAGCCTTTACGCAGCACCACATGCAACTGGACCCTCCGGGTTCGCTGTTTCCGAGCATCCCTAAACATAGCCCTAGCCGGCATCGAAGACGACTGAAAAATCAGGCCCCAGGAAACGCGTTGCAAGCCCCTTTGGACCATCCAAAAGTGTCACCAAATGAAGGCTTTGGGTACAAGTGAACTCCCCAGGGGAGCCTTTACACAGCCCCACATGCAACTGGACCCTCCGGGTTCGCTGTTTCCGAGCATCCCTAAACATAGCCCTAGCCGGCATCGAAGACGACTGAAAAATCAGGCCCCAGGAAATGCGTTGCGCGCCCTTTTCGCGACTCCAAAAGTGCCCCCAAAGGATGGCTTTGGGTACAAGTGAACTCCCCTGGGGAGCCTTTACGCAGCCCCACATGCAACTGGACCCTCCGGGTTCGCTGTTTCCGAGCATCCCTAAACATAGCCCTAGCCGGCATCGATGACGACTGAAAAATCAGGCCCCAGGAAATGCGTTCCGAGCCCTTTTCGCCCATCGAAAAGTGCCCCCAAAGGAAGGCTTTGGGTACAAGTGAACTCCCCAGGGGAGCCTTTACGCAGCACCACATGCAACCGGACCCTCCGGGTTCGCTGTTTCCGAGCAACCCTAAACATATCCCTAGCCGGCATGGGAGAAGACTGAAAAACCCGGCCTCAGAAAACGCGTTGCAAGCCCCTTTGGACCATCCAAAAGTGTCACCAAAGGAAGGCTTTGGGTACAAGAGAACTCCCCAGGGGAGCCTTTACGCAGCCCCACATGCAACTGGACCCTCCGGGTTCGCTGTTCATGAGCAAACCTAAACGTAGCCCTAGCCATCATCGCAGACGAGTGAAAAATCAGGCCCCAGGAAATGCGTTGCGAGCCCCTTTGGAGCATCCAAAAGTGCCCGCAAAGGAAGGCTTTGGGTACAAGAGAACTCCCCAGGGGAGCCTTTACGCAGCCCCACATGCAACTGGACCCTCCGGGTTCGCTGTTTCCAAGCAACCCTAAACATAGCCCTAGCCGGCATCGAAGACGACTGAAAAATCAGGACACAGGAAACGCGTTGCGAGCCCTTTGGACCATCCAAAACTGTCACAAAAGGAAGGCTTTGGGTACAAGTGAACTCCCCAGGGGAGCCTTTACGCAGCCCCTCATGCAACTGGACCCTCTGGCTTCGCTGTTTCCGAGCAACCCTAAATATATACCTAGCCGGCACGGGAGAAGACTGAAAAACTGGGCCCCAGAAAATGCGTTGCAAGCCCCTTTGGACCATCCAAAAGTGTCACCAAAGGAAGGCTTTGGGTACAAGTGAACTCCCCAAGGGAGCCTTTACGCAGCCCCACATGCAACTGCACCCTCCGGGTTCGCTGTTCTTGAGCAAACCTAAACGTAGCCCTAGCCATCATCGCAGACGAGTGAAAAATCAGGCCCCAGGAAATGCGTTGCAAGCCCCTTTGGACCATCCAAAAGTGCCCCCAAAGGAAGGCTTTGGGTACAAGAGAACTCCCCAGGGGAGCCTTTACGCAGCCCCACATGCAACTGGACCTTCCGGGTTCGCTGTTTCCGAGCATCCCTAAACATAGCCCTAGCCGGCATCGATGACGACTGAAAAATCAGGCCCCAGGAAATGCGTTCCGAGCCCTTTTCGCCCATCCAAAAGTGCCCCAAAAGGAAGGCTTTGGGTACAAGTGAACTCCCCAGGGGAGCCTTTACGCAGCCCCACATGCAACTGGACCCTCCGGGTTCGCTGTTTCCGAGCATCCCTAAACATAGCCCTAGCCGGCATCGATGACGACTGAAAAATCAGGCCCCAGGAAATGCGTTACGAGCCCTTTTCGCCCATCCAAAAGTGCCCCCAAAGGAAGGCTTTGGGTACAAGTGAACTCCCCAGGGGAGCCTTTACGCAGCCCCACATGCAACTGGACCCTCCGGGTTCGCTGTTTCCGAGCATCCCTAAACATAGCCCTAACCAGCATCGATGACGACTGAAAAATCGGGCCCCAGGAAATGTGTTGCGAGCCCTTTTCGCCCATCCAAAAGTGCCCCCAAAGGAAGGCTTTGGGTACAAGAGAACTCCCCAGGGGAGCCTTTACGCAGCCCCACATGCAACTGGACCCTCCAGGTTCGCTGTTTCCAAGCATCCCTAAACATAGCCCTAGCCGGCATCGAAGACGAATGAAAAATCAGGCCCCAGGAAATGCGTTGCAAGCCCCTTTGGACCATCCAAAAGTGCCCCCAAAGGAAGGCTTTGGGTACAAGAGAACTCCCCAGGGGAGCCTTTACGCAGCCCCACATGCAACTGGACCCTCCGGGTTCGCTGTTTCCGAGCAACCCTAAATATATCCCTAGCCAGCATGGGAGAAGACTGAAAAACCCGGCCTCAGAAAACACGTTGCGAGCCCCTTTGGACCATCCAAAAGTGTCACCAAAGGAAGGCTTTGGGTACAAGAGAACTCCCCAGGGGAGCCTTTACGCAGCCCCACATGCAACTGGACCCTCCGGGTTCGATTTTTCCGAGCAACCCTAAATATATCCCCAGCCGGCATGGGAGAACACTGAAAAACTGGGCCCCAGAAAACGCGTTGCAAGCCCCTTTGGACCATCCAAAACTGTCACCAAAGGAAGGCTTTGGGTACAAGTAAACTCCCCAGGGGAGCCTTTACGAAGCCCCACATGCAACTGGACCCTCCGGGTTCGCTGTTTCCAAGCACCCCTAAACATAGCCCTAGCCGGCATCGAAGACGAATGAAAAATCAGGCCCCAGGAAATGCATTGCGAGCCATTTTCGCCCATCCAAAAGTGCCCCCAAAGGAAGGCTTTGGGTACAAGAGAACTCCCCAGGGGAGCCCTTACGCAGCCCCACATGCAACTGCACCCTCCGGGTGGCTGTTTCCGAGCATCCCTAAACATATCCCTAGCCGGCATCGAAGACGAATGAAAACTCAGGCCCCAGGAAATGCGTTGCGAGCCCCTTTGGAGCATCCAAAAGTGCCCCTAAAGGAAGGCTTTGGGTACAAGAGAACTCCCCAGGGGAGCCTTTACGCAGCCCCACATGCAACTGGACCCTCCGGGTGGCTGTTTCCGAGAATCCCTAAACATATCCCTAGCCGGCATCGAAGACGAATGAAAAATCAGGCCCCAGGAAATGCGTTGCAAGCCCCTTTGGAGCATCCAAAAGTGCCCCCAAAGGAAGGCTTTGGGTACAAGTGAACTCCCCAGGGGAGCCTTTACGCAGCCCCACATGCAACTGGACCCTCCGGGTTCGCTGTTTCCGAGCATCCCTAAACATATCCCTAGCCGGCATGGGAGAAGACTGAAAAACCCGGCCTCAGAAAACGCGTTGCAAGCCCCTTTGGACCATCCAAAAGTGTCACCAAAGGAAGGCTTTGGGTACAAGAGAACTCCCCAGGGGAGCCTTTACGCAGCCCCACATGCAACTGCACCCTCCGGGTTCGCTGTTTCCGAGCAACCCTAAATGTATACCTAGCCGGCATGGGAGAAGACTGAAAAACTGGGCCCCAGAAAACGCGTTGCAAGCCCCTTTGGACCATCCAAAACTGTCACCAAAGGAAGGCTATGGGTACAAGAGAACTCCCCAGGGGAGCCTTTACGCAGCCCCACATGCAACTGGACCCTCCGGGTGGCTGTTTCCAAGAATCCCTAAACATATCCCTAGCCGGCATCGAAGACGAATGAAAAATCAGGACCCAGGAAATGCGTTGCAAGCCCCTTTGGAGCATCCAAAAGTGCCCCCAAAGGAAGGCTTTGGGTACAAGTGAACTCCCCAGGGGAGCCTTTACGCAGCCCCACATGCAACTGGACCCTCCGGGTTCGCTGTTTCCGAGCATCCCTAAACATAGCCCTAGCCGGCATCGAAGACGACTGAAAAATCAGGCCCCAGGAAACGCGTTGCAAGCCCCTTAGGACCATCCAAAACTGTCACCAAATGAAGGCTTTGGGTACAAGTGAACTCCCCAGGGGAGCCTTTACGCAGCCCCACATGCAACTGGACCCTCCGGGTTCGCTGTTTCCGAGCATCCCTAAACATAGCCCTAGACGGCATCGAAGACGACTGAAAAATCAGGCCCCAGGAAATGCGTTGCGCGCCCTTTTCGCCCATCCAAAAGTGCCCCCAAAGGAAGGCTTTGGGTACAAGTGAACTCCCCAGGGGAGCCTTTACGCAGCCCCACATGCAACTGGACCCTCCGGGTTCGCTGTTTCCGAGCATCCCTAAACATAGCCCTAGCCGGCATCGATGACGACTGAAAAATCAGGCCCCAGGAAATGCGTTCCGAGCCCTTTTCGCGACTCCAAAAGTGCCCCCAAAGGAAGGCTTTGGGTACAAGTGAACTCCCCAGGGGAGCCTTTACGCAGCCCCACATGCAACTGGACCCTCCGGGTTCGCTGTTTCCGAGCATACCTAAATATAGCCCTAGACGGCATCGAAGACGAATGAAAAATCAGGCCCCAGGAAATGCGTTGCGAGCCCCTTTGGACCATCCAAAAGTGCCCCCAAAGGAAGGCTTTGGGTACAAGTGAACTCCCCAGGGGAGCCTTTACGCAGCCCCACATGCAACTGGACCCTCCGGGTTCGCTGTTCCTGAGCAAACCTAAACGTAGCCCTAGCCGTCATCAGAGACGAGTGAAAACTCAGGCCCCAGGAAATGCGTTGCGCGCCCTTTTCGCCCATCCAAAAGTGCCCCCAAAGGAAGGCTTTGGGTACAAGTGAACTCCCCAGGGGAGCCTTTACGCAGCCCCACATGCAACTGGACCCTCTGGCTTCGCTGTTTCCGAGCAACCCTAAATATATACCTAGCCGGCACGGGAGAAGACTGAAAAACTGGGCCCCAGAAAATGCGTTGCAAGCCCCTTTGGACCATCCAAAAGTGTCACCAAAGGAAGGCTTTGGGTACAAGTGAACTCCCCAGGGGAGCCTTTACGCAGCCCCACATGCAACTGCACCCTCCGGGTTCGCTGTTCTTGAGCAAACCTAAACGTAGCCCTAGCCATCATCGCAGACGAGTGAAAAATCAGGCCCCAGGAAATGCATTGCAAGCCCCTTTGGACCATCCAAAAGTGCCCCCAAAGGAAGGCTTTGGGTACAAGAGAACTCCCCAGGGGAGCCTTTACGCAGCCCCACATGCAACTGGACCTTCCGGGTTCGCTGTTTCCGAGCATCCCTAAACATAGCCCTAGCCGGCATCGATGACGACTGAAAAATCAGGCCCCAGTAAATGCGTTCCGAGCCCTTGTCGCCCATCCAAAAGTGCCCCAAAAGGAAGGCTTTGGGTACAAGAGAACTCCCCAGGGGAGCCTTTACGCAGCCCCACATGCAACTGGACCCTCTGGGTTCGCTGTTTCCGAGCATCCCTAAACATAGCCCTAGCCAGCATCGATGACGACTGAAAAATCGGGCCCCAGGAAATGTGTTGCGAGCCCTTTTCGCCCATCCAAAAGTGCCCCCAAAGGAAGGCTTTGGGTACAAGAGAACTCCCCAGGGGAGCCTTTACGCAGCCCCACATGCAACTGGACCCTCCGGGTTCGCTGTTTCCAAGCATCCCTAAACATAGCCCTAGCCGGCATCGAAGACGAATGAAAAATCAGGCCCCAGGAAATGCATTGCGAGCCATTTTCGCCCATCCAAAAGTGCCCCCAAAGGAAGGCTTTGGGTACAAGAGAACTCCCCAGGGGAGCCTTTACGCAGCCCCACATGCAACTGCACCCTCCGGGTGGCTGTTTCCGAGCATCCCTAAACATATCCCTAGCCGGCATCGAAGACGAATGAAAACTCAGGCCCCAGGAAATGCGTTGCGAGCCCCTTTGGACCATCCAAAAGTGCCCCTAAAGGAAGGCTTTGGGTACAAGAGAACTCCCCAGGGGAGCCTTTACGCAGCCCCACATGCAACTGGACCCTCCGGGTTCGCTGTTTCCGAGCATTCCTAAACATACCCCTAGCCGGCATCGAAGACGACTGAAAAATCAGGCCCCAGGAAACGCGTTGCAAGCCCCTTTGGACCATCCCAAAGTGTCACCAAATGAAGGCTTTGGGTACAAGTGAACTCCCCAGGGGAGCCTTTACGCAGCCCCACATGCAACTGGACCCTCCGGGTGGCTGTTTCCGAGAATCCCTAAACATATCCCTAGCCGGCATCGAAGACGAATGAAAAATCAGGACCCAGGAAATGCGTTGCAAGCCCCTTTGGACCATCCAAAAGTGCCCCCAAAGGAAGGCTTTGGGTACAAGTGAACTCCCCAGGGGAGCCTTTACGCAGCCCCACATGCAACTGGACCCTCCGGGTTCGCTGTTTCCGAGCAACCCTAAACATATCCCTAGCCGGCATGGGAGAAGACTGAAAAACCCGGCTTCAGAAAACGCGTTGCAAGCCCCTTTGGACCATCCAAAAGTGTCACCAAAGGAAGGCTTTGGGTACAAGAGAACTCCCCAGGGGAGCCTTTACGCAGCCCCACATGCAACTGCACCCTCCGGGTTCGCTGTTTCCGAGCAACCCTAAATGTATACCTAGCCGGCATGGGAGAAGACTGAAAAACTGGGCCCCAGAAAACGCGTTGCAAGCCCCTTTGGACCATCCAAAACTGTCACCAAAGGAAGGCTATGGGTACAAGAGAACTCCCCAGGGGAGCCTTTACGCAGCCCCACATGCAACTGGACCCTCCGGGTTCGCTGTTTCCGAGCAACCCTAAATATATCCCTAGCCAGCATGGGAGAAGACTGAAAAACCCGGCCTCAGAAAACACGTTGCGAGCCCCTTTGGACCATCCAAAAGTGTCACCAAAGGAAGGCTTTGGGTACAAGAGAACTCCCCAGGGGAGCCTTTACGCAGCCCCACATGCAACTGGACCCTCCGGGTTCGATTTTTCCGAGCAACCCTAAATATATCCCCAGCCGGCATGGGAGAACACTGAAAAACTGGGCCCCAGAAAACGCGTTGCAAGCCCCTTTGGACCATCCAAAACTGTCACCAAAGGAAGGCTTTGGGTACAAGTAAACTCCCCAGGGGAGCCTTTACGAAGCCCCACATGCAACTGGACCCTCCGGGTTCGCTGTTTCCAAGCACCCCTAAACATAGCCCTAGCCGGCATCGAAGACGAATGAAAAATCAGGCCCCAGGAAATGCATTGCGAGCCATTTTCGCCCATCCAAAAGTGCCCCCAAAGGAAGGCTTTGGGTACAAGAGAACTCCCCAGGGGAGCCCTTACGCAGCCCCACATGCAACTGCACCCTCCGGGTGGCTGTTTCCGAGCATCCCTAAACATATCCCTAGCCGGCATCGAAGACGAATGAAAACTCAGGCCCCAGGAAATGCGTTGCGAGCCCCTTTGGAGCATCCAAAAGTGCCCCTAAAGGAAGGCTTTGGGTACAAGAGAACTCCCCAGGGGAGCCTTTACGCAGCCCCACATGCAACTGGACCCTCCGGGTGGCTGTTTCCGAGAATCCCTAAACATATCCCTAGCCGGCATCGAAGACGAATGAAAAATCAGGCCCCAGGAAATGCGTTGCAAGCCCCTTTGGAGCATCCAAAAGTGCCCCCAAAGGAAGGCTTTGGGTACAAGTGAACTCCCCAGGGGAGCCTTTACGCAGCCCCACATGCAACTGGACCCTCCGGGTTCGCTGTTTCCGAGCATCCCTAAACATATCCCTAGCCGGCATGGGAGAAGACTGAAAAACCCGGCCTCAGAAAACGCGTTGCAAGCCCCTTTGGACCATCCAAAAGTGTCACCAAAGGAAGGCTTTGGGTACAAGAGAACTCCCCAGGGGAGCCTTTACGCAGCCCCACATGCAACTGCACCCTCCGGGTTCGCTGTTTCCGAGCAACCCTAAATGTATACCTAGCCGGCATGGGAGAAGACTGAAAAACTGGGCCCCAGAAAACGCGTTGCAAGCCCCTTTGGACCATCCAAAACTGTCACCAAAGGAAGGCTATGGGTACAAGAGAACTCCCCAGGGGAGCCTTTACGCAGCCCCACATGCAACTGGACCCTCCGGGTGGCTGTTTCCAAGAATCCCTAAACATATCCCTAGCCGGCATCGAAGACGAATGAAAAATCAGGACCCAGGAAATGCGTTGCAAGCCCCTTTGGAGCATCCAAAAGTGCCCCCAAAGGAAGGCTTTGGGTACAAGTGAACTCCCCAGGGGAGCCTTTACGCAGCCCCACATGCAACTGGACCCTCCGGGTTCGCTGTTTCCGAGCATCCCTAAACATAGCCCTAGCCGGCATCGAAGACGACTGAAAAATCAGGACCCAGGAAACGCGTTGCAAGCCCCTTAGGACCATCCAAAACTGTCACCAAATGAAGGCTTTGGGTACAAGTGAACTCCCCAGGGGAGCCTTTACGCAGCCCCACATGCAACTGGACCCTCCGGGTTCGCTGTTTCCGAGCATCCCTAAACATAGCCCTAGACGGCATCGAAGACGACTGAAAAATCAGGCCCCAGGAAATGCGTTGCGCGCCCTTTTCGCCCATCCAAAAGTGCCCCCAAAGGAAGGCTTTGGGTACAAGTGAACTCCCCAGGGGAGCCTTTACGCAGCCCCACATGCAACTGGACCCTCCGGGTTCGCTGTTTCCGAGCATCCCTAAACATAGCCCTAGCCGGCATCGATGACGACTGAAAAATCAGGCCCCAGGAAATGCGTTCCGAGCCCTTTTCGCGACTCCAAAAGTGCCCCCAAAGGAAGGCTTTGGGTACAAGTGAACTCCCCAGGGGAGCCTTTACGCAGCCCCACATGCAACTGGACCCTCCGGGTTCGCTGTTTCCGAGCATACCTAAATATAGCCCTAGACGGCATCGAAGACGAATGAAAAATCAGGCCCCAGGAAATGCGTTGCGAGCCCCTTTGGACCATCCAAAAGTGCCCCCAAAGGAAGGCTTTGGGTACAAGTGAACTCCCCAGGGGAGCCTTTACGCAGCCCCACATGCAACTGGACCCTCCGGGTTCGCTGTTCCTGAGCAAACCTAAACGTAGCCCTAGCCGTCATCAGAGACGAGTGAAAACTCAGGCCCCAGGAAATGCGTTGCGCGCCCTTTTCGCCCATCCAAAAGTGCCCCCAAAGGAAGGCTTTGGGTACAAGTGAACTCCCCAGGGGAGCCTTTACGCAGCCCCACATGCAACTGGACCCTCTGGCTTCGCTGTTTCCGAGCAACCCTAAATATATACCTAGCCGGCACGGGAGAAGACTGAAAAACTGGGCCCCAGAAAATGCGTTGCAAGCCCCTTTGGACCATCCAAAAGTGTCACCAAAGGAAGGCTTTGGGTACAAGTGAACTCCCCAGGGGAGCCTTTACGCAGCCCCACATGCAACTGCACCCTCCGGGTTCGCTGTTCTTGAGCAAACCTAAACGTAGCCCTAGCCATCATCGCAGACGAGTGAAAAATCAGGCCCCAGGAAATGCGTTGCAAGCCCCTTTGGACCATCCAAAAGTGCCCCCAAAGGAAGGCTTTGGGTACAAGAGAACTCCCCAGGGGAGCCTTTACGCAGCCCCACATGCAACTGGACCTTCCGGGTTCGCTGTTTCCGAGCATCCCTAAACATAGCCCTAGCCGGCATCGATGACGACTGAAAAATCAGGCCCCAGTAAATGCGTTCCGAGCCCTTGTCGCCCATCCAAAAGTGCCCCAAAAGGAAGGCTTTGGGTACAAGAGAACTCCCCAGGGGAGCCTTTACGCAGCCCCACATGCAACTGGACCCTCTGGGTTCGCTGTTTCCGAGCATCCCTAAACATAGCCCTAGCCAGCATCGATGACGACTGAAAAATCGGGCCCCAGGAAATGTGTTGCGAGCCCTTTTCGCCCATCCAAAAGTGCCCCCAAAGGAAGGCTTTGGGTACAAGAGAACTCCCCAGGGGAGCCTTTACGCAGCCCCACATGCAACTGGACCCTCCGGGTTCGCTGTTTCCAAGCATCCCTAAACATAGCCCTAGCCGGCATCGAAGACGAATGAAAAATCAGGCCCCAGGAAATGCATTGCGAGCCATTTTCGCCCATCCAAAAGTGCCCCCAAAGGAAGGCTTTGGGTACAAGAGAACTCCCCAGGGGAGACCTTACGCAGCCCCACATGCAACTGCACCCTCCGGGTGGCTGTTTCCGAGCATCCCTAAACATATCCCTAGCCGGCATCGAAGACGAATGAAAACTCAGGCCCCAGGAAATGCGTTGCGAGCCCCTTTGGACCATCCAAAAGTGCCCCTAAAGGAAGGCTTTGGGTACAAGAGAACTCCCCAGGGGAGCCTTTACGCAGCCCCACATGCAACTGGACCCTCCGGGTTCGCTGTTTCCGAGCATTCCTAAACATACCCCTAGCCGGCATCGAAGACGACTGAAAAATCAGGCCCCAGGAAACGCGTTGCAAGCCCCTTTGGACCATCCCAAAGTGTCACCAAATGAAGGCTTTGGGTACAAGTGAACTCCCCAGGGGAGCCTTTACGCAGCCCCACATGCAACTGGACCCTCCGGGTGGCTGTTTCCGAGAATCCCTAAACATATCCCTAGCCGGCATCGAAGACGAATGAAAAATCAGGACCCAGGAAATGCGTTGCAAGCCCCTTTGGACCATCCAAAAGTGCCCCCAAAGGAAGGCTTTGGGTACAAGTGAACTCCCCAGGGGAGCCTTTACGCAGCCCCACATGCAACTGGACCCTCCGGGTTCGCTGTTTCCGAGCAACCCTAAACATATCCCTAGCCGGCATGGGAGAAGACTGAAAAACCCGGCTTCAGAAAACGCGTTGCAAGCCCCTTTGGACCATCCAAAAGTGTCACCAAAGGAAGGCTTTGGGTACAAGAGAACTCCCCAGGGGAGCCTTTACGCAGCCCCACATGCAACTGCACCCTCCGGGTTCGCTGTTTCCGAGCAACCCTAAATGTATACCTAGCCGGCATGGGAGAAGACTGAAAAACTGGGCCCCAGAAAACGCGTTGCAAGCCCCTTTGGACCATCCAAAACTGTCACCAAAGGAAGGCTATGGGTACAAGAGAACTCCCCAGGGGAGCCTTTACGCAGCCCCACATGCAACTGGACCCTCCGGGTGGCTGTTTCCAAGAATCCCTAAACATATCCCTAGCCGGCATCGAAGACGAATGAAAAATCAGGACCCAGGAAATGCGTTGCAAGCCCCTTTGGAGCATCCAAAAGTGCCCCCAAAGGAAGGCTTTGGGTACAAGTGAACTCCCCAGGGGAGCCTTTACGCAGCCCCACATGCAACTGGACCCTCCGGGTTCGCTGTTTCCAAGCATCCCTAAACATAGCCCTAGCTGGCATCGAAGACGAATGAAAAATCAGGCCCCAGGAAATGCGTTGCGATCCCCTTTGGACCATCCAAAAGTGCCCTGAAAGGAAGGCTTTGGGTACAAGAGAACTCCCCAGGGGAGCCTTTACGCAGCCCCACATGCAACTGGACCCTCCGGGTTCGCTGTTTCCGAGCAACCCTAAATATATCCCTAGCCAGCATGGGAGAAGACTGAAAAACCCGGCCTCAGAAAACACGTTGCGAGCCCCTTTGGACCATCCAAAAGTGTCACCAAAGGAAGGCTTTGGGTACAAGAGAATTCCCCAGGGGAGCCTTTACGCAGCCCCACATGCAACTGGACCCTCCGGGTTCGCTGTTTCCGAGCATCCCTAAACATAGCCCTAGCCGGCATCGATGACGACTGAAAAATCAGGCCCCAGGAAATGCGTTCCGAGCCCTTTTCGCGACTCCAAAAGTGCCCCCAAAGGAAGGCTTTGGGTACAAGAGAACTCCCCAGGGGAGCCTTTACGCAGCCCCACATGCAACTGGACCCTCCGGGTTCGCTGTTTCCGAGCATCCCTAAACGTAGCCCTAGCCGGCATCGATGACGACTGAAAAATCAGGCCCCAGGAAATGCGTTCCGAGCCCTTTTCGCCCATCCAAAGGTGCCCCCAAAGGAAGGCTTTGGGTACAAGAGAACTCCCCAGGGGAGCCTTTACGCAGCCCCTCATGCAACTGGACCCTCCGGGTTCGCTGTTCATGAGCAAACCTAAACGTAGCCCTAGCCATCATCGCAGACGAGTGAAAAATCAGGCCCCAGGAAATGCGTTGCGAGCCCTTTGGACCATCCAAAACTGTCACCAAAGGAAGGCTTTGGGTACAAGTGAACTCCCCAGGGGAGCCTTTACGCAGCCCCTCATGCAACTGGACCCTCTGGCTTCGCTGTTTCCGAGCAACCCTAAATATATACCTAGCCGGCACGGGAGAAGACTGAAAAACTGGGCCCCAGAAAATGCGTTGCAAGCCCCTTTGGACCATCCAAAAGTGTCACCAAAGGAAGGCTTTGGGTACAAGTGAACTCCCCAGGGGAGCCTTTACGCAGCCCCACATGCAACTGCACCCTCCGGGTTCGCTGTTCTTGAGCAAACCTAAACGTAGCCCTAGCCATCAGCGCAGACGAGTGAAAAATCAGGCCCCAGGAAATGCGTTGCAAGCCCCTTTGGACCATCCAAAAGTGCCCCAAAAGGAAGGCTTTGGGTACAAGAGAACTCCCCAGGGGAGCCTTTACGCAGCCCCACATGCAACTGGACCTTCCGGGTTCGCTGTTTCCGAGCATCCCTAAACATAGCCCTAGCCGGCATCGATGACGACTGAAAAATCAGGCCCCAGGAAATGCGTTCCGAGCCCTTTTCGCCCATCCAAAAGTGCCCCAAAAGGAAGGCTTTGGGTACAAGAGAACTCCCCAGGGGAGCCTTTACGCAGCCCCACATGCAACTGGACCCTCTGGGTTCGCTGTTTCCGAGCATCCCTAAACATAGCCCTAGCCAGCATCGATGACGACTGAAAAATCGGGCCCCAGGAAATGTGTTGCGAGCCCTTTTCGCCCATCCAAAAGTGCCCCCAAAGGAAGGCTTTGGGTACAAGAGAACTCCCCAGGGGAGCCTTTACGCAGCCCCACATGCAACTGGACCCTCCAGGTTCGCTGTTTCCAAGCATCCCTAAACATATCCCTAGCCGGCATCGAAGACGAATGAAAAATCAGGCCCCAGGAAATGCGTTGCAAGCCCCTTTGGACCATCCAAAAGTGCCCCCAAAGGAAGGCTTTGGGTACAAGAGAACTCCCCAGGGGAGCCTTTACGCAGCCCCACATGCAACTGGACCCTCCGGGTTCGCTGTTTCCGAGCGACCCTAAATATATCCCTAGCCAGCATGGGAGAAGACTGAAAAACCCGGCCTCAGAAAACACGTTGCCAGCCCCTTTGGACCATCTAAAAGTGTCACCAAAGGAAGGCTTTGGGTACAAGAGAACTCCCCAGGGGAGCCTTTACGCAGCCCCACATGCAACTGGACCCTCCGGGTTCGATTTTTCCGAGCAACCCTAAATATATCCCTAGCCGGCATGGGAGAACACTGAAAAACTGGGCCCCAGAAAACGCGTTGCAAGCCCCTTTGGACCATCCAAAACTGTCACCAAAGGAAGGCTTTGGGTACAAGTACACTCCCCAGGGGAGCCTTTACGAAGCCCCACATGCAACTGGACCCTCCGGGTTCGCTGTTTCCAAGCACCCCTAAACATAGCCCTAGCCGGCATCGAAGACGAATGAAAAATCAGGCCCCAGGAAATGCATTGCGAGCCATTTTCGCCCATCCAAAAGTGCCCCCAAAGGAAGGCTTTGGGTACAAGAGAACTCCCCAGGGGAGCCCTTACGCAGCCCCACATGCAACTGCACCCTCCGGGTGGCTGTTTCCGAGCATCCCTAAACATATCCCTAGCCGGCATCGAAGACGAATGAAAACTCAGGCCCCAGGAAATGCGTTGCGAGCCCCTTTGGACCATCCAAAAGTGCCCCTAAAGGAAGGCTTTGGGTACAAGAGAACTCCCCAGGGGAGCCTTTACGCAGCCCCACATGCAACTGGACCCTCCGGGTTCGCTGTTTCCGAGCATTCCTAAACATACCCCTAGCCGGCATCGAAGACGACTGAAAAATCAGGCCCCAGGAAACGCGTTGCAAGCCCCTTTGGACCATCCCAAAGTGTCACCAAAGGAAGGCTTTGGGTACAAGAGAACTCCCCAGGGGAGCCTTTACGCAGCCCCACATGCAACTGCACCCTCCGGGTTCGCTGTTTCCGAGCAACCCTAAATGTATACCTAGCCGGCATGGGAGAAGACTGAAAAACTGGGCCCCAGAAAACGCGTTGCAAGCCCCTTTGGACCATCCAAAACTGTCACCAAAGGAAGGCTATGGGTACAAGAGAACTCCCCAGGGGAGCCTTTACGCAGCCCCACATGCAACTGGACCCTCCGGGTGGCTGTTTCCAAGAATCCCTAAACATATCCCTAGCCGGCATCGAAGACGAATGAAAAATCAGGACCCAGGAAATGCGTTGCAAGCCCCTTTGGAGCATCCAAAAGTGCCCCCAAAGGAAGGCTTTGGGTACAAGTGAACTCCCCAGGGGAGCCTTTACGCAGCCCCACATGCAACTGGACCCTCCGGGTTCGCTGTTTCCGAGCATCCCTAAACATAGCCCTAGCCGGCATCGAAGACGACTGAAAAATCAGGACCCAGGAAACGCGTTGCAAGCCCTTTTCGCCCATCCAAAAGTGCCCCCAAAGGAAGGCTTTGGGTACAAGAGAACTCCCCAGGGGAGCCTTTACGCAGCCCCACATGCAACTGGACCCTCCAGGTTCGCTGTTTCCAAGCATCCCTAAACATAGCCCTAGCTGGCATCGAAGACGAATGAAAACTCAGGCCCCAGGAAATGCGTTGCGAGCCCCTTTGGACCATCCAAAAGTGCCCCCAAAGGAAGGCTTTGGGTACAAGAGAACTCCCCAGGGGAGCCTTTACGCAGCCCCACATGCAACTGGACCCTCCGGGTTCGCTGTTTCCGAGCAACCCTAAATATATCCCTAGCCAGCATGGGAGAAGACTGAAAAACCCGGCCTCAGAAAACACGTTGCGAGCCCCTTTGGACCATCCAAAAGTGTCACCAAAGGAAGGCTTTGGGTACAAGAGAACTCCCCAGGGGAGCCTTTACGCAGCCCCACATGCAACTGGACCCTCCGGGTTCGCTGTTTCCGAGCATCCCTAAACATAGCCCTAGCCGGCATCGATGACGACTGAAAAATCAGGCCCCAGGAAATGCGTTCCGAGCCCTTTTCGCGACTCCAAAAGTGCCCCCAAAGGAAGGCTTTGGGTACAAGTGAACTCCCCAGGGGAGCCTTTACGCAGCCCCACATGCAACTGGACCCTCCGGGTTCGCTGTTTCCGAGCATCCCTAAATATAGCCCTAGACGGCATCGAAGACGAATGAAAAATCAGGCCCCAGGAAATGCGTTAGGAGCCCCTTTGGACCATCCAAAAGTGCCCCCAAAGGAAGGCTTTGGGTACAAGAGAACTCCCCAGGGGAGCCTTTACGCAGCCCCACATGCAACTGGACCCTCCGGGTTCGCTGTTCCTGAGCAAACCTAAACGTAGCCCTAGCCGTCATCAGAGACGAGTGAAAACTCAGGCCCCAGGAAATGCGTTGCGAGCCCCTTTGGAGCATCCAAAAGTGCCCCTAAAGGAAGGCTTTGGGTACAAGTGAACTCCCCAGGGGAGCCTTTACGCAGCACCACATGCAACTGGACCCTCCGGGTTCGCTGTTTCCGAGCATCCCTAAACATAGCCCTAGCCGGCATCGAAGACGACTGAAAAATCAGGCCCCAGGAAACGCGTTGCAAGCCACTTTGGACCATCCAAAAGTGTCACCAAATGAAGGCTTTGGGTACAAGTGAACTCCCCAGGGGAGCCTTTACACAGCCCCACATGCAACTGGACCCTCCGGGTTCGCTGTTTCCGAGCATCCCTAAACGTAGCCCTAGCCGGCATCGATGACGACTGAAAAATCAGGCCCCAGGAAATGCGTTCCGAGCCCTTTTCGCCCATCCAAAGGTGCCCCCAAAGGAAGGCTTTGGGTACAAGTGAACTCCCCAGGGGAGCCTTTACGCAGCCCCTCATGCAACTGGACCCTCCGGGTTCGCTGTTCATGAGCAAACCTAAACGTAGCCCTAGCCATCATCGCAGACGAGTGAAAAATCAGGCCCCAGGAAATGCGTTGCGAGCCCTTTGGACCATCCAAAAGTGTCACCAAAGGAAGGCTTTGGGTACAAGTGAACTCCCCAGGGGAGCCTTTACGCAGCCCCACATGCAACTGCACCCTCCGGGTTCGCTGTTCTTGAGCAAACCTAAACGTAGCCCTAGCCATCATCGCAGACGAGTGAAAAATCAGGCCCAAGGAAATGCGTTGCGAGCCCTTTGGACCATCCAAAACTGTCACCAAAGGAAGGCTTTGGGTACAAGTGAACTCCCCAGGGGAGCCTTTACGCAGCCCCTCATGCAACTGGACCCTCTGGCTTCGCTGTTTCCGAGCAACCCTAAATATATACCTAGCCGGCACGGGAGAAGACTGAAAAACTGGGCCCCAGAAAATGCGTTGCAAGCCCCTTTGGACCATCCAAAAGTGTCACCAAAGGAAGGCTTTGGGTACAAGTGAACTCCCCAGGGGAGCCTTTACGCAGCCCCACATGCAACTGCACCCTCCGGGTTCGCTGTTCTTGAGCAAACCTAAACGTAGCCCTAGCCATCATCGCAGACGAGTGAAAAATCAGGCCCCAGGAAATGCGTTGCAAGCCCCTTTGGACCATCCAAAAGTGCCCCCAAAGGAAGGCTTTGGGTACAAGAGAACTCCCCAGGGGAGCCTTTACGCAGCCCCACATGCAACTGGACCTTCCGGGTTCGCTGTTTCCGAGCATCCCTAAACATAGCCCTAGCCGGCATCGATGACGACTGAAAAATCAGGCCCCAGGAAATGCGTTCCGAGCCCTTTTCGCCCATCCAAAAGTGCCCCAAAAGGAGGGCTTTGGGTACAAGAGAACTCCCCAGGGGAGCCTTTACGCAGCCCCACATGCAACTGGACCCTCTGGGTTCGCTGTTTCCGAGCATCCCTAAACATAGCCCTAGCCAGCATCGATGACGACTGAAAAATCGGGCCCCAGGAAATGTGTTGCGAGCCCTTTTCGCCCATCCAAAAGTGCCCCCAAAGGAAGGCTTTGGGTACAAGAGAACTCCCCAGGGGAGCCTTTACGCAGCCCCACATGCAACTGGACCCTCCAGGTTCGCTGTTTCCAAGCATCCCTAAACATAGCCCTAGCCGGCATCGAAGACGAATGAAAAATCAGGCCCCAGGAAATGCGTTGCAAGCCCCTTTGGACCATCCAAAAGTGCCCCCAAAGGAAGGCTTTGGGTACAAGAGAACTCCCCAGGGGAGCCTTTACGCAGCCCCACATGCAACTGGACCCTCCGGGTTCGCTGTTTCCGAGCAACCCTAAATATATCCCTAGCCAGCATGGGAGAAGACTGAAAAACCCGGCCTCAGAAAACACGTTGCCAGCCCCTTTGGACCATCTAAAAGTGTCACCAAAGGAAGGCTTTGGGTACAAGAGAACTCCCCAGGGGAGCCTTTACGCAGCCCCACATGCAACTGGACCCTCCGGGTTCGATTTTTCCGAGCAACCCTAAATATATCCCTAGCCGGCATGGGAGAACACTGAAAAACTGGGCCCCAGAAAACGCGTTGCAAGCCCCTTTGGACCATCCAAAACTGTCACCAAAGGAAGGCTTTGGGTACAAGTACACTCCCCAGGGGAGCCTTTACGAAGCCCCACATGCAACTGGACCCTCCGGGTTCGCTGTTTCCAAGCACCCCTAAACATAGCCCTAGCCGGCATCGAAGACGAATGAAAAATCAGGCCCCAGGAAATGCATTGCGAGCCATTTTCGCCCATCCAAAAGTGCCCCCAAAGGAAGGCTTTGGGTACAAGAGAACTCCCCAGGGGAGCCCTTACGCAGCCCCACATGCAACTGCACCCTCCGGGTGGCTGTTTCCGAGCATCCCTAAACATATCCCTAGCCGGCATCGAAGACGAATGAAAACTCAGGCCCCAGGAAATGCGTTGCGAGCCCCTTTGGACCATCCAAAAGTGCCCCTAAAGGAAGGCTTTGGGTACAAGAGAACTCCCCAGGGGAGCCTTTACGCAGCCCCACATGCAACTGGACCCTCCGGGTTCGCTGTTTCCGAGCATTCCTAAACATACCCCTAGCCGGCATCGAAGACGACTGAAAAATCAGGCCCCAGGAAACGCGTTGCAAGCCCCTTTGGACCATCCCAAAGTGTCACCAAAGGAAGGCTTTGGGTACAAGAGAACTCCCCAGGGGAGCCTTTACGCAGCCCCACATGCAACTGCACCCTCCGGGTTCGCTGTTTCCGAGCAACCCTAAATGTATACCTAGCCGGCATGGGAGAAGACTGAAAAACTGGGCCCCAGAAAACGCGTTGCAAGCCCCTTTGGACCATCCAAAACTGTCACCAAAGGAAGGCTATGGGTACAAGAGAACTCCCCAGGGGAGCCTTTACGCAGCCCCACATGCAACTGGACCCTCCGGGTGGCTGTTTCCAAGAATCCCTAAACATATCCCTAGCCGGCATCGAAGACGAATGAAAAATCAGGACCCAGGAAATGCGTTGCAAGCCCCTTTGGAGCATCCAAAAGTGCCCCCAAAGGAAGGCTTTGGGTACAAGTGAACTCCCCAGGGGAGCCTTTACGCAGCCCCACATGCAACTGGACCCTCCGGGTTCGCTGTTTCCGAGCATCCCTAAACATAGCCCTAGCCGGCATCGAAGACGACTGAAAACTCAGGCCCCAGGAAATGCGTTGCGAGCCCCTTTGGACCATCCAAAAGTGCCCCCAAAGGAAGGCTTTGGGTACAAGAGAACTCCCCAGGGGAGCCTTTACGCAGCCCCACATGCAACTGGACCCTCCGGGTTCGCTGTTTCCGAGCAACCCTAAATATATCCCTAGCCAGCATGGGAGAAGACTGAAAAACCCGGCCTCAGAAAACACGTTGCGAGCCCCTTTGGACCATCCAAAAGTGTCACCAAAGGAAGGCTTTGGGTACAAGAGAACTCCCCAGGGGAGCCTTTACGCAGCCCCACATGCAACTGGACCCTCCGGGTTCGCTGTTTCCGAGCATCCCTAAACATAGCCCTAGCCGGCATCGATGACGACTGAAAAATCAGGCCCCAGGAAATGCGTTCCGAGCCCTTTTCGCGACTCCAAAAGTGCCCCCAAAGGAAGGCTTTGGGTACAAGTGAACTCCCCAGGGGAGCCTTTACGCAGCCCCACATGCAACTGGACCCTCCGGGTTCGCTGTTTCCGAGCATCCCTAAATATAGCCCTAGACGGCATCGAAGACGAATGAAAAATCAGGCCCCAGGAAATGCGTTGCGAGCCCCTTTGGACCATCCAAAAGTGCCCCCAAAGGAAGGCTTTGGGTACAAGAGAACTCCCCAGGGGAGCCTTTACGCAGCCCCACATGCAACTGGACCCTCCGGGTTCGCTGTTCCTGAGCAAACCTAAACGTAGCCCTAGCCGTCATTAGAGACGAGTGAAAACTCAGGCCCCAGGAAATGCGTTGCGAGCCCCTTTGGAGCATCCAAAAGTGCCCCTAAAGGAAGGCTTTGGGTACAAGTGAACTCCCCAGGGGAGCCTTTACGCAGCACCACATGCAACTGGACCCTCCGGGTTCGCTGTTTCCGAGCATCCCTAAACATAGCCCTAGCCGGCATCGAAGACGACTGAAAAATCAGGCCCCAGGAAACGCGTTGCAAGCCACTTTGGACCATCCAAAAGTGTCACCAAATGAAGGCTTTGGGTACAAGTGAACTCCCCAGGGGAGCCTTTACACAGCCCCACATGCAACTGGACCCTCCGGGTTCGCTGTTTCCGAGCATCCCTAAACGTAGCCCTAGCCGGCATCGATGACGACTGGAAAATCAGGCCCCAGGAAATGCGTTCCGAGCCCTTTTCGCCCATCCAAAGGTGCCCCCAAAGGAAGGCTTTGGGTACAAGTGAACTCCCCAGGGGAGCCTTTACGCAGCCCCTCATGCAACTGGACCCTCCGGGTTCGCTGTTCATGAGCAAACCTAAACGTAGCCCTAGCCATCATCGCAGACGAGTGAAAAATCAGGCCCCAGGAAATGCGTTGCGAGCCCTTTGGACCATCCAAAACTGTCACCAAAGGAAGGCTTTGGGTACAAGTGAACTCCCCAGGGGAGCCTTTACGCAGCCCCTCATGCAACTGGACCCTCTGGCTTCGCTGTTTCCGAGCAACCCTAAATATATACCTAGCCGGCACGGGAGAAGACTGAAAAACTGGGCCCCAGAAAATGCGTTGCAAGCCCCTTTGGACCATCCAAAAGTGTCACCAAAGGAAGGCTTTGGGTACAAGTGAACTCCCCAGGGGAGCCTTTACGCAGCCCCACATGCAACTGCACCCTCCGGGTTCGCTGTTCTTGAGCAAACCTAAACGTAGCCCTAGCCATCATCGCAGACGAGTGAAAAATCAGGCCCCAGGAAATGCGTTGCAAGCCCCTTTGGACCATCCAAAAGTGCCCCCCAAAAAAGGCTTTGGGTACAAGTGAACTCCCCAGGGGAGCCTTTACGCAGCCCCACATGCAACTGGACCCTCCGGGTTCGCTGTTTCCGAGCATCCCTAAACATAGCCCTAGCCGGCATCGATGACGACTGAAAAATCAGGCCCCAGGAAATGCGTTCCGAGCCCTTTTCGCCCATCCAAAAGTACCCCCAAAGGAAGGCTTTGGGTACAAGTGAACTCCCCAGGGGAGCCTTTACGCAGCCCCACATGCAACTGGACCCTTCGGGATCGCTGTTTCCGAGCATCCCTAAACATAGCCCTAGCCGGCATCGATGACGACTGAAAAATCAGGCCCCAGGAAATGTGTCGCGAGCCCTTTTCGCCCATCCAAAAGTGCCCCCAAAGGAAGGCTTTGGGTACAAGAGAACTCCCCAGGGGAGCCTTTACGCAGCCCCACATGCAACTGGACCCTCCAGGTTCGCTGTTTCCAAGCATCCCTAAACATAGCCCTAGCTGGCATCGAAGACGAATGAAAACTCAGGCCCCAGGAAATGCGTTGCGAGCCCCTTTGGACCATCCAAAAGTGCCCCCAAAGGAAGGCTTTGGGTACAAGAGAACTCCCCAGGGGAGCCTTTACGCAGCCCCACATGCAACTGGACCCTCCGGGTTCGCTGTTTCCGAGCAACCCTAAATATATCCCTAGCCAGCATGGGAGAAGACTGAAAAACCCGGCCTCAGAAAACACGTTGCGAGCCCCTTTGGACCATCCAAAAGTGTCACCAAAGGAAGGCTTTGGGTACAAGAGAACTCCCCAGGGGAGCCTTTACGCAGCCCCACATGCAACTGGACCCTCCGGGTTCGCTGTTCATGAGCAAACCTAAACGTAGCCCTAGCCATCACCGCAGACGAGTGAAAAATCAGGCCCCAGGAAATGCGTTGCGAGCCCCTTTGGAGCATCCAAAAGTGCCCGCAAAGGAAGGCTTTGGGTACAAGTGAACTCCCCAGGGGAGCCTTTACGCAGCCCCACATGCAACTGGACCCTCCGGGTTCGCCTTTTCCGAGCAACCCTAAACATAGCCGTAGCCGGCATCGAAGACGACTGAAAAATCAGGACACAGGAAATGCGTTGCGAGCCCTTTGGACCATCCAAAAGTGTCACCAAAGGAAGGCTTTGGGTACAAGTGAACACCCCAGGGGAGCCTTTACGCAGCCCCTCATGCAACTGAACCCTCTGGCTTCGCTGTTTCCGAGCAACCCTAAATATATACCTAGCCGGCACGGGAGAAGACTGAAAAACCGGGCCCCAGAAAATGCGTTGCAAGCCCCTTCAGTTACTAGCTTGGACCCTCCGGGTTCGCTGTTCCTGAGCAAACCTAAACGTAGCCCTAGCCATCATCGCAGACGAGTGAAAAATCAGGCCCCAGGAAATGCGTTGCAAGCCCCTTTGGACCATCCAAAAGTGCCCCCAAAGGAAGGCTTTGGGTACAAGAGAACTCCCCAGGGGAGCCTTTACGCAGCCCCACATGCAACTGGACCTTCCGGGTTCGCTGTTTCCGAGCATCCCTAAACATAGCCCTAGCCGGCATCGATGACGACTGAAAAATCAGGCCCCAGGAAATGCGTTCCGAGCCCTTTTCGCCCATCCAAAAGTGCCCCAAAAGGAGGGCTTTGGGTACAAGAGAACTCCCCAGGGGAGCCTTTACGCAGCCCCACATGCAACTGGACCCTCTGGGTTCGCTGTTTCCGAGCATCCCTAAACATAGCCCTAGCCAGCATCGATGACGACTGAAAAATCGGGCCCCAGGAAATGTGTTGCGAGCCCTTTTCGCCCATCCAAAAGTGCCCCCAAAGGAAGGCTTTGGGTACAAGAGAACTCCCCAGGGGAGCCTTTACGCAGCCCCACATGCAACTGGACCCTCCAGGTTCGCTGTTTCCAAGCATCCCTAAACATAGCCCTAGCCGGCATCGAAGACGAATGAAAAATCAGGCCCCAGGAAATGCGTTGCAAGCCCCTTTGGACCATCCAAAAGTGCCCCCAAAGGAAGGCTTTGGGTACAAGAGAACTCCCCAGGGGAGCCTTTACGCAGCCCCACATGCAACTGGACCCTCCGGGTTCGCTGTTTCCGAGCAACCCTAAATATATCCCTAGCCAGCATGGGAGAAGACTGAAAAACCCGGCCTCAGAAAACACGTTGCCAGCCCCTTTGGACCATCTAAAAGTGTCACCAAAGGAAGGCTTTGGGTACAAGAGAACTCCCCAGGGGAGCCTTTACGCAGCCCCACATGCAACTGGACCCTCCGGGTTCGATTTTTCCGAGCAACCCTAAATATATCCCTAGCCGGCATGGGAGAACACTGAAAAACTGGGCCCCAGAAAACGCGTTGCAAGCCCCTTTGGACCATCCAAAACTGTCACCAAAGGAAGGCTTTGGGTACAAGTACACTCCCCAGGGGAGCCTTTACGAAGCCCCACATGCAACTGGACCCTCCGGGTTCGCTGTTTCCAAGCACCCCTAAACATAGCCCTAGCCGGCATCGAAGACGAATGAAAAATCAGGCCCCAGGAAATGCATTGCGAGCCATTTTCGCCCATCCAAAAGTGCCCCCAAAGGAAGGCTTTGGGTACAAGAGAACTCCCCAGGGGAGCCCTTACGCAGCCCCACATGCAACTGCACCCTCCGGGTGGCTGTTTCCGAGCATCCCTAAACATATCCCTAGCCGGCATCGAAGACGAATGAAAACTCAGGCCCCAGGAAATGCGTTGCGAGCCCCTTTGGACCATCCAAAAGTGCCCCTAAAGGAAGGCTTTGGGTACAAGAGAACTCCCCAGGGGAGCCTTTACGCAGCCCCACATGCAACTGGACCCTCCGGGTTCGCTGTTTCCGAGCATTCCTAAACATACCCCTAGCCGGCATCGAAGACGACTGAAAAATCAGGCCCCAGGAAACGCGTTGCAAGCCCCTTTGGACCATCCCAAAGTGTCACCAAAGGAAGGCTTTGGGTACAAGAGAACTCCCCAGGGGAGCCTTTACGCAGCCCCACATGCAACTGCACCCTCCGGGTTCGCTGTTTCCGAGCAACCCTAAATGTATACCTAGCCGGCATGGGAGAAGACTGAAAAACTGGGCCCCAGAAAACGCGTTGCAAGCCCCTTTGGACCATCCAAAACTGTCACCAAAGGAAGGCTATGGGTACAAGAGAACTCCCCAGGGGAGCCTTTACGCAGCCCCACATGCAACTGGACCCTCCGGGTGGCTGTTTCCAAGAATCCCTAAACATATCCCTAGCCGGCATCGAAGACGAATGAAAAATCAGGACCCAGGAAATGCGTTGCAAGCCCCTTTGGAGCATCCAAAAGTGCCCCCAAAGGAAGGCTTTGGGTACAAGTGAACTCCCCAGGGGAGCCTTTACGCAGCCCCACATGCAACTGGACCCTCCGGGTTCGCTGTTTCCGAGCATCCCTAAACATAGCCCTAGCCGGCATCGAAGACGACTGAAAACTCAGGCCCCAGGAAATGCGTTGCGAGCCCCTTTGGACCATCCAAAAGTGCCCCCAAAGGAAGGCTTTGGGTACAAGAGAACTCCCCAGGGGAGCCTTTACGCAGCCCCACATGCAACTGGACCCTCCGGGTTCGCTGTTTCCGAGCAACCCTAAATATATCCCTAGCCAGCATGGGAGAAGACTGAAAAACCCGGCCTCAGAAAACACGTTGCGAGCCCCTTTGGACCATCCAAAAGTGTCACCAAAGGAAGGCTTTGGGTACAAGAGAACTCCCCAGGGGAGCCTTTACGCAGCCCCACATGCAACTGGACCCTCCGGGTTCGCTGTTTCCGAGCATCCCTAAACATAGCCCTAGCCGGCATCGATGACGACTGAAAAATCAGGCCCCAGGAAATGCGTTCCGAGCCCTTTTCGCGACTCCAAAAGTGCCCCCAAAGGAAGGCTTTGGGTACAAGTGAACTCCCCAGGGGAGCCTTTACGCAGCCCCACATGCAACTGGACCCTCCGGGTTCGCTGTTTCCGAGCATCCCTAAATATAGCCCTAGACGGCATCGAAGACGAATGAAAAATCAGGCCCCAGGAAATGCGTTGCGAGCCCCTTTGGACCATCCAAAAGTGCCCCCAAAGGAAGGCTTTGGGTACAAGAGAACTCCCCAGGGGAGCCTTTACGCAGCCCCACATGCAACTGGACCCTCCGGGTTCGCTGTTCCTGAGCAAACCTAAACGTAGCCCTAGCCGTCATTAGAGACGAGTGAAAACTCAGGCCCCAGGAAATGCGTTGCGAGCCCCTTTGGAGCATCCAAAAGTGCCCCTAAAGGAAGGCTTTGGGTACAAGTGAACTCCCCAGGGGAGCCTTTACGCAGCACCACATGCAACTGGACCCTCCGGGTTCGCTGTTTCCGAGCATCCCTAAACATAGCCCTAGCCGGCATCGAAGACGACTGAAAAATCAGGCCCCAGGAAACGCGTTGCAAGCCACTTTGGACCATCCAAAAGTGTCACCAAATGAAGGCTTTGGGTACAAGTGAACTCCCCAGGGGAGCCTTTACACAGCCCCACATGCAACTGGACCCTCCGGGTTCGCTGTTTCCGAGCATCCCTAAACGTAGCCCTAGCCGGCATCGATGACGACTGGAAAATCAGGCCCCAGGAAATGCGTTCCGAGCCCTTTTCGCCCATCCAAAGGTGCCCCCAAAGGAAGGCTTTGGGTACAAGTGAACTCCCCAGGGGAGCCTTTACGCAGCCCCTCATGCAACTGGACCCTCCGGGTTCGCTGTTCATGAGCAAACCTAAACGTAGCCCTAGCCATCATCGCAGACGAGTGAAAAATCAGGCCCCAGGAAATGCGTTGCGAGCCCTTTGGACCATCCAAAACTGTCACCAAAGGAAGGCTTTGGGTACAAGTGAACTCCCCAGGGGAGCCTTTACGCAGCCCCTCATGCAACTGGACCCTCTGGCTTCGCTGTTTCCGAGCAACCCTAAATATATACCTAGCCGGCACGGGAGAAGACTGAAAAACTGGGCCCCAGAAAATGCGTTGCAAGCCCCTTTGGACCATCCAAAAGTGTCACCAAAGGAAGGCTTTGGGTACAAGTGAACTCCCCAGGGGAGCCTTTACGCAGCCCCACATGCAACTGCACCCTCCGGGTTCGCTGTTCTTGAGCAAACCTAAACGTAGCCCTAGCCATCATCGCAGACGAGTGAAAAATCAGGCCCCAGGAAATGCGTTGCAAGCCCCTTTGGACCATCCAAAAGTGCCCCCCAAAAAAGGCTTTGGGTACAAGTGAACTCCCCAGGGGAGCCTTTACGCAGCCCCACATGCAACTGGACCCTCCGGGTTCGCTGTTTCCGAGCATCCCTAAACATAGCCCTAGCCGGCATCGATGACGACTGAAAAATCAGGCCCCAGGAAATGCGTTCCGAGCCCTTTTCGCCCATCCAAAAGTACCCCCAAAGGAAGGCTTTGGGTACAAGTGAACTCCCCAGGGGAGCCTTTACGCAGCCCCACATGCAACTGGACCCTTCGGGATCGCTGTTTCCGAGCATCCCTAAACATAGCCCTAGCCGGCATCGATGACGACTGAAAAATCAGGCCCCAGGAAATGTGTCGCGAGCCCTTTTCGCCCATCCAAAAGTGCCCCCAAAGGAAGGCTTTGGGTACAAGAGAACTCCCCAGGGGAGCCTTTACGCAGCCCCACATGCAACTGGACCCTCCAGGTTCGCTGTTTCCAAGCATCCCTAAACATAGCCCTAGCTGGCATCGAAGACGACTGAAAACTCAGGCCCCAGGAAATGCGTTGCGAGCCCCTTTGGACCATCCAAAAGTGCCCCCAAAGGAAGGCTTTGGGTACAAGAGAACTCCCCAGGGGAGCCTTTACGCAGCCCCACATGCAACTGGACCCTCCGGGTTCGCTGTTTCCGAGCAACCCTAAATATATCCCTAGCCAGCATGGGAGAAGACTGAAAAACCCGGCCTCAGAAAACACGTTGCGAGCCCCTTTGGACCATCCAAAAGTGTCACCAAAGGAAGGCTTTGGGTACAAGAGAACTCCCCAGGGGAGCCTTTACGCAGCCCCACATGCAACTGGACCCTCCGGGTTCGCTGTTCATGAGCAAACCTAAACGTAGCCCTAGCCATCACCGCAGACGAGTGAAAAATCAGGCCCCAGGAAATGCGTTGCGAGCCCCTTTGGAGCATCCAAAAGTGCCCGCAAAGGAAGGCTTTGGGTACAAGTGAACTCCCCAGGGGAGCCTTTACGCAGCCCCACATGCAACTGGACCCTCCGGGTTCGCCTTTTCCGAGCAACCCTAAACATAGCCGTAGCCGGCATCGAAGACGACTGAAAAATCAGGACACAGGAAATGCGTTGCGAGCCCTTTGGACCATCCAAAAGTGTCACCAAAGGAAGGCTTTGGGTACAAGTGAACACCCCAGGGGAGCCTTTACGCAGCCCCTCATGCAACTGAACCCTCTGGCTTCGCTGTTTCCGAGCAACCCTAAATATATACCTAGCCGGCACGGGAGAAGACTGAAAAACCGGGCCCCAGAAAATGCGTTGCAAGCCCCTTCAGTTACTAGCTTGGACCCTCCGGGTTCGCTGTTCCTGAGCAAACCTAAACGTAGCCCTAGCCGTCATCGGAGATGAGTGAAAAATCAGGCCCCAGGAAATGCGTTCCGAGGCCTTTTCGCCCATCCAAAAGTGCCTCCAAATGAAGGCTTTGGGTACAAGTGAACTCCCCAGGGGAGCCATTAGGGTTAGGGTTAGGGTTAGGGTTAGGGTTAGGGTTAGGGTGAGAGGGTTATGGTTAGGGTTAGAGGGTTAGGGTTAGGGTTTGGGTTAGGGTTAAATGTGGGGGGTCAGGGGGTCAGGGTCAGGGTTTGGGTTAGGGGGTTAGGGGGTTAGGTTTATGGTTAGGGGTTAGGGTTAGGGGTAGGGTTAGGGTTAGGGTTAGGTTTTGGGTTAGTGTTAGGGTTAGGGTTAGAGGGTTAGGCTTAGGGTTAGGGGTAGGGTTAGGGTTAGGGTCAGGGTCAGAGTCAGAGTCAGGGTAAGCGTAGTGAGATCCTCTCCTGAGCCTATGTTATTTTCCAAAGATTGATTCACGCTTTTAAGGTTTCAGGGGTAGAGCACTAGGGTTGGGTTTCAGGGTAAGTATTCTCAGGGTTTATGTTTAGGATTTTCAGTTTTTTAGGTTTGGATTTTTAACGGTTAGTATTTTAGGGATTTGGGGGTTAAGGTTTTAAGTTTTTCAGGCTTAGTGTGTTAGGGTTTTAGAGTTTATGGGTTGTAGTGTTGAAAGGTTTTTTAGGTTTAGGGTCTTAGGGTTTTCTTTTTGGTCAATTATTTAGGATTAGGGTTTTTAAATTTTATTTTTATTTATTTATTTATTTATTTATTTTTTCAGGTTAGGTTCTCCAGGGTTAGGGTTTTGAGTGTCCTAATTTTTTTGGGTTAGGGTTTGGAGCATCTTAATTTTTTGCGTTAGGGTTTTGAGCATCTTAATATTTTGTGTTAGTGCTTTGAGCGTCTTATTTTTTTGGATTAGTGTTTGGAGCGTTTTTGGGTTTAGGTTTTTGGGTTTTTAGGTTTTAGTTTTTGGGTTTAGGTTTTGAGAGTCCTATTTTTTGGGCTTGGGATTTGAACGTCTTAATTTATTGGGTTAGGAGTTTTAGGCATAGGTCTTCAGGTGTTTAGTGTGGTAAATATTTTGGGTTATGTCTGTAGGGGTTTCGAGGATTTTTAGGGTTAGGGCTTGAGGCTTTTTTGTAAAGGCGGTAAGGGCTAGGGTTACAGTGCGTGCTGGTAAATGTAATTCTCGAAAACTCGGCCCGTGATTGGCTGTGCCGGCTGTCCAAGGAATGCTGGTAAATATAGTTTTCCGGCACCAGGCTTCCGGGAGGCCATGTTGGGTGCCCAGAGCATGCCTGGAGATGCAGGGTTAGGGTTAGGGTTAGGGTTAGGGCACATTTTAGCGCGACGCCGCCCGGACACATGTAAGCGCGGCGCCGCCCGGACACATTGTACTTGTGGGGCTGGGAGGTTGTGGGGAACATCTGGAGAAGGTGCCTGTAGGGTTTGGGGGAGCACCTACAGGGTTTGGTGTGGGATCTGTGGGGCTGGGGGGTTCTCTATGGGGCCGGGGGGGTTTTGGGGGGGTTGTGACCCTATGGGGTGCCCCCCCCAGAGCCCCAACCCGCGGCTGACCTAGCATTTTAGCGTGGCCGCCGTCCACTGGCAGCTTCATGCCCATCTTCCGCTCCCAGTGGCCCGCGGGGCGCCCGGTGGCCCTACCGGCGTCACCAGCGGCCACCTTGGGGTCAACGGCGGCGGTTTTGGGGTCAACGGCAGCGGTTTTGGGGTTTCGGTCTGGGGGGTGCTGACATGCCCCCCCCCGCACCCCCGCAGGCATCCTGGCCCTGCAATTGCCCCCCGGGTGGGCTCGACGCCGAGTCCTACAGGTGAGAACCAGTCCCCTCCGCCCCCTAAATGCGCCCCCAGCCCCCCAAATGCCCCTAGACCCCCCCCAAATTGACCCCCCCAATTTATTCCCCCCCCCCCAGCGCCTGCCTCCAGCTGGCCGAGATGCAGCGTCGGGTGCGGGAGGCGCTGGCGGAGCGCGAGCGGCTGCTGCGGGCACGGGTAGGACGGGGGGGGGGGACAAAATGGGGGGAGGCACCAAGGGGGAGGGGCCATGGGGCTTGGGGGGACCACAAGGGTGGGGGGGAACCAAAATGAGGGGGGAACCAAGTGTGCGGGGTGCGGTTGCCGGGGGGACGCAGTTGCGGGGCGCACCGGGAGGGGAACCAAAATGAGGGGGGAACCAAGTGTGCGGGGTGCGGTTTCCGGGGGGACGCATTTGATGGGCGCACCGGGGGGATCCAAAATGAGGGGGGAAACAAGTGTGCGGGTTGCGGTTGCCGGGGGGACACATTTGCGGAGCACACCGTGGGGGGGGCCAAAATGAGGGGGGAACCAAGTGTGCGGGGTGCGGTTGCCGGGGGGACGCATTTGCGGGGCGCACCGGGGGGAAGCAAAAAGAGGGGGGAGCCAAGTGTGCGGGGTTCGGTTGCCGGGGGGACACATTTGCGGAGCGCACCGTGGGGGGGAACCAAAATGAGGGGGGAACCAAGTGTGCGGGGTGCGGTTTCCGGGGGGAGGCATTTGCGGTGCTCACCGTGGGGGGTCCATGGGGCTTGGGGGGAACCCAAGGGGGGGGGTGAACCAAAACGAGGGGGGAACCAAGTGTGTGGGGTGCGGTTGCCAGGGGGTTAGGGTTAGGGTTAGGATTAGGGTTTTGGTTTAGGGTTAGGGTTCGTTAGGGTTAGGGCTAGGGTTATCGTTAGGGGGTTAGGGGTAGTGTTAGGGGGGTAGGGTTAGGGTTAGGGGTAGTGTTAGGGTTTGGGGTTAGGGTTTGGGTTAGGGTTAGGGTTATGGTCAGGGCGTTAGGTTTAGGGTTAGGGTTAAGGTTAGCATTAGGGTTAGGGATAGGGTTAGGCTTAGGGTTCATTAGGGTTAGGGTTAGGGCTTAGGGATATGATTAGGGGGTTAGGGTTAGGGTTAGGTTTAGGGTTAGGGTTAGGCGGGTTAGGGTTAAGGTTAGGGTTAGGGTTAGGGTTAGGGTTAGGGTTCGGGTTCGGGTTCGGGTTAGGGCTCGGTTTAGGGTTAGGGTTTTGGGTTAGGGTTTGGGTTTCACAGAATCACAGAATTTCTAGGTTGGAAGAGACCTCAAGATCATCGAGTCCAACCTCTGACCTAACACTAACAGTCCCCACTAAACCATATCCCTAAGCTCTACATCTAAACGTCTTTTGAAGACTTCCAGGGATGGTGACTCCACCACCTCCCTGGGCAGCCCCTTCCAGTGCCTAACAACCCTTTCAGTAAAGAAATTCTTCCTAACATCTAACCTAAAACTCCCCTGGCACAATTTTAGCCCATTCCCCCCCGTCCTGTCACCAGGCATGTGGGAGAACAGACCAACCCCCACCTCGCTACAGCCTCCTTTAATGTACTTATACAGAGCAATAAGGTCACCCCTGAGCCTCCTCTTCTCTAGGCTGAACAAGCCCAGCTCCTTCAGCCGCTCCTCATAGGACTTGCTCTCCAGGCCCCTCACCAGCTTCGTCGCCCTTCTTTGGACCCGCTCAAGCACCTCGATGTCCTTCTTGTAGCGAGGGGCCCAAAACTGAACACAGTACTCGAGGTGCGGCCTCACCAGAGCCGAGTACAGGGGGACGATCACCTCCCTAGCCCTGCTGGTCACAGTGTTTCTGATACAAGCCAGGATGCCGTTGGCCTTCTTGGCCACCAGAGCACACTGCTGGCTCATATTCAGCCGACTGTCCACCATCACTCCCAGGTCCTTCTCTGCCTGGCAGCTCTCCAACCATTCCTCTCCCAGCCTGTAGTTCTGCTTGGGGTTATTGTGCCCCAGGTGCAGGACCCGGCACTTGGCCTTGTTGAACTTCACGCAGTTGACCTCAGCCCATCGGTGCAGCCTATCCAGATCCTCCTGCAGAGCCTTCCTACCCTCGAGCAGATCGACACACGCACCTAGCTTGGTGTCATCTGCAAACTTACTGAGGGTGCACTCAATGCCGTCATCCAGATCATTGATGGAGATGTTAAAGAGGACCGGCCCCAGCACCGAGCCCTGGGGGACGCCACTAGTGACTGGCCTCCAACTGGACTTGGCTCCATTTACCACAACTCTTTGGGCCCGGCTATCCAGCCAGTTTCTAACCCAACGAAGCGTGCGCCAGTCCAAGCCAAGAGCAGCCAGTTTCTTGAGGAGAATGCTGTGGGAGACGGTGTCAAAAGCCTTGCTGAAGTCAAGGTAGACCACATCCACAGCCTTTCCCTCATCCACCCAGCGCGTCACTTTGTCGTAGAAGGAGATCAGGTTCGTCAAGCAGGACCTGCCTTCCATAAACCCATGCTGGCTGGGCCTGATCGCCTGCTTGCCCTTCAAGTGCCGCATGATGACTCCCAAGAGGATCTGCTCCATGAGCTTCCCTGGTACTGAGGTCAAACTGACCGGCCTGTAGTTCCCCGGGTCTGCCCTCCGGCCCTTCTTGTAGATGGGCGTCACATTTGCTAGTCGCCAGTCAGCTGGGACCTCCCCCGATAGCCAGGACTGCTGATAAATGATGGATAGGGGCTTGGCCAGGGGTTTGTTAGGGTTAGGGCTAGGGTTATGGTTAGGGGGTTAGGGTTAGGGTTAGGGGGTTAGGTTTATGGTTAGGGGTTAGGGTTAGGGGTAGGGTTAGGGTTAGGGTTAGGTTTTGGGTTAGTGTTAGGGTTAGGGTTAGAGGGTTAGGCTTAGGGTTAGGGGTAGGGTTAGGGTTAGGGTCAGGGTCAGAGTCAGAGTCAGGGTAAGCGTAGTGAGATCCTCTCCTGAGCCTATGTTATTTTCCAAAGATTGATTCACGCTTTTAAGGTTTCAGGGGTAGAGCACT
This sequence comes from Anas acuta, assembly GCF_963932015.1. NCBI lineage: Eukaryota > Metazoa > Chordata > Aves > Anseriformes > Anatidae > Anas > Anas acuta. The sequence goes on along the minus strand of NW_027076008.1, from coordinate 44,391 downwards.
AGGGTTGGGTTTCAGGGTAAGTATTCTCAGGGTTTATGTTTAGGATTTTCAGTTTTTTAGGTTTGGATTTTTAACGGTTAGTATTTTAGGGATTTGGGGGTTAAGGTTTTAAGTTTTTCAGGCTTAGTGTGTTAGGGTTTTAGAGTTTATGGGTTGTAGTGTTGAAAGGTTTTTTAGGTTTAGGGTCTTAGGGTTTTCTTTTTGGTCAATTATTTAGGATTAGGGTTTTTAAATTTTATTTTTATTTATTTATTTATTTATTTATTTTTTCAGGTTAGGTTCTCCAGGGTTAGGGTTTTGAGTGTCCTAATTTTTTGGGTTAGGGTTTGGAGCATCTTAATTTTTTGCGTTAGGGTTTTGAGCATCTTAATATTTTGTGTTAGTGCTTTGAGCGTCTTATTTTTTTGGATTAGTGTTTGGAGCGTTTTTGGGTTTAGGTTTTTGGGTTTTTAGGTTTTAGTTTTTGGGTTTAGGTTTTGAGAGTCCTATTTTTTGGGCTTGGGATTTGAACGTCTTAATTTATTGGGTTAGGAGTTTTAGGCATAGGTCTTCAGGTGTTTAGTGTGGTAAATATTTTGGGTTATGTCTGTAGGGGTTTCGAGGATTTTTAGGGTTAGGGCTTGAGGCTTTTTTGTAAAGGCGGTAAGGGCTAGGGTTACAGTGCGTGCTGGTAAATGTAATTCTCGAAAACTCGGCCCGTGATTGGCTGTGCCGGCTGTCCAAGGAATGCTGGTAAATATAGTTTTCCGGCACCAGGCTTCCGGGAGGCCATGTTGGGTGCCCAGAGCATGCCTGGAGATGCAGGGTTAGGGTTAGGGTTAGGGTTAGGGCACATTTTAGCGCGACGCCGCCCGGACACATGTAAGCGCGGCGCCGCCCGGACACATTGTACTTGTGGGGCTGGGAGGTTGTGGGGAACATCTGGAGAAGGTGCCTGTAGGGTTTGGGGGAGCACCTACAGGGTTTGGTGTGGGATCTGTGGGGCTGGGGGGTTCTCTATGGGGCCGGGGGGGTTTTGGGGGGGTTGTGACCCTATGGGGTGCCCCCCCCAGAGCCCCAACCCGCGGCTGACCTAGCATTTTAGCGTGGCCGCCGTCCACTGGCAGCTTCATGCCCATCTTCCGCTCCCAGTGGCCCGCGGGGCGCCCGGTGGCCCTACCGGCGTCACCAGCGGCCACCTTGGGGTCAACGGCGGCGGTTTTGGGGTCAACGGCAGCGGTTTTGGGGTTTCGGTCTGGGGGGTGCTGACATGCCCCCCCCCGCACCCCCGCAGGCATCCTGGCCCTGCAATTGCCCCCCGGGTGGGCTCGACGCCGAGTCCTACAGGTGAGAACCAGTCCCCTCCGCCCCCTAAATGCGCCCCCAGCCCCCCAAATGCCCCTAGACCCCCCCCAAATTGACCCCCCCAATTTATTCCCCCCCCCCCAGCGCCTGCCTCCAGCTGGCCGAGATGCAGCGTCGGGTGCGGGAGGCGCTGGCAGAGCGCGAGCGGCTGCTGCGGGCACGGGTAGGACGGGGGGGGGGGACAAAATGGGGGGAGGCACCAAGGGGGAGGGGCCATGGGGCTTGGGGGGACCACAAGGGTGGGGGGGAACCAAAATGAGGGGGGAACCAAGTGTGCGGGGTGCGGTTGCCGGGGGGACGCAGTTGCGGGGCGCACCGGGAGGGGAACCAAAATGAGGGGGGAACCAAGTGTGCGGGGTGCGGTTTCCGGGGGGACGCATTTGATGGGCGCACCGGGGGGATCCAAAATGAGGGGGGAAACAAGTGTGCGGGTTGCGGTTGCCGGGGGGACACATTTGCGGAGCACACCGTGGGGGGGGCCAAAATGAGGGGGGAACCAAGTGTGCGGGGTGCGGTTGCCGGGGGGACGCATTTGCGGGGCGCACCGGGGGGAAGCAAAAAGAGGGGGGAGCCAAGTGTGCGGGGTTCGGTTGCCGGGGGGACACATTTGCGGAGCGCACCGTGGGGGGGAACCAAAATGAGGGGGGAACCAAGTGTGCGGGGTGCGGTTTCCGGGGGGAGGCATTTGCGGTGCTCACCGTGGGGGGTCCATGGGGCTTGGGGGGAACCCAAGGGGGGGGGTGAACCAAAACGAGGGGGGAACCAAGTGTGTGGGGTGCGGTTGCCAGGGGGTTAGGGTTAGGGTTAGGATTAGGGTTTTGGTTTAGGGTTAGGGTTCGTTAGGGTTAGGGCTAGGGTTATCGTTAGGGGGTTAGGGGTAGTGTTAGGGGGGTAGGGTTAGGGTTAGGGGTAGTGTTAGGGTTTGGGGTTAGGGTTTGGGTTAGGGTTAGGGTTATGGTCAGGGCGTTAGGTTTAGGGTTAGGGTTAAGGTTAGCATTAGGGTTAGGGATAGGGTTAGGCTTAGGGTTCATTAGGGTTAGGGTTAGGGCTTAGGGATATGATTAGGGGGTTAGGGTTAGGGTTAGGTTTAGGGTTAGGGTTAGGCGGGTTAGGGTTAAGGTTAGGGTTAGGGTTAGGGTTAGGGTTAGGGTTCGGGTTCGGGTTCGGGTTAGGGCTCGGTTTAGGGTTAGGGTTTTGGGTTAGGGTTTGGGTTTCACAGAATCACAGAATTTCTAGGTTGGAAGAGACCTCAAGATCATCGAGTCCAACCTCTGACCTAACACTAACAGTCCCCACTAAACCATATCCCTAAGCTCTACATCTAAACGTCTTTTGAAGACTTCCAGGGATGGTGACTCCACCACCTCCCTGGGCAGCCCCTTCCAGTGCCTAACAACCCTTTCAGTAAAGAAATTCTTCCTAACATCTAACCTAAAACTCCCCTGGCACAATTTTAGCCCATTCCCCCCCGTCCTGTCACCAGGCATGTGGGAGAACAGACCAACCCCCACCTCGCTACAGCCTCCTTTAATGTACTTATACAGAGCAATAAGGTCACCCCTGAGCCTCCTCTTCTCTAGGCTGAACAAGCCCAGCTCCTTCAGCCGCTCCTCATAGGACTTGCTCTCCAGGCCCCTCACCAGCTTCGTCGCCCTTCTTTGGACCCGCTCAAGCACCTCGATGTCCTTCTTGTAGCGAGGGGCCCAAAACTGAACACAGTACTCGAGGTGCGGCCTCACCAGAGCCGAGTACAGGGGGACGATCACCTCCCTAGCCCTGCTGGTCACAGTGTTTCTGATACAAGCCAGGATGCCGTTGGCCTTCTTGGCCACCAGAGCACACTGCTGGCTCATATTCAGCCGACTGTCCACCATCACTCCCAGGTCCTTCTCTGCCTGGCAGCTCTCCAACCATTCCTCTCCCAGCCTGTAGTTCTGCTTGGGGTTATTGTGCCCCAGGTGCAGGACCCGGCACTTGGCCTTGTTGAACTTCACGCAGTTGACCTCAGCCCATCGGTGCAGCCTATCCAGATCCTCCTGCAGAGCCTTCCTACCCTCGAGCAGATCGACACACGCACCTAGCTTGGTGTCATCTGCAAACTTACTGAGGGTGCACTCAATGCCGTCATCCAGATCATTGATGGAGATGTTAAAGAGGACCGGCCCCAGCACCGAGCCCTGGGGGACGCCACTAGTGACTGGCCTCCAACTGGACTTGGCTCCATTTACCACAACTCTTTGGGCCCGGCTATCCAGCCAGTTTCTAACCCAACGAAGCGTGCGCCAGTCCAAGCCAAGAGCAGCCAGTTTCTTGAGGAGAATGCTGTGGGAGACGGTGTCAAAAGCCTTGCTGAAGTCAAGGTAGACCACATCCACAGCCTTTCCCTCATCCACCCAGCGCGTCACTTTGTCGTAGAAGGAGATCAGGTTCGTCAAGCAGGACCTGCCTTCCATAAACCCATGCTGGCTGGGCCTGATCGCCTGCTTGCCCTTCAAGTGCCGCATGATGACTCCCAAGAGGATCTGCTCCATGAGCTTCCCTGGTACTGAGGTCAAACTGACCGGCCTGTAGTTCCCCGGGTCTGCCCTCCGGCCCTTCTTGTAGATGGGCGTCACATTTGCTAGTCGCCAGTCAGCTGGGACCTCCCCCGATAGCCAGGACTGCTGATAAATGATGGATAGGGGCTTGGCCAGGGGTTTGTTAGGGTTAGGGCTAGGGTTATGGTTAGGGGGTTAGGGTTAGGGTTAGGGGGTTAGGTTTATGGTTAGGGGTTAGGGTTAGGGGTAGGGTTAGGGTTAGGGTTAGGTTTTGGGTTAGTGTTAGGGTTAGGGTTAGAGGGTTAGGCTTAGGGTTAGGGGTAGGGTTAGGGTTAGGGTCAGGGTCAGAGTCAGAGTCAGGGTAAGCGTAGTGAGATCCTCTCCTGAGCCTATGTTATTTTCCAAAGATTGATTCACGCTTTTAAGGTTTCAGGGGTAGAGCACTAGGGTTGGGTTTCAGGGTAAGTATTCTCAGGGTTTATGTTTAGGATTTTCAGTTTTTTAGGTTTGGATTTTTAACGGTTAGTATTTTAGGGATTTGGGGGTTAAGGTTTTAAGTTTTTCAGGCTTAGTGTGTTAGGGTTTTAGAGTTTATGGGTTGTAGTGTTGAAAGGTTTTTTAGGTTTAGGGTCTTAGGGTTTTCTTTTTGGTCAATTATTTAGGATTAGGGTTTTTAAATTTTATTTTTATTTATTTATTTATTTATTTATTTTTTCAGGTTAGGTTCTCCAGGGTTAGGGTTTTGAGTGTCCTAATTTTTTGGGTTAGGGTTTGGAGCATCTTAATTTTTTGCGTTAGGGTTTTGAGCATCTTAATATTTTGTGTTAGTGCTTTGAGCGTCTTATTTTTTTGGATTAGTGTTTGGAGCGTTTTTGGGTTTAGGTTTTTGGGTTTTTAGGTTTTAGTTTTTGGGTTTAGGTTTTGAGAGTCCTATTTTTTGGGCTTGGGATTTGAACGTCTTAATTTATTGGGTTAGGAGTTTTAGGCATAGGTCTTCAGGTGTTTAGTGTGGTAAATATTTTGGGTTATGTCTGTAGGGGTTTCGAGGATTTTTAGGGTTAGGGCTTGAGGCTTTTTTGTAAAGGCGGTAAGGGCTAGGGTTACAGTGCGTGCTGGTAAATGTAATTCTCGAAAACTCGGCCCGTGATTGGCTGTGCCGGCTGTCCAAGGAATGCTGGTAAATATAGTTTTCCGGCACCAGGCTTCCGGGAGGCCATGTTGGGTGCCCAGAGCATGCCTGGAGATGCAGGGTTAGGGTTAGGGTTAGGGTTAGGGCACATTTTAGCGCGACGCCGCCCGGACACATGTAAGCGCGGCGCCGCCCGGACACATTGTACTTGTGGGGCTGGGAGGTTGTGGGGAACATCTGGAGAAGGTGCCTGTAGGGTTTGGGGGAGCACCTACAGGGTTTGGTGTGGGATCTGTGGGGCTGGGGGGTTCTCTATGGGGCCGGGGGGGTTTTGGGGGGGTTGTGACCCTATGGGGTGCCCCCCCCAGAGCCCCAACCCGCGGCTGACCTAGCATTTTAGCGTGGCCGCCGTCCACTGGCAGCTTCATGCCCATCTTCCGCTCCCAGTGGCCCGCGGGGCGCCCGGTGGCCCTACCGGCGTCACCAGCGGCCACCTTGGGGTCAACGGCGGCGGTTTTGGGGTCAACGGCAGCGGTTTTGGGGTTTCGGTCTGGGGGGTGCTGACATGCCCCCCCCCGCACCCCCGCAGGCATCCTGGCCCTGCAATTGCCCCCCGGGTGGGCTCGACGCCGAGTCCTACAGGTGAGAACCAGTCCCCTCCGCCCCCTAAATGCGCCCCCAGCCCCCCAAATGCCCCTAGACCCCCCCCAAATTGACCCCCCCAATTTATTCCCCCCCCCCCAGCGCCTGCCTCCAGCTGGCCGAGATGCAGCGTCGGGTGCGGGAGGCGCTGGCGGAGCGCGAGCGGCTGCTGCGGGCACGGGTAGGACGGGGGGGGGGGACAAAATGGGGGGAGGCACCAAGGGGGAGGGGCCATGGGGCTTGGGGGGACCACAAGGGTGGGGGGGAACCAAAATGAGGGGGGAACCAAGTGTGCGGGGTGCGGTTGCCGGGGGGACGCAGTTGCGGGGCGCACCGGGAGGGGAACCAAAATGAGGGGGGAACCAAGTGTGCGGGGTGCGGTTTCCGGGGGGACGCATTTGATGGGCGCACCGGGGGGATCCAAAATGAGGGGGGAAACAAGTGTGCGGGTTGCGGTTGCCGGGGGGACACATTTGCGGAGCACACCGTGGGGGGGGCCAAAATGAGGGGGGAACCAAGTGTGCGGGGTGCGGTTGCCGGGGGGACGCATTTGCGGGGCGCACCGGGGGGAAGCAAAAAGAGGGGGGAGCCAAGTGTGCGGGGTTCGGTTGCCGGGGGGACACATTTGCGGAGCGCACCGTGGGGGGGAACCAAAATGAGGGTGGAACCAAGTGTGCGGGGTGCGGTTTCCGGGGGGAGGCATTTGCGGTGCTCACCGTGGGGGGTCCATGGGGCTTGGGGGGAACCCAAGGGGGGGGGTGAACCAAAACGAGGGGGGAACCAAGTGTGTGGGGTGCGGTTGCCAGGGGGTTAGGGTTAGGGTTAGGATTAGGGTTTTGGTTTAGGGTTAGGGTTCGTTAGGGTTAGGGCTAGGGTTATCGTTAGGGGGTTAGGGGTAGTGTTAGGGGGGTAGGGTTAGGGTTAGGGGTAGTGTTAGGGTTTGGGGTTAGGGTTTGGGTTAGGGTTAGGGTTATGGTCAGGGCGTTAGGTTTAGGGTTAGGGTTAAGGTTAGCATTAGGGTTAGGGATAGGGTTAGGCTTAGGGTTCATTAGGGTTAGGGTTAGGGCTTAGGGATATGATTAGGGGGTTAGGGTTAGGGTTAGGTTTAGGGTTAGGGTTAGGCGGGTTAGGGTTAAGGTTAGGGTTAGGGTTAGGGTTAGGGTTAGGGTTCGGGTTCGGGTTCGGGTTAGGGCTCGGTTTAGGGTTAGGGTTTTGGGTTAGGGTTTGGGTTTCACAGAATCACAGAATTTCTAGGTTGGAAGAGACCTCAAGATCATCGAGTCCAACCTCTGACCTAACACTAACAGTCCCCACTAAACCATATCCCTAAGCTCTACATCTAAACGTCTTTTGAAGACTTCCAGGGATGGTGACTCCACCACCTCCCTGGGCAGCCCCTTCCAGTGCCTAACAACCCTTTCAGTAAAGAAATTCTTCCTAACATCTAACCTAAAACTCCCCTGGCACAATTTTAGCCCATTCCCCCCCGTCCTGTCACCAGGCATGTGGGAGAACAGACCAACCCCCACCTCGCTACAGCCTCCTTTAATGTACTTATACAGAGCAATAAGGTCACCCCTGAGCCTCCTCTTCTCTAGGCTGAACAAGCCCAGCTCCTTCAGCCGCTCCTCATAGGACTTGCTCTCCAGGCCCCTCACCAGCTTCGTCGCCCTTCTTTGGACCCGCTCAAGCACCTCGATGTCCTTCTTGTAGCGAGGGGCCCAAAACTGAACACAGTACTCGAGGTGCGGCCTCACCAGAGCCGAGTACAGGGGGACGATCACCTCCCTAGCCCTGCTGGTCACAGTGTTTCTGATACAAGCCAGGATGCCGTTGGCCTTCTTGGCCACCAGAGCACACTGCTGGCTCATATTCAGCCGACTGTCCACCATCACTCCCAGGTCCTTCTCTGCCTGGCAGCTCTCCAACCATTCCTCTCCCAGCCTGTAGTTCTGCTTGGGGTTATTGTGCCCCAGGTGCAGGACCCGGCACTTGGCCTTGTTGAACTTCACGCAGTTGACCTCAGCCCATCGGTGCAGCCTATCCAGATCCTCCTGCAGAGCCTTCCTACCCTCGAGCAGATCGACACACGCACCTAGCTTGGTGTCATCTGCAAACTTACTGAGGGTGCACTCAATGCCGTCATCCAGATCATTGATGGAGATGTTAAAGAGGACCGGCCCCAGCACCGAGCCCTGGGGGACGCCACTAGTGACTGGCCTCCAACTGGACTTGGCTCCATTTACCACAACTCTTTGGGCCCGGCTATCCAGCCAGTTTCTAACCCAACGAAGCGTGCGCCAGTCCAAGCCAAGAGCAGCCAGTTTCTTGAGGAGAATGCTGTGGGAGACGGTGTCAAAAGCCTTGCTGAAGTCAAGGTAGACCACATCCACAGCCTTTCCCTCATCCACCCAGCGCGTCACTTTGTCGTAGAAGGAGATCAGGTTCGTCAAGCAGGACCTGCCTTCCATAAACCCATGCTGGCTGGGCCTGATCGCCTGCTTGCCCTTCAAGTGCCGCATGATGACTCCCAAGAGGATCTGCTCCATGAGCTTCCCTGGTACTGAGGTCAAACTGACCGGCCTGTAGTTCCCCGGGTCTGCCCTCCGGCCCTTCTTGTAGATGGGCGTCACATTTGCTAGTCGCCAGTCAGCTGGGACCTCCCCCGATAGCCAGGACTGCTGATAAATGATGGATAGGGGCTTGGCCAGGGGTTTGTTAGGGTTAGGGCTAGGGTTATGGTTAGGGGGTTAGGGTTAGGGTTAGGGGGTTAGGTTTATGGTTAGGGGTTAGGGTTAGGGGTAGGGTTAGGGTTAGGGTTAGGTTTTGGGTTAGTGTTAGGGTTAGGGTTAGAGGGTTAGGCTTAGGGTTAGGGGTAGGGTTAGGGTTAGGGTCAGGGTCAGAGTCAGAGTCAGGGTAAGCGTAGTGAGATCCTCTCCTGAGCCTATGTTATTTTCCAAAGATTGATTCACGCTTTTAAGGTTTCAGGGGTAGAGCACTAGGGTTGGGTTTCAGGGTAAGTATTCTCAGGGTTTATGTTTAGGATTTTCAGTTTTTTAGGTTTGGATTTTTAACGGTTAGTATTTTAGGGATTTGGGGGTTAAGGTTTTAAGTTTTTCAGGCTTAGTGTGTTAGGGTTTTAGAGTTTATGGGTTGTAGTGTTGAAAGGTTTTTTAGGTTTAGGGTCTTAGGGTTTTCTTTTTGGTCAATTATTTAGGATTAGGGTTTTTAAATTTTATTTTTATTTATTTATTTATTTATTTATTTTTTCAGGTTAGGTTCTCCAGGGTTAGGGTTTTGAGTGTCCTAATTTTTTGGGTTAGGGTTTGGAGCATCTTAATTTTTTGCGTTAGGGTTTTGAGCATCTTAATATTTTGTGTTAGTGCTTTGAGCGTCTTATTTTTTTGGATTAGTGTTTGGAGCGTTTTTGGGTTTAGGTTTTTGGGTTTTTAGGTTTTAGTTTTTGGGTTTAGGTTTTGAGAGTCCTATTTTTTGGGCTTGGGATTTGAACGTCTTAATTTATTGGGTTAGGAGTTTTAGGCATAGGTCTTCAGGTGTTTAGTGTGGTAAATATTTTGGGTTATGTCTGTAGGGGTTTCGAGGATTTTTAGGGTTAGGGCTTGAGGCTTTTTTGTAAAGGCGGTAAGGGCTAGGGTTACAGTGCGTGCTGGTAAATGTAATTCTCGAAAACTCGGCCCGTGATTGGCTGTGCCGGCTGTCCAAGGAATGCTGGTAAATATAGTTTTCCGGCACCAGGCTTCCGGGAGGCCATGTTGGGTGCCCAGAGCATGCCTGGAGATGCAGGGTTAGGGTTAGGGTTAGGGTTAGGGCACATTTTAGCGCGACGCCGCCCGGACACATGTAAGCGCGGCGCCGCCCGGACACATTGTACTTGTGGGGCTGGGAGGTTGTGGGGAACATCTGGAGAAGGTGCCTGTAGGGTTTGGGGGAGCACCTACAGGGTTTGGTGTGGGATCTGTGGGGCTGGGGGGTTCTCTATGGGGCCGGGGGGGTTTTGGGGGGGTTGTGACCCTATGGGGTGCCCCCCCCAGAGCCCCAACCCGCGGCTGACCTAGCATTTTAGCGTGGCCGCCGTCCACTGGCAGCTTCATGCCCATCTTCCGCTCCCAGTGGCCCGCGGGGCGCCCGGTGGCCCTACCGGCGTCACCAGCGGCCACCTTGGGGTCAACGGCGGCGGTTTTGGGGTCAACGGCAGCGGTTTTGGGGTTTCGGTCTGGGGGGTGCTGACATGCCCCCCCCCGCACCCCCGCAGGCATCCTGGCCCTGCAATTGCCCCCCGGGTGGGCTCGACGCCGAGTCCTACAGGTGAGAACCAGTCCCCTCCGCCCCCTAAATGCGCCCCCAGCCCCCCAAATGCCCCTAGACCCCCCCCAAATTGACCCCCCCAATTTATTCCCCCCCCCCCAGCGCCTGCCTCCAGCTGGCCGAGATGCAGCGTCGGGTGCGGGAGGCGCTGGCGGAGCGCGAGCGGCTGCTGCGGGCACGGGTAGGACGGGGGGGGGGGACAAAATGGGGGGAGGCACCAAGGGGGAGGGGCCATGGGGCTTGGGGGGACCACAAGGGTGGGGGGGAACCAAAATGAGGGGGGAACCAAGTGTGCGGGGTGCGGTTGCCGGGGGGACGCAGTTGCGGGGCGCACCGGGAGGGGAACCAAAATGAGGGGGGAACCAAGTGTGCGGGGTGCGGTTTCCGGGGGGACGCATTTGATGGGCGCACCGGGGGGATCCAAAATGAGGGGGGAAACAAGTGTGCGGGTTGCGGTTGCCGGGGGGACACATTTGCGGAGCACACCGTGGGGGGGGCCAAAATGAGGGGGGAACCAAGTGTGCGGGGTGCGGTTGCCGGGGGGACGCATTTGCGGGGCGCACCGGGGGGAAGCAAAAAGAGGGGGGAGCCAAGTGTGCGGGGTTCGGTTGCCGGGGGGACACATTTGCGGAGCGCACCGTGGGGGGGAACCAAAATGAGGGTGGAACCAAGTGTGCGGGGTGCGGTTTCCGGGGGGAGGCATTTGCGGTGCTCACCGTGGGGGGTCCATGGGGCTTGGGGGGAACCCAAGGGGGGGGGTGAACCAAAACGAGGGGGGAACCAAGTGTGTGGGGTGCGGTTGCCAGGGGGTTAGGGTTAGGGTTAGGATTAGGGTTTTGGTTTAGGGTTAGGGTTCGTTAGGGTTAGGGCTAGGGTTATCGTTAGGGGGTTAGGGGTAGTGTTAGGGGGGTAGGGTTAGGGTTAGGGGTAGTGTTAGGGTTTGGGGTTAGGGTTTGGGTTAGGGTTAGGGTTATGGTCAGGGCGTTAGGTTTAGGGTTAGGGTTAAGGTTAGCATTAGGGTTAGGGATAGGGTTAGGCTTAGGGTTCATTAGGGTTAGGGTTAGGGCTTAGGGATATGATTAGGGGGTTAGGGTTAGGGTTAGGTTTAGGGTTAGGGTTAGGCGGGTTAGGGTTAAGGTTAGGGTTAGGGTTAGGGTTAGGGTTAGGGTTCGGGTTCGGGTTCGGGTTAGGGCTCGGTTTAGGGTTAGGGTTTTGGGTTAGGGTTTGGGTTTCACAGAATCACAGAATTTCTAGGTTGGAAGAGACCTCAAGATCATCGAGTCCAACCTCTGACCTAACACTAACAGTCCCCACTAAACCATATCCCTAAGCTCTACATCTAAACGTCTTTTGAAGACTTCCAGGGATGGTGACTCCACCACCTCCCTGGGCAGCCCCTTCCAGTGCCTAACAACCCTTTCAGTAAAGAAATTCTTCCTAACATCTAACCTAAAACTCCCCTGGCACAATTTTAGCCCATTCCCCCCCGTCCTGTCACCAGGCATGTGGGAGAACAGACCAACCCCCACCTCGCTACAGCCTCCTTTAATGTACTTATACAGAGCAATAAGGTCACCCCTGAGCCTCCTCTTCTCTAGGCTGAACAAGCCCAGCTCCTTCAGCCGCTCCTCATAGGACTTGCTCTCCAGGCCCCTCACCAGCTTCGTCGCCCTTCTTTGGACCCGCTCAAGCACCTCGATGTCCTTCTTGTAGCGAGGGGCCCAAAACTGAACACAGTACTCGAGGTGCGGCCTCACCAGAGCCGAGTACAGGGGGACGATCACCTCCCTAGCCCTGCTGGTCACAGTGTTTCTGATACAAGCCAGGATGCCGTTGGCCTTCTTGGCCACCAGAGCACACTGCTGGCTCATATTCAGCCGACTGTCCACCATCACTCCCAGGTCCTTCTCTGCCTGGCAGCTCTCCAACCATTCCTCTCCCAGCCTGTAGTTCTGCTTGGGGTTATTGTGCCCCAGGTGCAGGACCCGGCACTTGGCCTTGTTGAACTTCACGCAGTTGACCTCAGCCCATCGGTGCAGCCTATCCAGATCCTCCTGCAGAGCCTTCCTACCCTCGAGCAGATCGACACACGCACCTAGCTTGGTGTCATCTGCAAACTTACTGAGGGTGCACTCAATGCCGTCATCCAGATCATTGATGGAGATGTTAAAGAGGACCGGCCCCAGCACCGAGCCCTGGGGGACGCCACTAGTGACTGGCCTCCAACTGGACTTGGCTCCATTTACCACAACTCTTTGGGCCCGGCTATCCAGCCAGTTTCTAACCCAACGAAGCGTGCGCCAGTCCAAGCCAAGAGCAGCCAGTTTCTTGAGGAGAATGCTGTGGGAGACGGTGTCAAAAGCCTTGCTGAAGTCAAGGTAGACCACATCCACAGCCTTTCCCTCATCCACCCAGCGCGTCACTTTGTCGTAGAAGGAGATCAGGTTCGTCAAGCAGGACCTGCCTTCCATAAACCCATGCTGGCTGGGCCTGATCGCCTGCTTGCCCTTCAAGTGCCGCATGATGACTCCCAAGAGGATCTGCTCCATGAGCTTCCCTGGTACTGAGGTCAAACTGACCGGCCTGTAGTTCCCCGGGTCTGCCCTCCGGCCCTTCTTGTAGATGGGCGTCACATTTGCTAGTCGCCAGTCAGCTGGGACCTCCCCCGATAGCCAGGACTGCTGATAAATGATGGATAGGGGCTTGGCCAGGGGTTTGTTAGGGTTAGGGCTAGGGTTATGGTTAGGGGGTTAGGGTTAGGGTTAGGGGGTTAGGTTTATGGTTAGGGGTTAGGGTTAGGGGTATGGTTAGGGTTAGGGTTAGGTTTTGGGTTAGTGTTAGGGTTAGGGTTAGAGGGTTAGGCTTAGGGTTAGGGGTAGGGTTAGGGTTAGGGTCAGGGTCAGAGTCAGAGTCAGGGTAAGCGTAGTGAGATCCTCTCCTGAGCCTATGTTATTTTCCAAAGATTGATTCACGCTTTTAAGGTTTCAGGGGTAGAGCACTAGGGTTGGGTTTCAGGGTAAGTATTCTCAGGGTTTATGTTTAGGATTTTCAGTTTTTTAGGTTTGGATTTTTAACGGTTAGTATTTTAGGGATTTGGGGGTTAAGGTTTTAAGTTTTTCAGGCTTAGTGTGTTAGGGTTTTAGAGTTTATGGGTTGTAGTGTTGAAAGGTTTTTTAGGTTTAGGGTCTTAGGGTTTTCTTTTTGGTCAATTATTTAGGATTAGGGTTTTTAAATTTTATTTTTATTTATTTATTTATTTTTTTATTTTTTCAGGTTAGGTTCTCCAGGGTTAGGGTTTTGAGTGTCCTAATTTTTTGGGTTAGGGTTTGGAGCATCTTAATTTTTTGCGTTAGGGTTTTGAGCATCTTAATATTTTGTGTTAGTGCTTTGAGCGTCTTATTTTTTTGGATTAGTGTTTGGAGCGTTTTTGGGTTTAGGTTTTTGGGTTTTTAGGTTTTAGTTTTTGGGTTTAGGTTTTGAGAGTCCTATTTTTTGGGCTTGGGATTTGAACGTCTTAATTTATTGGGTTAGGAGTTTTAGGCATAGGTCTTCAGGTGTTTAGTGTGGTAAATATTTTGGGTTATGTCTGTAGGGGTTTCGAGGATTTTTAGGGTTAGGGCTTGAGGCTTTTTTGTAAAGGCGGTAAGGGCTAGGGTTACAGTGCGTGCTGGTAAATGTAATTCTCGAAAACTCGGCCCGTGATTGGCTGTGCCGGCTGTCCAAGGAATGCTGGTAAATATAGTTTTCCGGCACCAGGCTTCCGGGAGGCCATGTTGGGTGCCCAGAGCATGCCTGGAGATGCAGGGTTAGGGTTAGGGTTAGGGTTAGGGCACATTTTAGCGCGACGCCGCCCGGACACATGTAAGCGCGGCGCCGCCCGGACACATTGTACTTGTGGGGCTGGGAGGTTGTGGGGAACATCTGGAGAAGGTGCCTGTAGGGTTTGGGGGAGCACCTACAGGGTTTGGTGTGGGATCTGTGGGGCTGGGGGGTTCTCTATGGGGCCGGGGGGGTTTTGGGGGGGTTGTGACCCTATGGGGTGCCCCCCCCAGAGCCCCAACCCGCGGCTGACCTAGCATTTTAGCGTGGCCGCCGTCCACTGGCAGCTTCATGCCCATCTTCCGCTCCCAGTGGCCCGCGGGGCGCCCGGTGGCCCTACCGGCGTCACCAGCGGCCACCTTGGGGTCAACGGCGGCGGTTTTGGGGTCAACGGCAGCGGTTTTGGGGTTTCGGTCTGGGGGGTGCTGACATGCCCCCCCCCGCACCCCCGCAGGCATCCTGGCCCTGCAATTGCCCCCCGGGTGGGCTCGACGCCGAGTCCTACAGGTGAGAACCAGTCCCCTCCGCCCCCTAAATGCGCCCCCAGCCCCCCAAATGCCCCTAGACCCCCCCCAAATTGACCCCCCCAATTTATTCCCCCCCCCCCAGCGCCTGCCTCCAGCTGGCCGAGATGCAGCGTCGGGTGCGGGAGGCGCTGGCGGAGCGCGAGCGGCTGCTGCGGGCACGGGTAGGACGGGGGGGGGGGACAAAATGGGGGGAGGCACCAAGGGGGAGGGGCCATGGGGCTTGGGGGGACCACAAGGGTGGGGGGGAACCAAAATGAGGGGGGAACCAAGTGTGCGGGGTGCGGTTGCCGGGGGGACGCAGTTGCGGGGCGCACCGGGAGGGGAACCAAAATGAGGGGGGAACCAAGTGTGCGGGGTGCGGTTTCCGGGGGGACGCATTTGATGGGCGCACCGGGGGGATCCAAAATGAGGGGGGAAACAAGTGTGCGGGTTGCGGTTGCCGGGGGGACACATTTGCGGAGCACACCGTGGGGGGGGCCAAAATGAGGGGGGAACCAAGTGTGCGGGGTGCGGTTGCCGGGGGGACGCATTTGCGGGGCGCACCGGGGGGAAGCAAAAAGAGGGGGGAGCCAAGTGTGCGGGGTTCGGTTGCCGGGGGGACACATTTGCGGAGCGCACCGTGGGGGGGAACCAAAATGAGGGTGGAACCAAGTGTGCGGGGTGCGGTTTCCGGGGGGAGGCATTTGCGGTGCTCACCGTGGGGGGTCCATGGGGCTTGGGGGGAACCCAAGGGGGGGGGTGAACCAAAACGAGGGGGGAACCAAGTGTGTGGGGTGCGGTTGCCAGGGGGTTAGGGTTAGGGTTAGGATTAGGGTTTTGGTTTAGGGTTAGGGTTCGTTAGGGTTAGGGCTAGGGTTATCGTTAGGGGGTTAGGGGTAGTGTTAGGGGGGTAGGGTTAGGGTTAGGGGTAGTGTTAGGGTTTGGGGTTAGGGTTTGGGTTAGGGTTAGGGTTATGGTCAGGGCGTTAGGTTTAGGGTTAGGGTTAAGGTTAGCATTAGGGTTAGGGATAGGGTTAGGCTTAGGGTTCATTAGGGTTAGGGTTAGGGCTTAGGGATATGATTAGGGGGTTAGGGTTAGGGTTAGGTTTAGGGTTAGGGTTAGGCGGGTTAGGGTTAAGGTTAGGGTTAGGGTTAGGGTTAGGGTTAGGGTTCGGGTTCGGGTTCGGGTTAGGGCTCGGTTTAGGGTTAGGGTTTTGGGTTAGGGTTTGGGTTTCACAGAATCACAGAATTTCTAGGTTGGAAGAGACCTCAAGATCATCGAGTCCAACCTCTGACCTAACACTAACAGTCCCCACTAAACCATATCCCTAAGCTCTACATCTAAACGTCTTTTGAAGACTTCCAGGGATGGTGACTCCACCACCTCCCTGGGCAGCCCCTTCCAGTGCCTAACAACCCTTTCAGTAAAGAAATTCTTCCTAACATCTAACCTAAAACTCCCCTGGCACAATTTTAGCCCATTCCCCCCCGTCCTGTCACCAGGCATGTGGGAGAACAGACCAACCCCCACCTCGCTACAGCCTCCTTTAATGTACTTATACAGAGCAATAAGGTCACCCCTGAGCCTCCTCTTCTCTAGGCTGAACAAGCCCAGCTCCTTCAGCCGCTCCTCATAGGACTTGCTCTCCAGGCCCCTCACCAGCTTCGTCGCCCTTCTTTGGACCCGCTCAAGCACCTCGATGTCCTTCTTGTAGCGAGGGGCCCAAAACTGAACACAGTACTCGAGGTGCGGCCTCACCAGAGCCGAGTACAGGGGGACGATCACCTCCCTAGCCCTGCTGGTCACAGTGTTTCTGATACAAGCCAGGATGCCGTTGGCCTTCTTGGCCACCAGAGCACACTGCTGGCTCATATTCAGCCGACTGTCCACCATCACTCCCAGGTCCTTCTCTGCCTGGCAGCTCTCCAACCATTCCTCTCCCAGCCTGTAGTTCTGCTTGGGGTTATTGTGCCCCAGGTGCAGGACCCGGCACTTGGCCTTGTTGAACTTCACGCAGTTGACCTCAGCCCATCGGTGCAGCCTATCCAGATCCTCCTGCAGAGCCTTCCTACCCTCGAGCAGATCGACACACGCACCTAGCTTGGTGTCATCTGCAAACTTACTGAGGGTGCACTCAATGCCGTCATCCAGATCATTGATGGAGATGTTAAAGAGGACCGGCCCCAGCACCGAGCCCTGGGGGACGCCACTAGTGACTGGCCTCCAACTGGACTTGGCTCCATTTACCACAACTCTTTGGGCCCGGCTATCCAGCCAGTTTCTAACCCAACGAAGCGTGCGCCAGTCCAAGCCAAGAGCAGCCAGTTTCTTGAGGAGAATGCTGTGGGAGACGGTGTCAAAAGCCTTGCTGAAGTCAAGGTAGACCACATCCACAGCCTTTCCCTCATCCACCCAGCGCGTCACTTTGTCGTAGAAGGAGATCAGGTTCGTCAAGCAGGACCTGCCTTCCATAAACCCATGCTGGCTGGGCCTGATCGCCTGCTTGCCCTTCAAGTGCCGCATGATGACTCCCAAGAGGATCTGCTCCATGAGCTTCCCTGGTACTGAGGTCAAACTGACCGGCCTGTAGTTCCCCGGGTCTGCCCTCCGGCCCTTCTTGTAGATGGGCGTCACATTTGCTAGTCGCCAGTCAGCTGGGACCTCCCCCGATAGCCAGGACTGCTGATAAATGATGGATAGGGGCTTGGCCAGGGGTTTGTTAGGGTTAGGGCTAGGGTTATGGTTAGGGGGTTAGGGTTAGGGTTAGGGGGTTAGGTTTATGGTTAGGGGTTAGGGTTAGGGGTAGGGTTAGGGTTAGGGTTAGGTTTTGGGTTAGTGTTAGGGTTAGGGTTAGAGGGTTAGGCTTAGGGTTAGGGGTAGGGTTAGGGTTAGGGTCAGGGTCAGAGTCAGAGTCAGGGTAAGCGTAGTGAGATCCTCTCCTGAGCCTATGTTATTTTCCAAAGATTGATTCACGCTTTTAAGGTTTCAGGGGTAGAGCACTAGGGTTGGGTTTCAGGGTAAGTATTCTCAGGGTTTATGTTTAGGATTTTCAGTTTTTTAGGTTTGGATTTTTAACGGTTAGTATTTTAGGGATTTGGGGGTTAAGGTTTTAAGTTTTTCAGGCTTAGTGTGTTAGGGTTTTAGAGTTTATGGGTTGTAGTGTTGAAAGGTTTTTTAGGTTTAGGGTCTTAGGGTTTTCTTTTTGGTCAATTATTTAGGATTAGGGTTTTTAAATTTTATTTTTATTTATTTATTTATTTTTTTATTTTTTCAGGTTAGGTTCTCCAGGGTTAGGGTTTTGAGTGTCCTAATTTTTTGGGTTAGGGTTTGGAGCATCTTAATTTTTTGCGTTAGGGTTTTGAGCATCTTAATATTTTGTGTTAGTGCTTTGAGCGTCTTATTTTTTTGGATTAGTGTTTGGAGCGTTTTTGGGTTTAGGTTTTTGGGTTTTTAGGTTTTAGTTTTTGGGTTTAGGTTTTGAGAGTCCTATTTTTTGGGCTTGGGATTTGAACGTCTTAATTTATTGGGTTAGGAGTTTTAGGCATAGGTCTTCAGGTGTTTAGTGTGGTAAATATTTTGGGTTATGTCTGTAGGGGTTTCGAGGATTTTTAGGGTTAGGGCTTGAGGCTTTTTTGTAAAGGCGGTAAGGGCTAGGGTTACAGTGCGTGCTGGTAAATGTAATTCTCGAAAACTCGGCCCGTGATTGGCTGTGCCGGCTGTCCAAGGAATGCTGGTAAATATAGTTTTCCGGCACCAGGCTTCCGGGAGGCCATGTTGGGTGCCCAGAGCATGCCTGGAGATGCAGGGTTAGGGTTAGGGTTAGGGTTAGGGCACATTTTAGCGCGACGCCGCCCGGACACATGTAAGCGCGGCGCCGCCCGGACACATTGTACTTGTGGGGCTGGGAGGTTGTGGGGAACATCTGGAGAAGGTGCCTGTAGGGTTTGGGGGAGCACCTACAGGGTTTGGTGTGGGATCTGTGGGGCTGGGGGGTTCTCTATGGGGCCGGGGGGGTTTTGGGGGGGTTGTGACCCTATGGGGTGCCCCCCCCAGAGCCCCAACCCGCGGCTGACCTAGCATTTTAGCGTGGCCGCCGTCCACTGGCAGCTTCATGCCCATCTTCCGCTCCCAGTGGCCCGCGGGGCGCCCGGTGGCCCTACCGGCGTCACCAGCGGCCACCTTGGGGTCAACGGCGGCGGTTTTGGGGTCAACGGCAGCGGTTTTGGGGTTTCGGTCTGGGGGGTGCTGACATGCCCCCCCCCGCACCCCCGCAGGCATCCTGGCCCTGCAATTGCCCCCCGGGTGGGCTCGACGCCGAGTCCTACAGGTGAGAACCAGTCCCCTCCGCCCCCTAAATGCGCCCCCAGCCCCCCAAATGCCCCTAGACCCCCCCCAAATTGACCCCCCCAATTTATTCCCCCCCCCCCAGCGCCTGCCTCCAGCTGGCCGAGATGCAGCGTCGGGTGCGGGAGGCGCTGGCGGAGCGCGAGCGGCTGCTGCGGGCACGGGTAGGACGGGGGGGGGGGGAAAATGGGGGGAGGCACCAAGGGGGAGGGGCCATGGGGCTTGGGGGGACCACAAGGGTGGGGGGGAACCAAAATGAGGGGGGAACCAAGTGTGCGGGGTGCGGTTGCCGGGGGGACGCAGTTGCGGGGCGCACCGGGAGGGGAACCAAAATGAGGGGGGAACCAAGTGTGCGGGGTGCGGTTTCCGGGGGGACGCATTTGATGGGCGCACCGGGGGGATCCAAAATGAGGGGGGAAACAAGTGTGCGGGTTGCGGTTGCCGGGGGGACACATTTGCGGAGCACACCGTGGGGGGGGCCAAAATGAGGGGGGAACCAAGTGTGCGGGGTGCGGTTGCCGGGGGGACGCATTTGCGGGGCGCACCGGGGGGAAGCAAAAAGAGGGGGGAGCCAAGTGTGCGGGGTTCGGTTGCCGGGGGGACACATTTGCGGAGCGCACCGTGGGGGGGAACCAAAATGAGGGTGGAACCAAGTGTGCGGGGTGCGGTTTCCGGGGGGAGGCATTTGCGGTGCTCACCGTGGGGGGTCCATGGGGCTTGGGGGGAACCCAAGGGGGGGGGTGAACCAAAACGAGGGGGGAACCAAGTGTGTGGGGTGCGGTTGCCAGGGGGTTAGGGTTAGGGTTAGGATTAGGGTTTTGGTTTAGGGTTAGGGTTCGTTAGGGTTAGGGCTAGGGTTATCGTTAGGGGGTTAGGGGTAGTGTTAGGGGGGTAGGGTTAGGGTTAGGGGTAGTGTTAGGGTTTGGGGTTAGGGTTTGGGTTAGGGTTAGGGTTATGGTCAGGGCGTTAGGTTTAGGGTTAGGGTTAAGGTTAGCATTAGGGTTAGGGATAGGGTTAGGCTTAGGGTTCATTAGGGTTAGGGTTAGGGCTTAGGGATATGATTAGGGGGTTAGGGTTAGGGTTAGGTTTAGGGTTAGGGTTAGGCGGGTTAGGGTTAAGGTTAGGGTTAGGGTTAGGGTTAGGGTTAGGGTTCGGGTTCGGGTTCGGGTTAGGGCTCGGTTTAGGGTTAGGGTTTTGGGTTAGGGTTTGGGTTTCACAGAATCACAGAATTTCTAGGTTGGAAGAGACCTCAAGATCATCGAGTCCAACCTCTGACCTAACACTAACAGTCCCCACTAAACCATATCCCTAAGCTCTACATCTAAACGTCTTTTGAAGACTTCCAGGGATGGTGACTCCACCACCTCCCTGGGCAGCCCCTTCCAGTGCCTAACAACCCTTTCAGTAAAGAAATTCTTCCTAACATCTAACCTAAAACTCCCCTGGCACAATTTTAGCCCATTCCCCCCCGTCCTGTCACCAGGCATGTGGGAGAACAGACCAACCCCCACCTCGCTACAGCCTCCTTTAATGTACTTATACAGAGCAATAAGGTCACCCCTGAGCCTCCTCTTCTCTAGGCTGAACAAGCCCAGCTCCTTCAGCCGCTCCTCATAGGACTTGCTCTCCAGGCCCCTCACCAGCTTCGTCGCCCTTCTTTGGACCCGCTCAAGCACCTCGATGTCCTTCTTGTAGCGAGGGGCCCAAAACTGAACACAGTACTCGAGGTGCGGCCTCACCAGAGCCGAGTACAGGGGGACGATCACCTCCCTAGCCCTGCTGGTCACAGTGTTTCTGATACAAGCCAGGATGCCGTTGGCCTTCTTGGCCACCAGAGCACACTGCTGGCTCATATTCAGCCGACTGTCCACCATCACTCCCAGGTCCTTCTCTGCCTGGCAGCTCTCCAACCATTCCTCTCCCAGCCTGTAGTTCTGCTTGGGGTTATTGTGCCCCAGGTGCAGGACCCGGCACTTGGCCTTGTTGAACTTCACGCAGTTGACCTCAGCCCATCGGTGCAGCCTATCCAGATCCTCCTGCAGAGCCTTCCTACCCTCGAGCAGATCGACACACGCACCTAGCTTGGTGTCATCTGCAAACTTACTGAGGGTGCACTCAATGCCGTCATCCAGATCATTGATGGAGATGTTAAAGAGGACCGGCCCCAGCACCGAGCCCTGGGGGACGCCACTAGTGACTGGCCTCCAACTGGACTTGGCTCCATTTACCACAACTCTTTGGGCCCGGCTATCCAGCCAGTTTCTAACCCAACGAAGCGTGCGCCAGTCCAAGCCAAGAGCAGCCAGTTTCTTGAGGAGAATGCTGTGGGAGACGGTGTCAAAAGCCTTGCTGAAGTCAAGGTAGACCACATCCACAGCCTTTCCCTCATCCACCCAGCGCGTCACTTTGTCGTAGAAGGAGATCAGGTTCGTCAAGCAGGACCTGCCTTCCATAAACCCATGCTGGCTGGGCCTGATCGCCTGCTTGCCCTTCAAGTGCCGCATGATGACTCCCAAGAGGATCTGCTCCATGAGCTTCCCTGGTACTGAGGTCAAACTGACCGGCCTGTAGTTCCCCGGGTCTGCCCTCCGGCCCTTCTTGTAGATGGGCGTCACATTTGCTAGTCGCCAGTCAGCTGGGACCTCCCCCGATAGCCAGGACTGCTGATAAATGATGGATAGGGGCTTGGCCAGGGGTTTGTTAGGGTTAGGGCTAGGGTTATGGTTAGGGGGTTAGGGTTAGGGTTAGGGGGTTAGGTTTATGGTTAGGGGTTAGGGTTAGGGGTAGGGTTAGGGTTAGGGTTAGGGTTAGGTTTTGGGTTAGTGTTAGGGTTAGGGTTAGAGGGTTAGGCTTAGGGTTAGGGGTAGGGTTAGGGTTAGGGTCAGGGTCAGAGTCAGAGTCAGGGTAAGCGTAGTGAGATCCTCTCCTGAGCCTATGTTATTTTCCAAAGATTGATTCACGCTTTTAAGGTTTCAGGGGTAGAGCACTAGGGTTGGGTTTCAGGGTAAGTATTCTCAGGGTTTATGTTTAGGATTTTCAGTTTTTTAGGTTTGGATTTTTAACGGTTAGTATTTTAGGGATTTGGGGGTTAAGGTTTTAAGTTTTTCAGGCTTAGTGTGTTAGGGTTTTAGAGTTTATGGGTTGTAGTGTTGAAAGGTTTTTTAGGTTTAGGGTCTTAGGGTTTTCTTTTTGGTCAATTATTTAGGATTAGGGTTTTTAAATTTTATTTTTATTTATTTATTTATTTATTTATTTTTTCAGGTTAGGTTCTCCAGGGTTAGGGTTTTGAGTGTCCTAATTTTTTGGGTTAGGGTTTGGAGCATCTTAATTTTTTGCGTTAGGGTTTTGAGCATCTTAATATTTTGTGTTAGTGCTTTGAGCGTCTTATTTTTTTGGATTAGTGTTTGGAGCGTTTTTGGGTTTAGGTTTTTGGGTTTTTAGGTTTTAGTTTTTGGGTTTAGGTTTTGAGAGTCCTATTTTTTGGGCTTGGGATTTGAACGTCTTAATTTATTGGGTTAGGAGTTTTAGGCATAGGTCTTCAGGTGTTTAGTGTGGTAAATATTTTGGGTTATGTCTGTAGGGGTTTCGAGGATTTTTAGGGTTAGGGCTTGAGGCTTTTTTGTAAAGGCGGTAAGGGCTAGGGTTACAGTGCGTGCTGGTAAATGTAATTCTCGAAAACTCGGCCCGTGATTGGCTGTGCCGGCTGTCCAAGGAATGCTGGTAAATATAGTTTTCCGGCACCAGGCTTCCGGGAGGCCATGTTGGGTGCCCAGAGCATGCCTGGAGATGCAGGGTTAGGGTTAGGGTTAGGGTTAGGGCACATTTTAGCGCGACGCCGCCCGGACACATGTAAGCGCGGCGCCGCCCGGACACATTGTACTTGTGGGGCTGGGAGGTTGTGGGGAACATCTGGAGAAGGTGCCTGTAGGGTTTGGGGGAGCACCTACAGGGTTTGGTGTGGGATCTGTGGGGCTGGGGGGTTCTCTATGGGGCCGGGGGGGTTTTGGGGGGGTTGTGACCCTATGGGGTGCCCCCCCCAGAGCCCCAACCCGCGGCTGACCTAGCATTTTAGCGTGGCCGCCGTCCACTGGCAGCTTCATGCCCATCTTCCGCTCCCAGTGGCCCGCGGGGCGCCCGGTGGCCCTACCGGCGTCACCAGCGGCCACCTTGGGGTCAACGGCGGCGGTTTTGGGGTCAACGGCAGCGGTTTTGGGGTTTCGGTCTGGGGGGTGCTGACATGCCCCCCCCCGCACCCCCGCAGGCATCCTGGCCCTGCAATTGCCCCCCGGGTGGGCTCGACGCCGAGTCCTACAGGTGAGAACCAGTCCCCTCCGCCCCCTAAATGCGCCCCCAGCCCCCCAAATGCCCCTAGACCCCCCCCAAATTGACCCCCCCAATTTATTCCCCCCCCCCCAGCGCCTGCCTCCAGCTGGCCGAGATGCAGCGTCGGGTGCGGGAGGCGCTGGCGGAGCGCGAGCGGCTGCTGCGGGCACGGGTAGGACGGGGGGGGGGGGAAAATGGGGGGAGGCACCAAGGGGGAGGGGCCATGGGGCTTGGGGGGACCACAAGGGTGGGGGGGAACCAAAATGAGGGGGGAACCAAGTGTGCGGGGTGCGGTTGCCGGGGGGACGCAGTTGCGGGGCGCACCGGGAGGGGAACCAAAATGAGGGGGGAACCAAGTGTGCGGGGTGCGGTTTCCGGGGGGACGCATTTGATGGGCGCACCGGGGGGATCCAAAATGAGGGGGGAAACAAGTGTGCGGGTTGCGGTTGCCGGGGGGACACATTTGCGGAGCACACCGTGGGGGGGGCCAAAATGAGGGGGGAACCAAGTGTGCGGGGTGCGGTTGCCGGGGGGACGCATTTGCGGGGCGCACCGGGGGGAAGCAAAAAGAGGGGGGAGCCAAGTGTGCGGGGTTCGGTTGCCGGGGGGACACATTTGCGGAGCGCACCGTGGGGGGGAACCAAAATGAGGGTGGAACCAAGTGTGCGGGGTGCGGTTTCCGGGGGGAGGCATTTGCGGTGCTCACCGTGGGGGGTCCATGGGGCTTGGGGGGAACCCAAGGGGGGGGGTGAACCAAAACGAGGGGGGAACCAAGTGTGTGGGGTGCGGTTGCCAGGGGGTTAGGGTTAGGGTTAGGATTAGGGTTTTGGTTTAGGGTTAGGGTTCGTTAGGGTTAGGGCTAGGGTTATCGTTAGGGGGTTAGGGGTAGTGTTAGGGGGGTAGGGTTAGGGTTAGGGGTAGTGTTAGGGTTTGGGGTTAGGGTTTGGGTTAGGGTTAGGGTTATGGTCAGGGCGTTAGGTTTAGGGTTAGGGTTAAGGTTAGCATTAGGGTTAGGGATAGGGTTAGGCTTAGGGTTCATTAGGGTTAGGGTTAGGGCTTAGGGATATGATTAGGGGGTTAGGGTTAGGGTTAGGTTTAGGGTTAGGGTTAGGCGGGTTAGGGTTAAGGTTAGGGTTAGGGTTAGGGTTAGGGTTAGGGTTCGGGTTCGGGTTCGGGTTAGGGCTCGGTTTAGGGTTAGGGTTTTGGGTTAGGGTTTGGGTTTCACAGAATCACAGAATTTCTAGGTTGGAAGAGACCTCAAGATCATCGAGTCCAACCTCTGACCTAACACTAACAGTCCCCACTAAACCATATCCCTAAGCTCTACATCTAAACGTCTTTTGAAGACTTCCAGGGATGGTGACTCCACCACCTCCCTGGGCAGCCCCTTCCAGTGCCTAACAACCCTTTCAGTAAAGAAATTCTTCCTAACATCTAACCTAAAACTCCCCTGGCACAATTTTAGCCCATTCCCCCCCGTCCTGTCACCAGGCATGTGGGAGAACAGACCAACCCCCACCTCGCTACAGCCTCCTTTAATGTACTTATACAGAGCAATAAGGTCACCCCTGAGCCTCCTCTTCTCTAGGCTGAACAAGCCCAGCTCCTTCAGCCGCTCCTCATAGGACTTGCTCTCCAGGCCCCTCACCAGCTTCGTCGCCCTTCTTTGGACCCGCTCAAGCACCTCGATGTCCTTCTTGTAGCGAGGGGCCCAAAACTGAACACAGTACTCGAGGTGCAGCCTCACCAGAGCCGAGTACAGGGGGACGATCACCTCCCTAGCCCTGCTGGTCACAGTGTTTCTGATACAAGCCAGGATGCCGTTGGCCTTCTTGGCCACCAGAGCACACTGCTGGCTCATATTCAGCCGACTGTCCACCATCACTCCCAGGTCCTTCTCTGCCTGGCAGCTCTCCAACCATTCCTCTCCCAGCCTGTAGTTCTGCTTGGGGTTATTGTGCCCCAGGTGCAGGACCCGGCACTTGGCCTTGTTGAACTTCACGCAGTTGACCTCAGCCCATCGGTGCAGCCTATCCAGATCCTCCTGCAGAGCCTTCCTACCCTCGAGCAGATCGACACACGCACCTAGCTTGGTGTCATCTGCAAACTTACTGAGGGTGCACTCAATGCCGTCATCCAGATCATTGATGGAGATGTTAAAGAGGACCGGCCCCAGCACCGAGCCCTGGGGGACGCCACTAGTGACTGGCCTCCAACTGGACTTGGCTCCATTTACCACAACTCTTTGGGCCCGGCTATCCAGCCAGTTTCTAACCCAACGAAGCGTGCGCCAGTCCAAGCCAAGAGCAGCCAGTTTCTTGAGGAGAATGCTGTGGGAGACGGTGTCAAAAGCCTTGCTGAAGTCAAGGTAGACCACATCCACAGCCTTTCCCTCATCCACCCAGCGCGTCACTTTGTCGTAGAAGGAGATCAGGTTCGTCAAGCAGGACCTGCCTTCCATAAACCCATGCTGGCTGGGCCTGATCGCCTGCTTGCCCTTCAAGTGCCGCATGATGACTCCCAAGAGGATCTGCTCCATGAGCTTCCCTGGTACTGAGGTCAAACTGACCGGCCTGTAGTTCCCCGGGTCTGCCCTCCGGCCCTTCTTGTAGATGGGCGTCACATTTGCTAGTCGCCAGTCAGCTGGGACCTCCCCCGATAGCCAGGACTGCTGATAAATGATGGATAGGGGCTTGGCCAGGGGTTTGTTAGGGTTAGGGCTAGGGTTATGGTTAGGGGGTTAGGGTTAGGGTTAGGGGGTTAGGTTTATGGTTAGGGGTTAGGGTTAGGGGTAGGGTTAGGGTTAGGGTTAGGGTTAGGTTTTGGGTTAGTGTTAGGGTTAGGGTTAGAGGGTTAGGCTTAGGGTTAGGGGTAGGGTTAGGGTTAGGGTCAGGGTCAGAGTCAGAGTCAGGGTAAGCGTAGTGAGATCCTCTCCTGAGCCTATGTTATTTTCCAAAGATTGATTCACGCTTTTAAGGTTTCAGGGGTAGAGCACTAGGGTTGGGTTTCAGGGTAAGTATTCTCAGGGTTTATGTTTAGGATTTTCAGTTTTTTAGGTTTGGATTTTTAACGGTTAGTATTTTAGGGATTTGGGGGTTAAGGTTTTAAGTTTTTCAGGCTTAGTGTGTTAGGGTTTTAGAGTTTATGGGTTGTAGTGTTGAAAGGTTTTTTAGGTTTAGGGTCTTAGGGTTTTCTTTTTGGTCAATTATTTAGGATTAGGGTTTTTAAATTTTATTTTTATTTATTTATTTATTTATTTATTTTTTCAGGTTAGGTTCTCCAGGGTTAGGGTTTTGAGTGTCCTAATTTTTTGGGTTAGGGTTTGGAGCATCTTAATTTTTTGCGTTAGGGTTTTGAGCATCTTAATATTTTGTGTTAGTGCTTTGAGCGTCTTATTTTTTTGGATTAGTGTTTGGAGCGTTTTTGGGTTTAGGTTTTTGGGTTTTTAGGTTTTAGTTTTTGGGTTTAGGTTTTGAGAGTCCTATTTTTTGGGCTTGGGATTTGAACGTCTTAATTTATTGGGTTAGGAGTTTTAGGCATAGGTCTTCAGGTGTTTAGTGTGGTAAATATTTTGGGTTATGTCTGTAGGGGTTTCGAGGATTTTTAGGGTTAGGGCTTGAGGCTTTTTTGTAAAGGCGGTAAGGGCTAGGGTTACAGTGCGTGCTGGTAAATGTAATTCTCGAAAACTCGGCCCGTGATTGGCTGTGCCGGCTGTCCAAGGAATGCTGGTAAATATAGTTTTCCGGCACCAGGCTTCCGGGAGGCCATGTTGGGTGCCCAGAGCATGCCTGGAGATGCAGGGTTAGGGTTAGGGTTAGGGTTAGGGCACATTTTAGCGCGACGCCGCCCGGACACATGTAAGCGCGGCGCCGCCCGGACACATTGTACTTGTGGGGCTGGGAGGTTGTGGGGAACATCTGGAGAAGGTGCCTGTAGGGTTTGGGGGAGCACCTACAGGGTTTGGTGTGGGATCTGTGGGGCTGGGGGGTTCTCTATGGGGCCGGGGGGGTTTTGGGGGGGTTGTGACCCTATGGGGTGCCCCCCCCAGAGCCCCAACCCGCGGCTGACCTAGCATTTTAGCGTGGCCGCCGTCCACTGGCAGCTTCATGCCCATCTTCCGCTCCCAGTGGCCCGCGGGGCGCCCGGTGGCCCTACCGGCGTCACCAGCGGCCACCTTGGGGTCAACGGCGGCGGTTTTGGGGTCAACGGCAGCGGTTTTGGGGTTTCGGTCTGGGGGGTGCTGACATGCCCCCCCCCGCACCCCCGCAGGCATCCTGGCCCTGCAATTGCCCCCCGGGTGGGCTCGACGCCGAGTCCTACAGGTGAGAACCAGTCCCCTCCGCCCCCTAAATGCGCCCCCAGCCCCCCAAATGCCCCTAGACCCCCCCCAAATTGACCCCCCCAATTTATTCCCCCCCCCCCAGCGCCTGCCTCCAGCTGGCCGAGATGCAGCGTCGGGTGCGGGAGGCGCTGGCGGAGCGCGAGCGGCTGCTGCGGGCACGGGTAGGACGGGGGGGGGGGGAAAATGGGGGGAGGCACCAAGGGGGAGGGGCCATGGGGCTTGGGGGGACCACAAGGGTGGGGGGGAACCAAAATGAGGGGGGAACCAAGTGTGCGGGGTGCGGTTGCCGGGGGGACGCAGTTGCGGGGCGCACCGGGAGGGGAACCAAAATGAGGGGGGAACCAAGTGTGCGGGGTGCGGTTTCCGGGGGGACGCATTTGATGGGCGCACCGGGGGGATCCAAAATGAGGGGGGAAACAAGTGTGCGGGTTGCGGTTGCCGGGGGGACACATTTGCGGAGCACACCGTGGGGGGGGCCAAAATGAGGGGGGAACCAAGTGTGCGGGGTGCGGTTGCCGGGGGGACGCATTTGCGGGGCGCACCGGGGGGAAGCAAAAAGAGGGGGGAGCCAAGTGTGCGGGGTTCGGTTGCCGCGGGGACACATTTGCGGAGCGCACCGTGGGGGGGAACCAAAATGAGGGTGGAACCAAGTGTGCGGGGTGCGGTTTCCGGGGGGAGGCATTTGCGGTGCTCACCGTGGGGGGTCCATGGGGCTTGGGGGGAACCCAAGGGGGGGGGTGAACCAAAACGAGGGGGGAACCAAGTGTGTGGGGTGCGGTTGCCAGGGGGTTAGGGTTAGGGTTAGGATTAGGGTTTTGGTTTAGGGTTAGGGTTCGTTAGGGTTAGGGCTAGGGTTATCGTTAGGGGGTTAGGGGTAGTGTTAGGGGGGTAGGGTTAGGGTTAGGGGTAGTGTTAGGGTTTGGGGTTAGGGTTTGGGTTAGGGTTAGGGTTATGGTCAGGGCGTTAGGTTTAGGGTTAGGGTTAAGGTTAGCATTAGGGTTAGGGATAGGGTTAGGCTTAGGGTTCATTAGGGTTAGGGTTAGGGCTTAGGGATATGATTAGGGGGTTAGGGTTAGGGTTAGGTTTAGGGTTAGGGTTAGGCGGGTTAGGGTTAAGGTTAGGGTTAGGGTTAGGGTTAGGGTTAGGGTTAGGGTTCGGGTTCGGGTTCGGGTTAGGGCTCGGTTTAGGGTTAGGGTTTTGGGTTAGGGTTTGGGTTTCACAGAATCACAGAATTTCTAGGTTGGAAGAGACCTCAAGATCATCGAGTCCAACCTCTGACCTAACACTAACAGTCCCCACTAAACCATATCCCTAAGCTCT
Source organism: Anas acuta (assembly GCF_963932015.1). Taxonomy (NCBI): domain Eukaryota; kingdom Metazoa; phylum Chordata; class Aves; order Anseriformes; family Anatidae; genus Anas; species Anas acuta. The sequence goes on along the minus strand of NW_027076008.1, from coordinate 15,759 downwards.
ACATCTAAACGTCTTTTGAAGACTTCCAGGGATGGTGACTCCACCACCTCCCTGGGCAGCCCCTTCCAGTGCCTAACAACCCTTTCAGTAAAGAAATTCTTCCTAACATCTAACCTAAAACTCCCCTGGCACAATTTTAGCCCATTCCCCCCCGTCCTGTCACCAGGCATGTGGGAGAACAGACCAACCCCCACCTCGCTACAGCCTCCTTTAATGTACTTATACAGAGCAATAAGGTCACCCCTGAGCCTCCTCTTCTCTAGGCTGAACAAGCCCAGCTCCTTCAGCCGCTCCTCATAGGACTTGCTCTCCAGGCCCCTCACCAGCTTCGTCGCCCTTCTTTGGACCCGCTCAAGCACCTCGATGTCCTTCTTGTAGCGAGGGGCCCAAAACTGAACACAGTACTCGAGGTGCGGCCTCACCAGAGCCGAGTACAGGGGGACGATCACCTCCCTAGCCCTGCTGGTCACAGTGTTTCTGATACAAGCCAGGATGCCGTTGGCCTTCTTGGCCACCAGAGCACACTGCTGGCTCATATTCAGCCGACTGTCCACCATCACTCCCAGGTCCTTCTCTGCCTGGCAGCTCTCCAACCATTCCTCTCCCAGCCTGTAGTTCTGCTTGGGGTTATTGTGCCCCAGGTGCAGGACCCGGCACTTGGCCTTGTTGAACTTCACGCAGTTGACCTCAGCCCATCGGTGCAGCCTATCCAGATCCTCCTGCAGAGCCTTCCTACCCTCGAGCAGATCGACACACGCACCTAGCTTGGTGTCATCTGCAAACTTACTGAGGGTGCACTCAATGCCGTCATCCAGATCATTGATGGAGATGTTAAAGAGGACCGGCCCCAGCACCGAGCCCTGGGGGACGCCACTAGTGACTGGCCTCCAACTGGACTTGGCTCCATTTACCACAACTCTTTGGGCCCGGCTATCCAGCCAGTTTCTAACCCAACGAAGCGTGCGCCAGTCCAAGCCAAGAGCAGCCAGTTTCTTGAGGAGAATGCTGTGGGAGACGGTGTCAAAAGCCTTGCTGAAGTCAAGGTAGACCACATCCACAGCCTTTCCCTCATCCACCCAGCGCGTCACTTTGTCGTAGAAGGAGATCAGGTTCGTCAAGCAGGACCTGCCTTCCATAAACCCATGCTGGCTGGGCCTGATCGCCTGCTTGCCCTTCAAGTGCCGCATGATGACTCCCAAGAGGATCTGCTCCATGAGCTTCCCTGGTACTGAGGTCAAACTGACCGGCCTGTAGTTCCCCGGGTCTGCCCTCCGGCCCTTCTTGTAGATGGGCGTCACATTTGCTAGTCGCCAGTCAGCTGGGACCTCCCCCGATAGCCAGGACTGCTGATAAATGATGGATAGGGGCTTGGCCAGGGGTTTGTTAGGGTTAGGGCTAGGGTTATGGTTAGGGGGTTAGGGTTAGGGTTAGGGGGTTAGGTTTATGGTTAGGGGTTAGGGTTAGGGGTAGGGTTAGGGTTAGGGTTAGGTTTTGGGTTAGTGTTAGGGTTAGGGTTAGAGGGTTAGGCTTAGGGTTAGGGGTAGGGTTAGGGTTAGGGTCAGGGTCAGAGTCAGAGTCAGGGTAAGCGTAGTGAGATCCTCTCCTGAGCCTATGTTATTTTCCAAAGATTGATTCACGCTTTTAAGGTTTCAGGGGTAGAGCACTAGGGTTGGGTTTCAGGGTAAGTATTCTCAGGGTTTATGTTTAGGATTTTCAGTTTTTTAGGTTTGGATTTTTAACGGTTAGTATTTTAGGGATTTGGGGGTTAAGGTTTTAAGTTTTTCAGGCTTAGTGTGTTAGGGTTTTAGAGTTTATGGGTTGTAGTGTTGAAAGGTTTTTTAGGTTTAGGGTCTTAGGGTTTTCTTTTTGGTCAATTATTTAGGATTAGGGTTTTTAAATTTTATTTTTATTTATTTATTTATTTATTTATTTTTTCAGGTTAGGTTCTCCAGGGTTAGGGTTTTGAGTGTCCTAATTTTTTGGGTTAGGGTTTGGAGCATCTTAATTTTTTGCGTTAGGGTTCTGAGCATCTTAATATTTTGTGTTAGTGCTTTGAGCGTCTTATTTTTTTGGATTAGTGTTTGGAGCGTTTTTGGGTTTAGGTTTTTGGGTTTTTAGGTTTTAGTTTTTGGGTTTAGGTTTTGAGAGTCCTATTTTTTGGGCTTGGGATTTGAACGTCTTAATTTATTGGGTTAGGAGTTTTAGGCATAGGTCTTCAGGTGTTTAGTGTGGTAAATATTTTGGGTTATGTCTGTAGGGGTTTCGAGGATTTTTAGGGTTAGGGCTTGAGGCTTTTTTGTAAAGGCGGTAAGGGCTAGGGTTACAGTGCGTGCTGGTAAATGTAATTCTCGAAAACTCGGCCCGTGATTGGCTGTGCCGGCTGTCCAAGGAATGCTGGTAAATATAGTTTTCCGGCACCAGGCTTCCGGGAGGCCATGTTGGGTGCCCAGAGCATGCCTGGAGATGCAGGGTTAGGGTTAGGGTTAGGGTTAGGGCACATTTTAGCGCGACGCCGCCCGGACACATGTAAGCGCGGCGCCGCCCGGACACATTGTACTTGTGGGGCTGGGAGGTTGTGGGGAACATCTGGAGAAGGTGCCTGTAGGGTTTGGGGGAGCACCTACAGGGTTTGGTGTGGGATCTGTGGGGCTGGGGGGTTCTCTATGGGGCCGGGGGGGTTTTGGGGGGGTTGTGACCCTATGGGGTGCCCCCCCCAGAGCCCCAACCCGCGGCTGACCTAGCATTTTAGCGTGGCCGCCGTCCACTGGCAGCTTCATGCCCATCTTCCGCTCCCAGTGGCCCGCGGGGCGCCCGGTGGCCCTACCGGCGTCACCAGCGGCCACCTTGGGGTCAACGGCGGCGGTTTTGGGGTCAACGGCAGCGGTTTTGGGGTTTCGGTCTGGGGGGTGCTGACATGCCCCCCCCCGCACCCCCGCAGGCATCCTGGCCCTGCAATTGCCCCCCGGGTGGGCTCGACGCCGAGTCCTACAGGTGAGAACCAGTCCCCTCCGCCCCCTAAATGCGCCCCCAGCCCCCCAAATGCCCCTAGACCCCCCCCAAATTGACCCCCCCAATTTATTCCCCCCCCCCCAGCGCCTGCCTCCAGCTGGCCGAGATGCAGCGTCGGGTGCGGGAGGCGCTGGCGGAGCGCGAGCGGCTGCTGCGGGCACGGGTAGGACGGGGGGGGGGGACAAAATGGGGGGAGGCACCAAGGGGGAGGGGCCATGGGGCTTGGGGGGACCACAAGGGTGGGGGGGAACCAAAATGAGGGGGGAACCAAGTGTGCGGGGTGCGGTTGCCGGGGGGACGCAGTTGCGGGGCGCACCGGGAGGGGAACCAAAATGAGGGGGGAACCAAGTGTGCGGGGTGCGGTTTCCGGGGGGACGCATTTGATGGGCGCACCGGGGGGATCCAAAATGAGGGGGGAAACAAGTGTGCGGGTTGCGGTTGCCGGGGGGACACATTTGCGGAGCACACCGTGGGGGGGGCCAAAATGAGGGGGGAACCAAGTGTGCGGGGTGCGGTTTCCGGGGGGAGGCATTTGCGGTGCTCACCGTGGGGGGTCCATGGGGCTTGGGGGGAACCCAAGGGGGGGGGTGAACCAAAACGAGGGGGGAACCAAGTGTGTGGGGTGCGGTTGCCAGGGGGTTAGGGTTAGGGTTAGGATTAGGGTTTTGGTTTAGGGTTAGGGTTCGTTAGGGTTAGGGCTAGGGTTATCGTTAGGGGGTTAGGGGTAGTGTTAGGGGGGTAGGGTTAGGGTTAGGGGTAGTGTTAGGGTTTGGGGTTAGGGTTTGGGTTAGGGTTAGGGTTATGGTCAGGGCGTTAGGTTTAGGGTTAGGGTTAAGGTTAGCATTAGGGTTAGGGATAGGGTTAGGCTTAGGGTTCATTAGGGTTAGGGTTAGGGCTTAGGGATATGATTAGGGGGTTAGGGTTAGGGTTAGGTTTAGGGTTAGGGTTAGGCGGGTTAGGGTTAAGGTTAGGGTTAGGGTTAGGGTTAGGGTTAGGGTTCGGGTTCGGGTTCGGGTTAGGGCTCGGTTTAGGGTTAGGGTTTTGGGTTAGGGTTTGGGTTTCACAGAATCACAGAATTTCTAGGTTGGAAGAGACCTCAAGATCATCGAGTCCAACCTCTGACCTAACACTAACAGTCCCCACTAAACCATATCCCTAAGCTCTACATCTAAACGTCTTTTGAAGACTTCCAGGGATGGTGACTCCACCACCTCCCTGGGCAGCCCCTTCCAGTGCCTAACAACCCTTTCAGTAAAGAAATTCTTCCTAACATCTAACCTAAAACTCCCCTGGCACAATTTTAGCCCATTCCCCCCCGTCCTGTCACCAGGCATGTGGGAGAACAGACCAACCCCCACCTCGCTACAGCCTCCTTTAATGTACTTATACAGAGCAATAAGGTCACCCCTGAGCCTCCTCTTCTCTAGGCTGAACAAGCCCAGCTCCTTCAGCCGCTCCTCATAGGACTTGCTCTCCAGGCCCCTCACCAGCTTCGTCGCCCTTCTTTGGACCCGCTCAAGCACCTCGATGTCCTTCTTGTAGCGAGGGGCCCAAAACTGAACACAGTACTCGAGGTGCGGCCTCACCAGAGCCGAGTACAGGGGGACGATCAACTCCCTAGCCCTGCTGGTCACAGTGTTTCTGATACAAGCCAGGATGCCGTTGGCCTTCTTGGCCACCAGAGCACACTGCTGGCTCATATTCAGCCGACTGTCCACCATCACTCCCAGGTCCTTCTCTGCCTGGCAGCTCTCCAACCATTCCTCTCCCAGCCTGTAGTTCTGCTTGGGGTTATTGTGCCCCAGGTGCAGGACCCGGCACTTGGCCTTGTTGAACTTCACGCAGTTGACCTCAGCCCATCGGTGCAGCCTATCCAGATCCTCCTGCAGAGCCTTCCTACCCTCGAGCAGATCGACACACGCACCTAGCTTGGTGTCATCTGCAAACTTACTGAGGGTGCACTCAATGCCGTCATCCAGATCATTGATGGAGATGTTAAAGAGGACCGGCCCCAGCACCGAGCCCTGGGGGACGCCACTAGTGACTGGCCTCCAACTGGACTTGGCTCCATTTACCACAACTCTTTGGGCCCGGCTATCCAGCCAGTTTCTAACCCAACGAAGCGTGCGCCAGTCCAAGCCAAGAGCAGCCAGTTTCTTGAGGAGAATGCTGTGGGAGACGGTGTCAAAAGCCTTGCTGAAGTCAAGGTAGACCACATCCACAGCCTTTCCCTCATCCACCCAGCGCGTCACTTTGTCGTAGAAGGAGATCAGGTTCGTCAAGCAGGACCTGCCTTCCATAAACCCATGCTGGCTGGGCCTGATCGCCTGCTTGCCCTTCAAGTGCCGCATGATGACTCCCAAGAGGATCTGCTCCATGAGCTTCCCTGGTACTGAGGTCAAACTGACCGGCCTGTAGTTCCCCGGGTCTGCCCTCCGGCCCTTCTTGTAGATGGGCGTCACATTTGCTAGTCGCCAGTCAGCTGGGACCTCCCCCGATAGCCAGGACTGCTGATAAATGATGGATAGGGGCTTGGCCAGGGGTTTGTTAGGGTTAGGGCTAGGGTTATGGTTAGGGGGTTAGGGTTAGGGTTAGGGGGTTAGGTTTATGGTTAGGGGTTAGGGTTAGGGGTAGGGTTAGGGTTAGGGTTAGGTTTTGGGTTAGTGTTAGGGTTAGGGTTAGAGGGTTAGGCTTAGGGTTAGGGGTAGGGTTAGGGTTAGGGTCAGGGTCAGAGTCAGAGTCAGGGTAAGCGTAGTGAGATCCTCTCCTGAGCCTATGTTATTTTCCAAAGATTGATTCACGCTTTTAAGGTTTCAGGGGTAGAGCACTAGGGTTGGGTTTCAGGGTAAGTATTCTCAGGGTTTATGTTTAGGATTTTCAGTTTTTTAGGTTTGGATTTTTAACGGTTAGTATTTTAGGGATTTGGGGGTTAAGGTTTTAAGTTTTTCAGGCTTAGTGTGTTAGGGTTTTAGAGTTTATGGGTTGTAGTGTTGAAAGGTTTTTTAGGTTTAGGGTCTTAGGGTTTTCTTTTTGGTCAATTATTTAGGATTAGGGTTTTTAAATTTTATTTTTATTTATTTATTTATTTATTTATTTTTTCAGGTTAGGTTCTCCAGGGTTAGGGTTTTGAGTGTCCTAATTTTTTGGGTTAGGGTTTGGAGCATCTTAATTTTTTGCGTTAGGGTTTTGAGCATCTTAATATTTTGTGTTAGTGCTTTGAGCGTCTTATTTTTTTGGATTAGTGTTTGGAGCGTTTTTGGGTTTAGGTTTTTGGGTTTTTAGGTTTTAGTTTTTGGGTTTAGGTTTTGAGAGTCCTATTTTTTGGGCTTGGGATTTGAACGTCTTAATTTATTGGGTTAGGAGTTTTAGGCATAGGTCTTCAGGTGTTTAGTGTGGTAAATATTTTGGGTTATGTCTGTAGGGGTTTCGAGGATTTTTAGGGTTAGGGCTTGAGGCTTTTTTGTAAAGGCGGTAAGGGCTAGGGTTACAGTGCGTGCTGGTAAATGTAATTCTCGAAAACTCGGCCCGTGATTGGCTGTGCCGGCTGTCCAAGGAATGCTGGTAAATATAGTTTTCCGGCACCAGGCTTCCGGGAGGCCATGTTGGGTGCCCAGAGCATGCCTGGAGATGCAGGGTTAGGGTTAGGGTTAGGGTTAGGGCACATTTTAGCGCGACGCCGCCCGGACACATGTAAGCGCGGCGCCGCCCGGACACATTGTACTTGTGGGGCTGGGAGGTTGTGGGGAACATCTGGAGAAGGTGCCTGTAGGGTTTGGGGGAGCACCTACAGGGTTTGGTGTGGGATCTGTGGGGCTGGGGGGTTCTCTATGGGGCCGGGGGGGTTTTGGGGGGGTTGTGACCCTATGGGGTGCCCCCCCCAGAGCCCCAACCCGCGGCTGACCTAGCATTTTAGCGTGGCCGCCGTCCACTGGCAGCTTCATGCCCATCTTCCGCTCCCAGTGGCCCGCGGGGCGCCCGGTGGCCCTACCGGCGTCACCAGCGGCCACCTTGGGGTCAACGGCGGCGGTTTTGGGGTCAACGGCAGCGGTTTTGGGGTTTCGGTCTGGGGGGTGCTGACATGCCCCCCCCCGCACCCCCGCAGGCATCCTGGCCCTGCAATTGCCCCCCGGGTGGGCTCGACGCCGAGTCCTACAGGTGAGAACCAGTCCCCTCCGCCCCCTAAATGCGCCCCCAGCCCCCCAAATGCCCCTAGACCCCCCCCAAATTGACCCCCCCAATTTATTCCCCCCCCCCCAGCGCCTGCCTCCAGCTGGCCGAGATGCAGCGTCGGGTGCGGGAGGCGCTGGCGGAGCGCGAGCGGCTGCTGCGGGCACGGGTAGGACGGGGGGGGGGGACAAAATGGGGGGAGGCACCAAGGGGGAGGGGCCATGGGGCTTGGGGGGACCACAAGGGTGGGGGGGAACCAAAATGAGGGGGGAACCAAGTGTGCGGGGTGCGGTTGCCGGGGGGACGCAGTTGCGGGGCGCACCGGGAGGGGAACCAAAATGAGGGGGGAACCAAGTGTGCGGGGTGCGGTTTCCGGGGGGACGCATTTGATGGGCGTACCGGGGGGATCCAAAATGAGGGGGGAAACAAGTGTGCGGGTTGCGGTTGCCGGGGGGACACATTTGCGGAGCACACCGTGGGGGGGGCCAAAATGAGGGGGGAACCAAGTGTGCGGGGTGCGGTTGCCGGGGGGACGCATTTGCGGAGCACACCGTGGGGGGGGCCAAAATGAGGGGGGAACCAAGTGTGCGGGGTGCGGTTGCCGGGGGGACGCATTTGCGGAGCGCACCGTGGGGGGGAACCAAAATGAGGGTGGAACCAAGTGTGCGGGGTGCGGTTTCCGGGGGGAGGCATTTGCGGTGCTCACCGTGGGGGGTCCATGGGGCTTGGGGGGAACCCAAGGGGGGGGGTGAACCAAAACGAGGGGGGAACCAAGTGTGTGGGGTGCGGTTGCCAGGGGGTTAGGGTTAGGGTTAGGATTAGGGTTTTGGTTTAGGGTTAGGGTTCGTTAGGGTTAGGGCTAGGGTTATCGTTAGGGGGTTAGGGGTAGTGTTAGGGGGGTAGGGTTAGGGTTAGGGGTAGTGTTAGGGTTTGGGGTTAGGGTTTGGGTTAGGGTTAGGGTTATGGTCAGGGCGTTAGGTTTAGGGTTAGGGTTAAGGTTAGCATTAGGGTTAGGGATAGGGTTAGGCTTAGGGTTCATTAGGGTTAGGGTTAGGGCTTAGGGATATGATTAGGGGGTTAGGG